>NC_050096.1:175812780-176121693 GCF_902167145.1 Zea mays
GCCAGGTGGCAGAATGCACCCGCCTAATACAAACGACATGGGGCAGCCTAAGGTTTTCCTGATGAGATGGACAAACACAAGAATATACAAAGGTTTAGAGTGGTTCGGGCCACCCGAGCATAATACCCTACTTCACTGTGAGTTGTATTGCTGGGAGCTTGAGAAAGCCTGGGTCTGGATGAAGATGCCTCGATGGGAGTTCAAGTGTATATCTCCCTCGAGTCCTTGAATGGGCTCGAGCGTCGTCCCCCCTTGCAGCGTATGTGCTCTTCCTTTTATAGTCCAAGGAGGGCACATTACAAGGGACCTGGACCCCGACAAGTGGGCCCAGTGATATAATAAATATGAAGCGTGGAACAATGAACAAAGCTTGGTGGAGCAAAGTCTTCTCTTGCGATAGGAAGATATCTTTGCTTGGTCACCGTGTGGATTCTATGACCGAATTTACCTTTGTCATGTCTTATTGGCATGAGGGCGAATGCTCTAGTGTAGGTTACAGCGTAGACTGGCACACTGACGTGCGTAGGGGTACATGGACTGTGTCGTCCTATCCCCTCCGCCTCTCTCTGTAGCGGGAACTATAGAAGTCATGATGAGGGCCGCCCATGCATGGCACAGAGAGTCAATGGTCTTGCATCGGTAATGCACGGGTTACTAGCATGACCCATGCCTTGTGGACTGCGCGCGCCGCTTGTCACTGGTGTGGAGAGGCGCACATCCTGCCCACATTCAATGTGTGTGGCCTCCACGCCAGAGCCACGCGTTGGGCCACGCCTGGTGGCTTTCGCCATGCACCATAGGCCACATGCCAGCACAGAATCTCTGCCTGAATAGAGAGCAGGGGCTAGGAACACATGCAAACGTGGCACCACAGACCTCCCCTTGCTAGGGGTCCGATGGGCACTTGTGCAGGCCCGGGCTCCACCCGTAATGTCCTGGACACATGGCGGCATCGGACCTCCTCTAGAAGAAGGTCCAGACGGCATAAGTAACGTTTCGAGGCTGCCCCACAGGGGTCCGACCCTAGGGTGTAGTTATCGTGCAATTCCATCGACGAGGCACATGGTGACACCAGCCTGGAGGCCAGTGGCCCCATCGGACGGGCCCAGACTCCGAGCCGGGATAGATCATCCGTAATCACATTGCTACAGATAGCCACATGGGTCCGGCCTCGACCTAGCAGGAGTGGGTAGCCCAATCTTGGGGTACCGAAAATAACAATTGTTTAAGAAAAAGTACTTGAACTTGATGGCCATGAGCCATGTCACAAAAGCGAGTATACTAACATTTGTTTGTTCATGCAACGACTCTTCGTAATCTTTTAGGAGCTTAAAAAATCTCGAAACCTCTAGTGTGGGAGGATCCTCAGGGCTAAGTAGATGTTGCGAATCTAGCATAATATTGGAGCAACAAAAATATATTTCAATTGTAGGTCACCATTAAGTAGAATTAGAATATAATAGCCTTTAAAACAATTTATTATCAACAATCCATAATATTCTCCATATAAATATTCAAGTTAATTTCAATTTAGTTAAGAATAAAACAATTTCTTGTAGCAGAAAAACATGTCTAAAACTTGAACTCGAACTTAAGAATTTATCCAACTCATTTTTATCGTTAACTATATGCTCGAATAGTGCTTAATAATACTATATTACTTAATTGTTGCACTTAAGAAAAAATAAAAAGTAAATGTAAGTCGCCTAGAGGGGGGTGAATAGGTGAAACCTAAAATTTACACTTTAAACACGTACTATGCCCAGGGTTAGTGTTAGAAATAATTTGGAGTGCGGAAGGTAGTTCTCCTTGCTACGAGTTGCTCAATCAATGCAGATAACCTTGGAAGCAAACCCAAATCAATATGAGCAAGGGAACTTTAGAGAAAGGAAGGGAGGAGAAACAAATCAAGTGGAGATCAACACAAATGAACACGATGATTTGTTTACCGAGGTTCGGTTCCAAAGAACCTAGTCCCTGTTGAGGAGGCCACAAAGGCCGGGTCTATTCCAACCCTTTCCCTCTCTTAATCGGTCACACAGACCGGTCGAGTGCTTCTCCTTAATCACACGGGTCACTAAGACCCCGCAAGGATCACCACACAATTAGGTGTCTCTTGCTTGCTTTACAATTCACTAAGAAGGTTGAGAAAGAGATGAAGAAAGCACAATTACAAAAACCAAGCAACAAGAGCGACAAATAACACACGTATCACACTCTCTCAAGTCACTAAGCACTAATGATCACTTGTCTTAATTGTGGGACTTGGAGAGATTGGAAGCTTTGAATGTGTCTTGGAATGGATTGCTAGCTCTTGTATTGAAATGTGAATGAGTAGAGTGCTTGGATGAAGTGAATGGAGGTGGTTGGGGTTGTATTTATAGCCTCCAACCACTTCCTAGCCGTTGCTCCTTTCCTGCAGACTGCAGACGGTCCGTGCCCCCTGTCCGGACGGTCCGCCCCTGCACATCCACGTCTGGAATTGCAACGGTCAGCAGTAACCGCTATATCAATGGCTATAGTGCATTTAATGCGTCGTTATATGTCAGATAAAGTAGTCGCGAACGGTCCGGCCGTGCACCTCGGACCGTCCGCGAAAACGCTAAAAATACATCTTACCGAACTCGTCACCTTCGGGTTTTTCTGGGTTTTCAACGACCGGACGGTCCGCCCCTGAGGGCGGATGGTCCGTGCTTGGTCTTGGACGGTGCTTGCTTCTCCTTCGGACGGTCCATAGTGTTAACTCATGTTTTTGCAGTGTTCCTGTCCGAGGCTCACATTGGTGTCACGGACAGTCCGCCGCAAGGGCCCGGACGGTCTGCACATAGGTGTTTTTTTCCAAAAAGTTTCTCCTATCCAGAATAATCTACAGTATTCTAGACTGTCGACTTAGAGTGGTTGTAGATGAAACTTATCCACCTAACAAATGATCAACTGGGCAAACTAGTTAGTCCATAAGGTTTGTGATGGTCGTCAAACACCAAAATCAATTATAGGAAATGTTGAGGCCATTTCCCTTTCAGTAAAGAGTATATTAAAAGGAAACATATGATATTATTGATAAACTAGCCCATCTGGTCTAGCTCAGAATTGCCAACCTAGGTCCAACACGGTCTACCCCCTCACGCACGAACTCACGTCCTAGACCACAACCTAGGTCTAGGCCAAGATTTCACTGTTCCGCCTAGGCCCAAAGAGGCCTCAGCACCTTCACTGTGATCTTGGCCATCCAAAACAATCTAAACCAAAAATATGCATGTTTAAAAACCCAAACAAAAATTAGGCGACATGTGTGTAACACCCCGTCCACTCCCAGACTGATGGTACTTACTCCTGGCAACTCTTTATGATCATATATTGTCCCCACAGACCAACTCGGGTCTTTTATGCGCACTTTGTCCTCACTCATGCGCACCCGAGAAAACTTCTCGGTCGGTCACCCATCCCAAATTGCTCCAAGACAAGAATGCTTAACTTGTAGGTTCTTTCAAGATAGGCTTCCGAAAAAGAAAATGCACCTTGTTGGTATGAGTACACTATTAATTCTATTAAGCCTTGGGCCAGGATATCACAATGTGAAACCCTAGTTTATTCTTCTCCTCTTTCCACATAGCCCTCTCTCCCCCTAAGCGCTCTTCCTTCCCTTGCCCTGTTCCCTGTCTTTGCCGAGAGAGGCACAACTAAGTGTTGGAACTACCCACGTGGCCCCTCGCTGGTCTGTGGACAACTTGGGGAGATCGTGTCACCGTTGAGTGCCCTTGTGGCAGTGCCCTAAGGCCCGCAACACACCTTTGTGCCTAAGATCGTTGGTCGCGCTGCCACTTCCCACGATCTGGCAGCATCATAGATGGCTAGGTAAGCCCTATATGCTTCTTCCCCTTCCTCTGTTTTGTGTGCTTGAGTGATCAGGAATTATGGTTTCTTAGTGTTAGGGTTTGGGAAAATAGGGATGTTGGGTTAGGGGTTCTTTCTCCCATTTTCTACATCTCTACTATATTTAAGTGTGAATCTTCTTCGTGCATCCTCCGGAGCATGTCCCTTTGTCCCCCTTCTACCTTCTAGGCCCACTATTTCAGCGCTTAGCCAAGAGCCCGCCCGCACGTGAGCGTGCTTTCCTGCCCTACATGCGGAAAGAGAAAAAAATGTAGGACACACATGTGGGTAATCAAACACGTGATATTTTTGATCCAAACGAGCAGTGTTGACCACTACAACACAAGTGTTTTTTGTGCTATGCTAAAGAGAGATACTATATGCATGTATATGTAATTGGAAACTTTTTAAAAAATAATCTTGTTTGAATAAATATCTCATTTAAGAGAAGCATACCTATATGGTACATAGAAATTGTAGCAATGTACGAGAAACTAACTAGTACTATTCTAACTAGGTAGGAAACACGAACCTGAGACTTTAGAGGGGGTTTACTTGGATTCATCCTAAAAACGAAGGTATTCTAGCATCTAGGATTTGGGTCCAAGCCTAAAACCATGCCTCTGATACCACTGTTAGGTATCTAGGTCATTATCTCATAACCCTAACCACTAGAATATATAGAATTGATAAGTATACCTTCAGGATTGGGAAGTGACACCATGCGGTTATTAGTCCAGTGATTGGAGTAGATGGAGACAATGACGGTGGCTTTCCCTTCACTAGCAACGTAGATATTACATCAGATCTCGGTGTGAGTGTGTATGGCGAGAGGGTATGGCAAGCATTGGTTCACATGTCAGTCCTATGCCTATTTATGAATACGGTGTGAGGGAGGGCGCAACCAACATGTTCTTACACCCCTGATTAGGACATGAGCATGGTGTTCGACTCGGTCCCCTGATAAAATGGATGAGATCAACATGACAAAGCTATCACCAATTTGTTAAGTTTGATTTATGTGTAGGTCCAATAAATGATGACAAAGAAGGGGAACATGTCCATGACAAAAACTATTCTAAGTTATCTCCCAAGTTTAGCGAGAAGAAGAATTATGGCCAGGTAAGATAAAAAAATTCAACCCCTTTATGTCTTTTGTTTTGTTGGTCCACAAGCATCACTATATTGGACACTATTATGATGGAATTGTGAATGTAGGTACCCTTGAGCAAACAGAAAAGTCAAGGCCATGGTGGAAAAAGGAAATCTATACCGGTGGCCAAGATTTACTCAAGCCAACCAAATTCAACAACTCATGCCATTGATTTAAAGGAGCCTGATCATCAAAGTTCACTTCCCAGTAAATTCTCTAAGAGGTAGGTGCCCATTTTCCTTGTGTTCATAGACAAGTTATTTATTACCATTCCAACTAGTAATTCTATGATTTTATCTGTGCATTTTGTACAACCATCTAGGTTAATGAAAATTTACCTTATATGGAAATATGTATGTTTTCAAAAGATATTATCTTCCTTAGTTAATAGTTATGTTTCATATATTAGCATGTACTCCCTTCGTTCATAAATATATGAGACCATTGACTTTAAAAAATAACTTTGACCACTCGTCTTATTCAAAAAATAATGAGGTGTCATTTATTGTTTTGTGATTTGTTTTATCACTTAAGATAGTTTGTGCTTGACTTAAAATTTTACATTTTTGAATAAATATTTTGAATAAGACGAGTGGTCAAAGTTTTCGAAAAATTCAATGGTGTCATATATTTGTGAACGGTGGTAGTATGATGTACCATACATATTGTGTATCATAGCAGCATATTGTACCATATATATGATGTACCATATTAGCATATTGTGCACATATGGTCATATATATTAGCATGTATGATGTACCATTATAATACATATATCTTATCATTTTGCTCCATTTAGAAGTACGAACCATCATCAACTCTAATCCTTCATCCTTTACACAGGAGGAAGCAACAACTCCAAAAATCATCTTCTATTTATTCTCGAAAGGTTGGTATCTGATACTAATTGTTAGAATGACATTATGCTGGACATTACTAGTATTCCTATTTATCATTTCCGTCCCTAATATTAGACCATATATGTATGTAATTTTATAGCCTATAATAATTATGCTAGAGAATATTTTTGTATTCTTTATTTTGCATGTACACTGACTATTGTATAAGTACACCCTATAATAATACAGAATTTATTCCCTCTATATTATTTCATGATATCACTCTAATTCATAATCTAGTCTCTCCCTTCCCGCTCCTCCCTTTCTTACTTACCATAGATGAACAACCATAAGTAGATCCAACTGCATCCATTGGTGCTATTCTTCCCCCATGAACTCTATGGCCACCTCTCCATGGTATACATGGACTCAGGTGCTTCTTAGCATCTCTCTATGACTCTGTAGTCTGTTCACTCAATCTATACCTTCTTTTGAACTCATGGTGGGTGGTGTGTCTCACTTGCCTAGTACTACCTCTAACTCTATTCCAACCTTGTCTTCATAGACCACTTCATCTAAACAATGTTCTTGTCTCATCATCTCTACAACCATTGTGTAGCTGCCACATTGAGCATCACATCTCATTGTATGTTGACGATGTTGTCTTATTCGTTTAGCCAACACTAGAGGACTTATCAATGACCATGTCCATCTTATAGTTGTTTGGAGATGCATCAGGGCTACAAACAAATGTGTACAACAACTCTATGGTCCCAATACGACACTAGGGTGAGGAGCTCTCAATGATTGCCATGACCCTTCTCTATGAGATCAAGGAATTTCCATGCAAATATTTTGGTTTTTTGTTGTCGATAAGGAAGTGGATGATGGCAGAATCACAAACCATCATTGATAAGACCTTCGATATGCAACCTAGGTGGATGGCTGCTCTACTAAATACCATAGGGTAATCCATCCTCATCTAGCTTGTGTACATCGCCATACCAATCTACATGTTGATAGTTATAACTATTGATTATTGACAAACGTCATCAAAGCGTTCCCAAATGGGTGATTCACACATTGACAAACGTCATCAAGCATTCCTCTAGAAGGGACATTGGAGTGCTAGTGGAGGCACTTCCCGAATCCTTCTTAAAGGGCTTGCAAGCTAATTGTGTTGGGAGGCTTAGGCATCCACAACTTGGAGACCTTGGGATGGGCTCCCGAAATGTGTTAGTTATGGTTGAGCAAGATTATTCATACGCAGTCATGTGGGTTGAGTTTGATGTTGCGGTGCATGCTTACACCAAATCCATGTTTGCAATCTCGATCACTTCTACAAAACACAAGAAATCTGGATAGAATGATCGCTCCTGGACAATTCCGACTAAGATCTAGAGTCGACTCTAATCGGTTTTGTCAAAAGGCATGTTGTATGACAAAATATGATTAGGCCACTTTAAGACTAGACTTGGGTTCACAACATTTTTGGAGGTCTCGCGTTTGCGGTGATTGTCGACTATCTATAGCATTAGGTTGCTTTAGAACAATGAGTTGCATGCGAACCAAGAAGAGGTCAATTATGGACTCCGTCGAGCTCTGGTTAGCACACCACCAAATTCACCTACTATTGATTCTTCACTTGTGCTATTGTTTTTGAGCCTCACAAGCACATTTGGAAGACTTTGGAACCATTGAAATGCAAGTTCTTTCTCTAGATGGCAACACAAAAGCGCTACTAGACGATAGACCACATGGCTCGTCATGGCTTGCATCACCCTCCATGGTGCCCTTTATATATGTGACCAAGAGAATGAGACTATTGACCATGTCTTGATATATGTTTTCTCGAACGCATAGGAGAACTACATGTATTTACATATTAGAGAGGAGAAGTCTTACAAAAGAGGGGCCTTGCTAGGCAGGATCCCCTACATCTTTCTCACACATAGGAGGACTATTACATGTCTTGATACCTTGCGTGTTCTCTTGCCAAGTGTGATTTATGTGCTTCATGATCTAGGACTTAATGTCCTTGCATCTTCACAAGGTGACAAGTTCCAATCTTGGTGGCGCTGAAGCACATGGAGGGCACCCAAGGTGGCAAGAAAGGACTAAACACATTAGTCATCATCATTGCTTGAGTGATATGGAAACATTAGAATTGATGCGTGTTTGACAAAACCTCGCTCTTAAAGGCGATAGTGTTGCATGAGGTGCATGACCAAGGTCACCTCTAGGTGATGATAGGAACCAAGGCATTGGGATCTTTTCTAGGACATTAGTAAAGCTATGTTGTTTTACCTAATTAAAAGGGTGTAAGTGAAAAGCCTAATTAAAATTGTGGAATCGACATGCATTTTTGATCTGTTTTCTACTTACTAATATAATGATACATAGACCTCCTACGTGTTTGATAAAAAATATAATCTTTATTTGTAAATTTGCGTCCGATAATAAAGTTTACATAAAATCTTACCCTTTTGGCCTCTCTATGAAGGATTTTCAAACCAAAATAGTGATGCTTTGTTATAATAGCACCGACGAACCGTACCCTATCCCTCTAGCAATGCCACATGCCTTCATTATGCCAACGTTCAATAGCACACACTAGCACCGTCACCTTGCTCATGCTGGAACTTCTGTTCTTCAACACCATGCCACCACAAACTATCTCGTGCAATAGATCATTACACGCACAATTAGACATTCCTTCTTGTACAAAAATTGGCATTTCAGTGTCAATGCTTCTACACACCACAATACTTGGACCTCATATATCTAATGCAATAATGAAAAAGAATTTGGCAACACACTCACATCACCCTTGACAGATAGCTGCTTTTTCCCGTCCCTATACATCATAATAAAATGCTCAATCCGAGCACATCACTAGAAATACATATAACATCATCCAAGCCTTTCTAAGTATGTCTACCTCCGGAGTTTTGGGTTGAAGCTCTTCTTACAACCACTAAAATCTTAAATTTCCAAACAACTAGTGAAGCCCTATTTGGGTCAACACCATCATATGGTTGCCATTGGGTTTTGGATGTCGATGTTATCCTAACTTTTCATCCACAATTCCCCACAAACTTGTTCCTCGGTCTAGGTGCATCCTTACCAGATGCCTAACAAACCAAAAAGGATACTACCACTTTGATTTCTCTACTAATTGCATGATCCGTCTTTTTTGCTTTTTGGCCTTTTTTGGGAAAAATTTTCACAAGTATGCCCTTTTCGGTTTGAATTCAGAAAATGGACCCTTACCTCGGCGTCATCACTATTGGCGCCGTGTTTACACGTCTCGGCGCCAAAATAGATGGCACCGAGATCTTGCTCCGGAGCGATGATGTGGCGTCTATGTGGCAAGGGTCTGCGCCGTCACTATTGGCGCCAACCCCCGGCGTCTGCCTCGGCTCATGCGTTGATAATTTATATAGATATAAGGTGCTTTTCAGATAAGCAAAGACTCGACCAAATAAAGGAGATCGATGCGGTAATACTAGTATATGTTTATTGTGTATACTATACTATGGCACAAAAATTCAGTCACGTCTCTAACACACACACAAAAAGATAGAGTCCGTTTGAAATTCTTAATTTCCAAAGTGATTCTAGAGTTAGGTTTTAGTGCCTCTCATGCCAGCGCAATTTTTTTCTTAAAAATGAATCTATACTTGGCTTTATCTTTCATCCCACCTATTGATATACTCCTTCCATTCTTTTTTATTTGTCGCGGTTTAGTTCAAAAATAAACTAGTCAGCCACAAATATTCGAAAACGGAGGTATTCCCTTCGTCCCAAAATATAGTTCTTTCTAGCCTACTTTTTTCCGTCTACATTCATTAAATGATAATGAATATAGACATATGTGGAAACCACATTTATATGTTGCTTAATGTATATGTTATTAGTCTAAAACGAATTATATTTTGGGACAGAGAGAACATTATAATATTTATTTACTTACCCTTACCTCTAGTTCACGAAAACATCAACATGTTGAATCGACTACCCTTTATAAAATATATTCTGAAAATTTAGTGGCGAGACTTCTATGCTTTTTCTATCTATGGGTCTCTTGGCCTCCGGTTGTTAAACATGTATATCAATTTAACGTGGCCACACTTCTATGCTTTTTCCCTCCCATGTTATCAGGGACCGTAGCGCCATACTTTATGTAGTACTACCTCGTAAATTACTGCATTTAGAGCGGCATACATATCTATATAAATTATCAACGCACACACGCGCGAGCCGAGGTCGAGCGGCCATTTGCAGGCGTCGGGGATCAGCGTCAATAGTGATGGCGCCGAGGTACGCTAGGGTCCATTTTATGAATTCAAACCAAAAAAGGGTCTATTTATTTTGGCGCCATCATCAGTGCTCCGGAGTGAGACCTCGACGCCATCTATTTTGGCCCCGAGACGTGTAAACTCGGTGCCAATAGTGATGGCGCCGAGGTAAGGGTCCATTTTCTGAATTCAAACAAAAAGGGCATACTTGTGAAAAACTTTCCCAAAAAGGCCAAAAAGCAAAAAAGACGGTTGCATGATTATATCATGTTGTTTTTATGGATCATGTTTTCCATATGAGGATCGATCTACAAGTCTTCTTCCTAAAAGGTTTTTAGAGGAGCATGACTCGTGCATCCTACCCGTTGGCTCGGCTTTAATGCCAGCGCAAAGGACCCATCATGGTGTAATTTGATGGTAGTTGTTGTGTGATTTGTTGGCAGCACCCATAGGTATTTATAGAAGGAAACCATGTTCGGTTCTAAAAAATCTACACCAGATAAGGATCCGCATCAGATAAGGATTCACACTAGATAAGGATATTGATGATCCTTATCAGATAAGGACTCTAGAATAAGCTTTTCATATAAGGACCCTAGAATATGTGGCAAAACAAAACCACAAAAGGAAGCCGCGGGCGCGCAAGACTTGGTCGTCGAATTCGGCGGAGCATTCACGACCATGTCATGCGCCCACACCCTTCGCCCCAACCTACCCACCTGACCCAACACAATGAGATGATCGAGAGAGCGCGTGTGTTCTTCCTTCTATAACTCACCTAACACATGCAAGACCATAGAGACGATTCAAGTATTTGATTCGAGTTCCCTCCACCTCAACTAGTAAGGTGGAACTAAATGTTTCCACACTCCTCTAAATGTTTCCATGCACCTATCCATAAATGGGCCTTTGAGATTTTTAGGAATAATTCTAAAATTAAAGTGGGCTAGGCCTAATAATTCCAACAACCCCACCAAATCTCAAAGTCCCATCATGACTTTGCCTCAACCCATTATTGTTTAATATAATAATATTTTCAATGGAGATTGTTAAGTAGGGATGGCAGTCACACCATCGGGTGCCGGTGCCCACGGATTTCACACCCATCAGGTGTGGTTTTGGGTGTCAAATTCCATCCATGGGTCTACACCCGACCCGACTTGCAAAATGATGGGTTGGGGTCTAGGTGTCACTTTTCACCCATGGGTGCCAGATGGGCCCCAAAATACTAATTTTGAGTAATTGTTCACACATGATTTATATAAGATTTCCTTATTATTTGTGATGCTTTTATTTAATTAATTCCAATTATAGATCACCCAAAGGATGCCCAACAACCATCAGGTACCTAGCGGGTGCAGAGATTGGTGTAAAAATCCACTCATTAGGTATTATGGGTGTGGGTGTGGCTTGATGTGCCGGGTGTCAACATGGGTGTGTTTCCTCGACGAGCACCACACCCACCCATTGGCAGTGTTAAGTTGAGCTTCCACCTACAACAGTAAGCTACACTCATTCACCAACTTGAACAATGGATTAAGCCTTAAATTGCAAGTTTTGTGCAAACAAATTTCACTTATAGTCAACTAATACTTGACCTCCAGTAGGCTACTTCGCCGTTTGGAGCATATAGGTCGTACTCTCTCTAGTCTCTTCATGAGCTTATAAAGATAATAACTTAAATCTGACAGACTGCGACCGTCCAACAATCAGGCTCACATAAGTGTATTCTTTCAAGAATGTTCTACAGGACAACGTCTTTGCTACTTAAAGCCAACAAAATATGTTAAGGCTATTGCCAACCTGCCATACATGAATTGAGAGTCTTGCATCTTTGTTGAGTGAGTTAATTAGGTTACTGTCATGCTAACTTCTAGCTTATTCTTCCTAGAACTTAATTCATAAGATCTTCAATCACATTGGTTGGGTTACCACTTGGGAATAGATTATATGAGTCTCAAACCCATCTCCTTGGATGTGGCGTCTATCACATTACATGACAAACCCCATAGTGAAAGGATGAACCAGATTTTTCTCAATGTGGATGTAATTTACGATAATTACTCTAGAGTTTCTAATTTTTTTGACAGGTTTTTAACAATCTCTTGATGTGTCTTGATGACTTCATATTGTACTTAGAACCGTCTACCTTGGTAATCATTGTTTGATTGTCACATTTAATAAGAATGGCTGACTACAATGGGATCTTTACAATAGGTAAGTTCATCAATATCTCATGAAGCCTATCGGACTCCACTACAGTTGTGTCTAGTGCTGCAAGTTATCCTTCCATAGTAGACCTCATCAATATGTTGTTTCCTTGATCTCCATGAAACAACAACACCTCCAAAAGTGAAAACATGTCCACTTGTGGCATACTTTTCATCCACATCGGATATCCAATTGTCATCAGTATGTCCTTCTAGTACCGTGGGATAGTTAGAATAAAGAATTTTGTAATCTATATTACCCACCAAGTAATTCATTACACGCTCTAGTGCACGCCAGTGATCACCTCTTAGATTACTAGTAAACCGACTCAATTTGGTGACATCAAAAGAGATGTTAGACCTCGTAGCACCATCGAGATACATGAGGGACCTAATGATATGTGAATGTGTTAATTTGTCTCTACCATTACATTATTATTACAAAGGATCAAACTAGGATCATTGGGTACTAGAGATGGTTTGCTATCTTTATAGCAAAAATGACTCAACATGTTCTCCACATAATGAGATTGTGTTAGACTAATCATATTATTTCCCTTGATCAGCTTGATGTTCATAATAACATTAGCCTCACCTAGATCCTTCATTTCAAAACTTTGGCACAAGAAAGACTTGACCTCATTGATCACATCAAGGCGTGTTCCAAAGATCAGTATGTCTATCAACATACAAGAACAATATGACTCGATCGCCACCATGATAGTTGTACACACATAGATCAGCCTCATTAACACTAAAGCCTACTGATATAAGTGTCAAGTAGAATTTCTCATTCCATTGCTTAAGTGCTTGTTTCAAGCTATACATAGATTTATATAACTTACAAACCTTGTCTTCATGACCTTTTACTACAAACCCATCAGACTGTGTCATGTAAATTTCCCTTTCTATCTCTACATTAAAGAAAGCTATATTAACGACCATCAAAGACCATGCGAGGTAGCCAGGGAGAGTAGAACACAAATAGTAGTCAATCTAGCAACATGTGAGTAAGTATCAAAAAAAATCTTTGCCTTCTTTCTGGGTATAACCCTTGACCACAAAGACATGCCTTGTACTTATCAATAGTACCATTCAGCTTAAGCTTCTTCTTGAACACCCACTTGCAAGTTGCAACCTATAGGTTTGCTACCATACGATCGATCAACAAGCTCCCAAGTCCCATTGGAAATAATAGAATACATCTCACTATATACAACTTCTTTCTAATCATCCACATCAGGAGATGAGAAGGCCTCAATGATCATTTTGGGAGAATCATCTATAAATAAATAGTGAACTCATCATGAAAAGACTTTGTAGTCCTTTGTCTCTCGCTCCTCTTAGGATTTCACTATGAATCTCCTTATGATCTAGTCCAAGTGTATGTTCAACATGCTTAGACAATTTAGTAGACATAGGTGTTGCATTTGTAGTTTCATTCAAAGGTAATCTAAACATGATACACAAATCTTTCATAGGAAATATGTTCTCAAAGAAAGAAACATCACACGACTCTAGCAAAGAAACACCTTAGATCTAACCATTAAAAATCTATGGGCAATACTATGATGAGCATAACCCAAAAAGATACAATCCACAGTTTTAGGTCCCAACTTACACTTTTTGTTTATTGCTACATTCACTTTGGCCAAACAACCCCATGTGCTTAAGTAAGAGAGTGAAGGTCTTCTCCTAATCCACTCCTCATAGGGTTGTTTCTCATTATTCTTTAGGGTAACTCTATTTAGGACATGAGATGTAGTCAATACTGTCTCCCCCACCATGCCTTAGATAATACATTAGTGTCTAACATGTTGTTAACCAGGTCACTCAATGTGTGATTCTTCCTTTCGGTGACCCCGTTTGATTAGAGCAAATAGGGAGGCATATCATGTATAATACCATGTTTCACATAGCATAAGTCAAAGTTATTAGATAAATATTCACCTCCTTGATCATACCTAATTATTTTGATATTTTTCTCAAGTTGGTTTCTACTTCTGCCTTATAGATTTCAAAGTAGTTTAAACCCTCATCTTTTGTTTTTAGCAAGTACACAAAACAAAATCTAGACGTGTCGTCAATCAAGCTCATAAAATAACCTTTTCTACCATCTATTAACACACCATTTATCTTACAGATATCTGAATGAATGAGTTCTAGTGGTACCAAGTGTCTCTACTCAGCTACCTTGTGAGGTTTTCGAGGGTTCTTGGATTGCACACAACTATGGTACTTAGAGCATTTGATAATGGCGAAATTCGGAATTAAACTCATGGTGGAAAGTTGAAACATCAAAACAAAATAAATATATCATAAATGTGATGTCAAACACTGGCATCACTTTCATTAACGCCATTAGAAATAAAGTTCACATGCATATTGCAGAAATCAGACATCAAAAGTGGAACATTCCTCCACACTCATAGCTTTTACCAATAAATTGTCCACACCTATATATGACAAATTTATCAGACTCAAGAACTGCTCTAAAACCATCCCTACACAAAAGGGAGCCACTAACTAAATTCGTGTTCATAGTAGGGATATGTTGTGCGTCCTTGAGCGACACCATCTTTCCCGAAGTAAGCTTTAGATCGATCGTGCCAACACAATGAACAGTAGCATGCGACCCATTCCCCATCATCATGAAAGAATTCCGAGCGATCCAATAAAAAGAAAATAGAGTTGTATTAGAACAAACATGAACAGTTGCACTAGTATCAAGCCACAAAGTAATAGACTGAAACACTGAAAAATAGAGGGTGAATTACTATACCCACTAGTTTCCGCTCCAGCATTGGCATGTTCGCAGTCTTCTACTTTGGTGGAGGCTTTCTTCCTTTGGGTGAGGACACTTCTTTGCCCAATGATCAGTAGTACCACACATGAAGCAGCCTTTACCCTTCTTTTTCTTCTTCTTGAAAGAAATGGTAAGTTTGGGCTTGGTTTTCTTTCCCTTGCATGGCCTTTTCATTGCCATGAGATTGAGATATCTACTGCATGGCTGCATTGGCTTGACTTTCAATAGTCTTAGATCGTCCGTCCTTGACTCGAGCTTTATCCTCAACATCAAGAGATGCAATCAAATCTAAAACTGATATATATGTCCTCTTATGTTTGAGAGTTAGGTGAAATCCTTCCATGAAGGAGGCACCTTAGCAATGATGCCACTAGCCACAAACTTGTCAGGTAGGTTGATCTTTAGCTGCTCAAGCTTCTTTGTCATGCACTGTATCTCATGAGCTTGCTCGACTACAAACTTTCCAGCAGTCATCTTGTAGTCACGATATTGCTCCATCATGTACAACTCAGCATCGGCAGTTGTGATGCCATATTTGGCTTTTAGGACGTCCCACAACTCCTTAGTGTTTGTATGACGCAAGTACACATCCCATAGGCGATCTACAAGTATACCAATCACACCACCCATAAAGAGAGTGTTAGTCCGTACAAGCCTTCTCCTACTACGTAAGATTACCCTTTGGGTTGACTTCGGATATTCAAAGGACTTGCATGGCAGAGAGCCATAGCATCACATTTGCCATCTCTTAAAGTTCACGCTAGAAAACTTCTTGGACCTCAGAGCATCAACAAATCTAGCTATAAAACCAAAATTCCTAGAATAAGGTTTTTGGTTTGTTGGAGACATTTGGTTTTAATTTAATCCAAAAATAAAGCATAACCATAACGACAAACATGTACATAAAGCAAATGGATCTAAACATGTGCATCATGTCAATCAAGATTAAAACATGAACTAGTAGAACTATGTCTAAACAGATTAGAAAAAACAACATGAAAGACATGATGAGAGAGATGGTTGTACGTTTGTTCCTTGGTAGCGATGGGATAGAGAAGACAATGTTGATGTTCAACACCATCTCGTTCTTGACAATGACGTGAAACATCCACGTGACGAGGAGGAAGACGAGTCGTGGCAACGCGGTTGAACACGACGAGGAAGCGATCGAGCAGTCACATGGATTGCTTCCCAAAAACCTAATTCACCCTCTCCCGATGTTGGATTGCTGAGGATGACAGGACCTGAGACCTGATGACCTGTTTGTCGGTGTGTGGCGATGATCGAGATGAAGTAGCGTACGTGGCGATATAGTAGGCAGGAAGCCACAAGACTAGATGTGATGACTACTACTGTGTGATTTGATGACAACACTCGTAGGTATTTATCGGAGGAAACCACATTCGATTTCAAAAAAAATCCGCACCAAATAATAAGGATTCACATCATATAAGATAAGGATTCACACCAGATAAGGCTTCGGCCTGCCCGGTCTAGCGAGGCGAGCGACCTTCTACCTCTCTCCCAACATATACGAGACCATGTAAAACTCTCCACCTCAATTAGAAATATAAGAATGTTTCCACACTCCTCTAAATATTGACATGCATCTCTTCATGAATGGACATTTGAGATTTTTCTAGAAATTATTCTAAAATTAAAATAATTCCAACAATTATCACGCATGCTATGCAGCAAGCGTGTTTGCATATGGTCGACCCCCAAAGAGCATTATTTTTATGTACTCAAGAGAATACTGCTGTGATACGTGAAAGGCTGGCACCCCATGGTCTTCAGCTCTCTCGTTGCTCTATCAACACCCTCACAGTGTACTCCTATGTTGATTGAGCCAGTTGTCTGGATACACGACGACCCACATCTGGTTAGGCTATCTATAGTAGATCCTGTATCACAACTTCTATTTTAAACTTCTTTTTATAAATAGTGTCAAACAATGTTATTTATAATTCTACGTTCTCTATTTTACATAGTCCACTGGAGACAGTTTTATTGTATTTTAATTTCTTGGTGAGAAGAGAACCTCATTCATTGCTCTTCTAAATGACAACATTCAGTGCCTTGCTCCATTAAGAAAACCGAGTACAATGGGGGTTGTCAAGTGTCAACGTTATCGCCGAAGTTTGCTGGTTGGGCCAGCTGCTCACTAAAGTCTGTCGTCCTCTACAGAAATCTACATTTGTCTACAGTGACAACGAAAGTGCAGTTCTCTGCGCAGATCCGGCGCAACATTCCAATCTTAACCAAAGGGTTTTCTACTCTTAACCGAGTCCACTCTACTCCCGATTGACACCACGGAGGCTGTTATACGAGCATCTCTAACAATACCTCAAACTAGTGCCACAAATTTAAATATAGGGCTCTATACAGGAATCTCTAACAATACCTCAAACTAGTGCCACAAATTTAAATATAGGGCTCTATACAGGAAAAATTACTCCAACAGGCAACAGTGTCTTATTTTATAAAATTTGATCAAAAAATTATAGGGCACCTTCTCAAGTGCCTCAAATATACTACACCGTAGTGGGCTGTCCTATAATCTAGATTTAGGGCTTTAATGTTGGAGTGGAGTGTTTTGTTGGTGCCCTAAATTCTATAAAATATATTCATTTTAAATTATTGGGCATTTTTATATGTCACGTTGTTGGAGATGCTCTAATGGCATTGTCAGTATTTTCCAATCTCCGTCATTAATGATTGGTTCTAAGACTGTCTCCAGTAGGCAGTGTAAAATAGGGACGTAAAATTGTAGATGACATTATTTTACACTATTTGTAGAGTAAAGTTTAAAATATAAAATGAGATAGAGATGGGGATGTGATAGGGGATCTGCTAGAGATGGCCTAAGAGCATGTACAACCCTAAACACTTGAATCGATTTTTCAATTATAAGAGACAACTAAAAGACTACATAATATAACTCTGAGTCTTTAGATCATAAATGCAGTTAAGACATAATATGTATAGAGATTCGTGCTTGTTTTTTGTCACTTAGCTCTTTAGAGGCCACTCGTTTAATTGGGTTTGTACATACCCTGATAGAAGATCATATCTGCATGCCTGTATTAATATTAGGCTAGGTTAGAGGATAACTTTGATTCTTTCCTTGTATGTACACTCACTGGTGCATAAGAACGGCCTACAACAATAATAGAGAATTTATTCTTCCTATCTTAATTAAGCTATACCAAGAAGAGTACTTTGGGAATACTAATTTAATTTCTTCATCTTCCATGTTTTCCTGTTGCTTGAATGTTGAAGTCACACTATCCTCATTTTGGATGAACTGCTAAATTTGAAAACTATATTATCTTGCATTTCAGTGCAATCCTATCGCATGCAACACGTTGTTCAGTGGTCATGAGAACAAAAGAGATCGTATAGTGAGTTGCTGTTTACCTCCAAGGACATTTCTTTGCATTATTGATGGCTTGATACCGCTATACATTCCATTGACAACTTACCATGTGGACATTTCTTAGCATTATTTGAATACATTCCATTCCATTGACAAAATTTTACAAAATTAGTAATTTAAACTAGATTTTCACCATATATGCACCCCTACCAGTTGTTATCATGCGCTCTTAAGCTATTTGCACCCTCATCTCTCATCTGGTTCACATTGTCATGAGCCAGGCCGTTTACTGGGCGCTCTACCATGCTTTCTCATAGTACTTTGATCATGTTACCACTTTTACATGTAAGTTTGACCTTATACATTTATTTATATGAGTTGACTTTAAGGTTCAAGATGTGGTTCTATTGGATGATGAAGATATCGAACCTAAGGAAGAAGTAAAACTTGAGATGTCTGACAGACTGTAAGCTCTTCTCGAGCGTTGTATTCATCATGTACACTGTTAGCTTATCTTTTAGTTTATGTTTCAACTCGACCAATTGTGTTTTTCAGGAATGAACCAAAGATCTACTACCCATCAAGGTGAATATTGTGCATTTTTCTCCGAATTCATGCATGGTTTATCGGTGTTCATTTTACACGTTCCGTTGGCTTTATTATGTGAACAGAGATGATCAAGAAGTTGTCGAGCTCACCAGATCTGATATCAGATGTCTTGATCCTGAAGTATTTTTGTCGTCACAGGTGATCAATTTCTACATCAAGTAAGTGGCAACTTTATATTATGGTTTTTTTCTTCTTCTTAAACTGCTTCAGTGTATCGCTTATACATCAAACAAATAGGAAGTAATCCGTGGAAGAATTACTATGGGAGTATTTAGGTGTTAATGCATGCTCTCTTTTTAAAAAATAATGCTTGGTCTTCTACTGCTGCTTCGCATTATATTGTCCTAAACACCACCAAACTATTCAGTGTGGGCTATTTAGTTGAAGAATTTGTTGTTAGATAATTGCCTACTTTTAAGATTAAATTGCTACTAAAGCAATCCCTACATAAACAACACATAGCAAATAATAGCATATTCCACGTAGTAGATTAAATCTATCGCCAAATTATCTAGCAGAAACAAGAGCGATGAACTCATCATTACTAGCATTGAGAATTGCTCTAGCCTGGTCGAAGCTGGGTTGTGGTATTGCTGAAGTTCATAGATGTCGTAGTACAGATAAACTCGATGAGTAGTTGCGTGGTTGCTGCCTAAAAACCCTGATTTGTCCTAACCCGTGCACGTTCTACAACTAAGCAAGGTTTTGGAGATATTGCTCTCTTGTGACTTCAGGGATGAAGGAGCCTGAAATCAGGTCGCACCAATGACTCCCTTGTCTAAAATCCTAACATGTATTAGATTGATTGTTTTTCGTGCCTTATGAGAAGAACACTCTCTTTGATTATACACGTAAACAAGGTGGCTGACAAATTGCCAGGGTGGAAATCTGCCCTGATCACCAATGCTGGAAGACTGACTTTGGTTAAGGCTGTCCTCACTGCCATTCCTATATACCATCTTCTTGTCCTTTTATGCCCTAAATGGGTTATCAAAGCCATTGACAAGATTCGCAGGGGTTTCCTCTGGAAGGGCAGAAAAGATATCAAGGGAGGCCATTGTGGTGTTGGATGGACAAGGGTGTGTCGTCCGCTTAAGTTCGGCGGCTTGGGTATTCACAACCTGGAAATCCTTGGTTGGGCTCTTAATGTGAGATGGCTCTGGCTCAGAAAAACACAGGTAGAGAGACCATGGACTGAGTTTGACATAAAAGTTCATCCAAATGTTGAAGCTCTCTTTCGGGCCTCAGTTCACTCTTCTGTGGGGGATGGTGCCACAACCCTCTTTTGGATGGATAGATGGATTCAAGGACAATCCATTGCATTTTTTGCCCCTTACCTATTCAGTCGTATTCCAAGTAGGGTCAGGACAGGACGTACGGTGCAGGAGGCTCTTGCTGATAATAGTTGGATTCAGGATATCTCTGGGGGTCTGACTGCTGTTGTCATCAGGGAGTTCCTTCTGGTTTGGGATCTAATTCAGGATATTCATTTACAGACAGGAGTTCCTGATGTCCACATTTGGGTGCCTTCCGCTTCTGGCCTTTATTCCTCTAAGACGGCTTATAACAGCTTTTGGAACGGTACAACATCCTTTGAGCCTGCTAAAAGAATTTGGAAGAGTTGGGCTCCTCCCAAATGTAAATTCTTCATTTGGCTAGCCTCTCTCAACCGGTGTTGGACGGCTGACAGATTGGCCCGGCGAGGTATGGATCATCATGACATTTGCCTCTTTTGCGATCAACATGAATAAACAGTCCAGCATATTTTGCTCTCTTGTGTGTTCTCTAGAAACATTTGGTGGCAGGTGTGGTGTAAAGTGGGGATGCAACATCTGGCACCTGGGCCTGAGGACATGATTTTCCAAGATTGGTGGAGCAATGCTGAAGGCCAGGTTCCTAAAGAGAAGAGAAAAGGTTTTAACACGTTGGTAATCCTTGTGGCTTGGTGGCTGTGGAAACATCGAAACACTTGTGTCTTCGAGGGAGCTTCCCCGAGCACTAGAGATATCCTGCAGCACATCCATGAGGATGCTACGCTGTGGGGTATGGCCGGGGCTAAAGGGCTTAAGGGCTTATGGCCTTAAGTCTAGGAGGGCCTGCTGTTGTGTCATAGATAAGGGATGAGTGTGTTTCTGTATTTGTGTTTTCGACCTCCGTAAGGAGTCGTCTGTATCCTGGTCTGTTCTCAGACCTTTCTCTTTCTTAATATAACTTACACGCAGCTCTCCTGCGTGTTTCGAGAAAAAAAAATTATACACGTAAAACAATAGAAAAATGAAACCGGTTACGATCTCTACAATCTGATAGATCCAGTTCTAAACTTGTCGCGTAGGCAAAATCGGCAACTGACTCAGTTATGGTCTCCACGATATAATGGATTTAGTTCCTAACTTATTGTGCAAGACAAAATTCAGATTTATTCTAGAAATTATTGTTAAGTAAATCGACCAAGCCTAATGAACTCCAACATTTGTAAAGCAGTATTATGTGAACTCTGAGCTATGCTATTTCCAGGGAGGTATTAAGACGGCTCCTTCTGTGATATCGTTGTGCAGGTACATCAAAATGACCAGATTGTGCGATGAAAATTTCAGAGACAAATTCTACATATTTAACACATACTTCTATGGAAAGCTTGAGGAAGCATTGCGTCGGCCGGTACGCATCTTTTATGTCATGAAGTCGTACTTCTCTTACCAAATGTCATGCATTATGTTTGTTTTTGCTTAAAATTGGGATAATTACACTATTTTGGGTACGCATAATACATGCATGAACGTCTTCAAATTGGTTTACATCATTTTTTTTGCAAACTGTGTCAAGAGAGCTGCTCATCCCCTTGTTAAGAAGGAATGAATCACTAGTACCAAACCAAATGCAAAGAAGGAAAAACGGACACCGACACACTCTAACGTCTTGTTTGGTTCCATTAGTTCTATGACTAAAATTTAGTCTCTATTATGTTTGGTTTCAGTGACTAAATAAATTCTAAACACATTAAAGGTCCGTTTGGTTCTTTTAGTCTAGGGACTAAAGTTTAGCAAGGAGACTAAAGTTTAGTCCCTACTCTATTTGGTTCTATGGACTAAAAGTATTCAAAACGCGTTAATTAGTGCAACTGAAATAAAGGAGGGGCAAACAGTGGAATTTGCCTGGTTTAGTCTCTTTTATTCACCCCTTGAGGGACTAAAGACTAAAACGGTTTAGTCTCTATTTTAGTCCTACCATTTGGCAATTTAGGGACTAAATGTGACTAAAATAGAGTGACTAATCTTTAGTCCCTCAAACCAAATGGGGCCTGAATGTATGTTTGGTTACTTTAGTCGAGTGAATAAAGTTTGGTTAGGGGACTAAAGTTTAGTCTCTATCCTGTCTGATTATATGAACTAAAAGTATTTAGAGCACATTAAATAATTCATAAGAAGAACAAAATATCCCTTAGCATTCTTCTGTAATTAGTGCAACTAAAATAAATGAGAGATAAAAAGTGAAATTAATATGGTTTAGTTCCTTTTAGCCCCCGTTTGATTTGGAGTGACTAAAGTTTAGTCACTTTTAGTCCATAAAGAAGCAAATATGGTGACTAAAGTGGGGTGACTAAACTTTAGTTCTTTAGTCACCAAGGGTTTAATGACTAAAATATGATTTTTACCTCATTTGTTCTTTCCACTTTCTTCTTGCAGCAAACATCCACTAATTAATAGGGGTAATATAGTAATTATTCACAGCAATTAATGCTCTTTAGTCCGGTTTAGTCACCGGAACCAAAGGGGGTGCTTTAACGACTAAACTTTAGTCACTAAAGTTTAATCTAGTGACTAAAGGAACCAAACAGGGCCTTAGTCACACCTTGAGGGACTAGAGACTAAAATAGTTTAGTCCCTATTTTAGTCCCACCGTTCGACAATTTAGAGACTAAATAAGACTAAAATAAAGTGACTAATCTTTAGTCCCTGGTTTTTAGGCCCTGTTTGGTTCAGGGTGACTAAAGTTTAGTTAGTCACTAAAGAGCCAAAAAGGGTTACTAAAGTTTAGTCCTCTAGTCACAAAGGGGTGACTAAAGGGACTAAAAGTGGATTTTTACCACTTTTACCCTCTCCCTCATTAATACCCTCCACGCCCACCTGCCTTTTTTGCTTCAGGCAGCATGCTCTTGCTGGTAGTAAATAAGGGTAATGCGGTTCTTTTGTGCAGTAATTAATGTTCTTTAGTCAAGTTTAGTCACCTAAACCAAACAGGGTATTTTAGTGACTAAACTTTAGTCAGTTGACTCAAGGAACCAAACGGGGCCTTAGTCCCGTTTAGTCCCTATTTTACTAAACTGAAGGACTAAAGTAGGGACTAATAAGCTTTAGTCTCTATTCCCTTATATGGGTGCTAAAAGAGACTAAAGGGTAACATTTACTCCAATTGGTCTTGCCTACAAAATTGGTGTCATACACAGAAAACAAAAAAAGAGGTATTTCGGTCTTTATGTGTTGCATGTAATGTATTTAAAATATGTTTAGTTGTGACACCCGTTCAATCCTGGACCGACATTACTTACTCCTGTCTACTCTCTAGGATCATATCATCCCCACAGACCAAACCGGTACTCACTCCTGTCAACTCTTTAGGATCATATATCGTCCCCACGGACCAACACGGGTCTTTTGTGCGCACTTTATCCTCACTCATGCGCACCCGAGAAAACTTCCCGATCGGTCACCTATTCCAAATTGCTCCAAGCCAAGCACACTTAACTTGGAGGTTCTTTCGAGATAGGCTTCCGAAAAAGAAGATGCACCTTGTTGGTATGATTACTCTATTAATCCTATTAAGCCTTGGGCCAGGATATCACCATCACAGGGGCCAGGATATCACAATCCACCCCCTTAGAAGACCGACGTCCTCGTCGGTCAACCCCAATCCAGAAACCTCCCCTCTTAGCCATGTCTATGTGTCTAGTGTCGTCATATGCCATGCCATGTGACCACTCTGGGCCCACATGCGCCATGCGCCATATACGCGAACCCCTAACACACACGCCCGTGAAACCACGAGGGTCGACTCTGATACCACTTGTAACACCCCGTCCACTCATAGACCGGCGGTGCTTACTCCTATCAGCTCTCTAGGATCATATATCGTCCTCACAGACCAACACGGGTCTTTTGTGTGCACTTTATCCTCACTCATGCGCACCCGAGAAAACTTCCCGGTCGGTCACCCATCCCAAATTACTCCAAACCAAGCATACTTAGCTTGGAGGTTCTTTCGAGATAGGCTTCCGAAAAAGAAGATGCACCTTGTTGGTATGGTTACTCTATTAATTTTATTAAGCCTTGGGTCATGATATCACCATCCTAAGTACCAATATATCACATTAGTCCCTACAACCAAACAGGATAAGGACTAAAGTTTAGTCCTAAATTTTAGTCCTAGGACCAATGGAACCAAACGGGGCCGACCCTCTCCATTTTGTCGATGTACCGTACAGATTCTCTATGTGGAGGACTAGAGACTAAAGCCAATTAGTCTTTACTTCAGTTCTTCTGTTTGGTAAAAAGAGACTAAAACTAGATACTAAAGATTATCCATGTAACCAAACGTGGCCTAACTCAAATAGTTAAGGGGTAGTTAAACGTGCATATGCGACATGTCCGAGAGAGACACTATCCAAACAAAAGAGATCTTAGCACGGTACAGCTCAAAATGGAACAGACTGAACTTTGGTTGTGTTTGGTTCGTCAAAATGTAACGTAAATGGATTACATAGGGAAATGGATGCCGATACTTCTGTTTGGTTAAACTATTTCTAGTAATACTAGGTACTACTATTTAATCCAATTATAACTAGTGTTGAGCTTCATTTTGAGCGGGCGGACGGTCCGGCCCTGAGGCCGGACGGTCCGCGGTCCGGACAGTCCGCGCCTGTGGGCCGGACGGTTCGCGCATGCACAGAGCAGTTTAGGGTTCCGAGTTTTGTTCTATGTTTGTTGGCTAGATTTGCGGAATTAGCTCGGAATCCAGTCGTGTAAAGGGTCCAGCCCCCCTCCTCTATAAAAAGAGAGGTCTACGGCCGATTTGTAATCATCAATCGAATCAATACAACTTCTATTTCGCATTTTATCCTAGGAGTAGTTCTATTCTAGTTTAGGTTTAGCCTCTCGATCCCCAAATTCTTCGCCTCTCTTCGACTCTACGCCGATTAAAGGAGTCTAGGTCGGTCGACCCGAGCCTAGACAACTCCTAGGATCTCTCCTCCCCGACGGGGTCCCTCCCGGGAGCGAGATCCAGGCGCCGCCGGCGATCTTCCGCCGCCCCTGCGCACACGCGGACCGTCCGGCCCTAAGGCGCGGACCGTCCGGCCGTCAGGCAGGGAACCCGAACTCCTGCACCAGGTTGCGGACCGTCCGACCCTGTGCCGCGGACCGTCCGCGTCTGACCAGAGAGCACCGCCGCCTCACGCCAGGTCGCGGACCGTCCGCGCCTGACCAGAGAGCACCGCCGCCGGTTCTTCTTGAGTATTTGGCGCTCCGAAAAAGCGTCAACAACTAGTAACCATTAACGCCGGTAAGAGATCATATTACCATTCCCTTAACAACGTCTAAACCAAACAACACCCTTCTTTTTAGTTCACTGCATCCACTCATCATGCTTCCAGACATTCAGGATATACAATTCATGTTTAAGAAGGCAACTAATTAAACACACCCATGAGTTTTATTCAACCGCATTTCAGTCCTTCACAGAATTTGATCATCTTATCTTCCGTTGCAACTTGTTGTTTGTTCATCATCTTTTTTATTGCCTTAAACATGTTATATCTTATATGATGACAATATTTACTTTCTCCGTTGGATTTTGTTCTAGCGTGACTTCCCAAAGTTGAGAAGGTGGTCGAAAGGTGTCAATATATTCAATAACGCATACATCATCTTGCCGATCCATGGGAAGTAAGTTGGTACTGGATGAGACATTTACACTGTGATTAGCTTGTTGGCAAGTCTCATGGTTCATGTTATCATGTGGATCCATATTAAACTCTATCAGATCAGAAATGTGGCCAGAGGTTCCTAATGTTCTCCTGATCCCTGCATTGCTGTTAAACCTTTTTTTATCACCTGAAATGATGCCTTTTAGCACATGATGAATGCGTTTTGAGACCTATACAATCAAGTTTCTCATGCTGTACCTTTGTATATAGCATATTTTATGGAGACCTTCCTGCTTGCAATTAATTTATTTGTAAACCAGGGAGCACTGGAGCTTGGTAATCATTTGCCTTCCTCCAAAAGAGAGGACTTCTTCAGAACCGATCATTATACTTCATCTGGACTCCTTAGGCATGCATCCCAGCACTAAGATCTTGAACACGGTTGGGAGGCAAGTGACAATCTCAGCTACAGTTATCCAGCTAGATTTTAGCTATATTTTTTTTTCACTCTTGCTACTCAAAAACAAGAATTTCTAAAAATATGGCAGGATTGCTTGCTGCTGATGAGCTTTAGCGTAGGTGACCTACTGTACGTACTCTGCACAACACTACAGCATCAGCTATACATGTTGCAGGTACCTTGAAAAGGAGTGGCGCTTCTTATCCGTTGCATGGCCGTGTCTTCTGAATGATATACGCAAGGAAGCTGTCCAGGTACATACATACATACAGTTTAACAGTGCTGCAAAGTGACATTACAAATTGCTTCAAGTTCCTCTTGGTATATAGGTTTTCCAGATGTCGTTTGCCTTAAATATCTGCTGAAATTAATTGCGATTACTAGATTGCTACAGTTCACTCGTAAATCAATATATATAACATGGGTTTCAACAACTGCTAGGTTCCGCAGCAGAACAATGCGTACGACTGCGGTATCTTCATGCTGTATTACATTGAACAGTTTATAAAGAAGGCACCGGCAAGGTTCACCACCGATAAACTTGGCATGGTTAGTCTGGCTGCTGCCACCTGCTTTCTCTACTTGTTCATTTCTTGCCATGCATGCTGTTTCTTTGAGCTTTCAAGAAGTACTGCGTCTGAGATGTTTGACACCGGCCGGACTTGTGTGTTTCACAGTTTAATCGCAGTTGGTTCAAGCCTGAAGAAGCATCCGGTCTAAGGCAGAGAATAAGAGAGCTACTGCTGCAAGAGTTTGGAAGTGCCAGGCCGGATGAAGCTGCATCAGAGGCAGATGTTGCTGCTAAGAGAAAAGAAGGCATCAGTGCTGCAGAGTGGAACGAGGAGGAGGCAGGCCGTGTCGTATCAGAATCAGACTCATGTTCATACGGCGCCGGAGACGAAAAAGGTACAGTAAAGGCAGATTCTGGCAGCGCAGAAGCTGAGAAAGAAGGTGGGCTGGTTGTGACTGCATCATCGCAGAAAAGATCGAAGGGGACGGCGGAGGAGGAGGAGGAGGTCCGTGGTAGTAGCATGCCAGTCCCGGATGCAGTTTGTGAGATCACTGGGACCAAGGTGTGGATCAAGAGGGTCTACAGACGAACAGGGTGGCCACCTGGAAATTGGTGCTGGAGCAGTGGCGGATCCAGCAGGGATGCACGCAGGGCGTTCATAGAACAATTCTCTCGAAAGTAGTTAGAACTAAGAGCACAGATGTTGGTTTGCTATCCTGAGGCGCCTGTTGTTGACACTGGCTAGACGATGCTTCCAGGTCGGTCGGGCACCTGCAGTTGTCATCAACCTCTCGATAAACCGATAACTTTAGCAAGTGCTGCATATACTCCTGCAAGTGCTGCATTTTGTTTTTTATAATGGAAACAAGAGTTCCAGCTTTTCGCACATTGTCATTACATATCAATTATTGATTCAATTGACAGTTCTTTGAAAAATGAAACTAACTCAACGAAACCAAATAACATGGCTATGAAAAACACTAGGCACACTAAAGTCTTGTATTTAATCGTCATCCATGAATCACAAAGATTTCTATCGCCACCACTTCTAAAGCTTAAGACACATCGAGAATTGTCGGGGACCATAATTAGGGGTACCCTCAAGACTCCTAAATCTCAGCTGGTAACCCCCATCAGCACAAAGCTGCAAAGGCCTGATGGGTGCGACTAAGTCAAGGATCGGTCCATTCGAGGGACGCGATCACGCCTCGCCCGAGCCCAGCCTCGGGCAAGGGCAGCCGACCCCGGAGGATCTACGTCTCGCTCGAGGCCCCCCTCCAGCAACGGACACACCTTCGGCTCGCCCGAGGCCCAGTCTTCACCAAGAAGCAACCTAGGCCAAATCGCCACGCCAACCGACCAAATCGCAGGGGCATTTAATGCAAAGGTGGCCTGACACTTTTATCCTGACGCACGCCCTCCAGTCGACAGAGCCGAAGTGACCGCAGTCACTTCGCCGCTCCACTGACCGGTCTGACAAGAGGACAGCGCCGCCTGCGCCGCACCGACTGCTGAGCCACTCGACAGAGTGAGGCTGACAGCAGCCAAGTCCGGCCCTAGGCGCCATGGGAAACTCCGCTTCGCCCGACCCCAGGGCTCGGACTCAGGCTCAGCCCCGGAAGACGACGAACTCCGCTTCGCCCGACCCCAGGGTTCGGACTCGGGCTCAGCCCCGGAAGACGACGAACTCCGCTCCGCCCGACCCCAGGGCTTGGACTCGGGCTCAGCCCCGGAAGACGACGAACTCCGCTCCGCCCGACCACAGGGCTCGGACTCGGGCTCAGCCCCGGAAGACGACGAACTCCGCTCCGCCCGACTCCAGGGCTCGGACTCGGGCTCAGCCCCGGAAGACGACGAACTCCGCTTCGCCCGACCCCAGGGCTCGGACTCGGACTCAGCCCCGAAGGACGACGAACTCCGCTTCGCCCGACCTCAGGGCTCGGACTCAGCCCTAGCATCAGCCGACGGTCTCCGCCTCGTCCGACCCGGGGGCTCGGACTCGACCTCGACTTTGGAAGACAGACTCGACCTCGACCTCGGAGGAGCCTCCACCTCGCCCAAACTAGAGCATGGACCGACCACGTCAACAGGAGGCGCCATCATTACCCTGCCCCAAGATGACTCAGGCTACGAGGAACAAGACCGGCGTCCCATCTGGCTCGCTCCGCCAGACAAGTAATGATGGCGCCCCGCACGCTCTATGACGATGGCGGCTCTCAGCCCCCTTACGGAAGCAAGAGGACGTCAGCAAGGACTCGACAGCCCCGACAGCTGTCCTTCCGCTGGGCTCCAGCGCTCCTCCGACGGCCACAACACCACACGAACCGGGTGCCAAAACGTCTCCGGCTGCCACGATGGCATGTACTCAGGGCGCTAGCTCTCCTCCGCTAGACACGTTAGCACACTGCTACAACCCTCATTGTACACCTGGATCCTCTCCTTGCGCCTATAAAAGGAAGGACCAGGGCCCTCTTACAGAGGGTTGGCTGCGCGGGGAAGGACGGGACGACGCTCGCATGAGGCCGCTCGCTCCCTCCCGCGTGGACGCTTGTAACCCCCTACTGCAAGCGCACCCGACCTGGGCGCGGGACAAACACGAAGGCCGCGGGATTCCACCTCTCACGCTCGTCTCCCTCCGGCTTCTTCCCCCCTTCGCGCTCCGTCTCGCGCCGACCCATCTGGGCTGGGGCACGAGGCGATAATTTACTCGTCGGTCTAGGGACCCCCCGGGTTTCGAAACGCCGACAGTTGGCGCGCCAGGTAGGGGCCTGCTACGTGTTGACGAACAGCTTCCCGTCAAGCTCCAGATGGGCAGTCTCCAGCAACCTTTCCAGCCGAGGACGGTACTCCGTTTCGGGAGTCTTGAGTTCATGTCCCTCGACGGCAGCTACGACATGATACTCCTTCCCCCGCCGCGCGACAGCGACAATGGCGGCCGACAGCCCGCCCGCCGGCGGCGGAATCGACGACGTCTTCCCCGCGTGGTGGAAGTACAACATTCGAGCTCGCCCCGTCCCCTCCCCCGCCGACGGAGGAGGAGGCAGGGCAACCAAGGCCAAGCAGGAGGCGGCACCTCGTCGGCTGTCGAGCGAGTCGACGGCGCCGGCGCCCCAACGGGGGGCACGTCGGGCATCGACCTCGCGTCTGAGACGAAGACGAGCGCCGTCTCCCCGCAACACGCCAATCCCAAGCAAACGGACGACGCCAGCACGCTCGCGAAGGACTTGCTGGGCGTCACCCTCGTACCTGAGACGGCGGTGCAGTCTGCTCCGGACGTGACTTCGTCACCGCCCGTCGACCAAGAGGTACCAACCGATTTCCATCTCACGCCTTTTGGATTCAGCCTCGACCCACCAAGCGACTTCGCTTTGGTGGACTCCCTCGTAGAGGCGAGTCCAAACCCTCTGGGGTATCGTATGCGGTCACCCTGGGACCGGCTGACGGACGTCTCGACCTACGGGCCCTCGGGGTCCGAGGAAGATGACGAGCCCGACTTCTGTTGGGATTTCTCCGGACTTGGTAACCCCAGTGCCATGCGGGACTTTATGACCGCGTGCGACTACTGCCTTTCCGACTGTTCTGACGGTAGCCGCAGCCTCGGCGACGAGGACTGCGGCCCAAGTCGTGAATGTTTCCATGTCGATCTAGGGGGTCCCTCCGAAGGCAACCATCTTGGTATGCCGGAGAACGGTGATCTCCCTAGGCCTGTGCCTCGCGTTGACATCCTACGGGAGCTAGCTGTGGTCCCCGTTCCGGCGGGGGGTCATGACCCACAGCTCGAGCAAATCCGCGAGATGCAGGCCAGGCTCGACGAGGGAGCAGGAACACTTGAGCCGATCCGCCGGGACATCGAGCAGGAATGGGCGGGCCAACCTCCGGTCGGAGAAGTGCGTCATCTACCCCAGGGTATCCAGCACTGCATCGCCGACGATGTCAGGGTAAGGCCGCCACCCACTTCCAGTGGAGTCGGCCAGAACCTGGCTGCAGCGGCAATGCTTCTCCGCGCGATGCCGGAGCCATCAACCACCGAGGGGCGGCGTATCCAGGGAGAGCTCAAGAATCTCCTGGAGGACGCCGCGGTCCGACGGGCCGAAAGCTCCGCCTTCCGAAGGTAGGGGTACCCCTCGAAACATCGCGTCGCGACTTTCCGATTCATGCGGGAAGCCTCGGTCCGCACCGGGCGCACGCGCAACACAGCGCCTGCGGCCCCAGGTCGCCTCGGCAACGAGCACCACCACCGCAACCGTCGGGCCCACCTCGATGAGAGGGTGCGCCGAGCCTACCACCCCAGGCGTGGGGGACGCTACGACAGCGGGGAGGATCGGAGTCCCTCGCCTGAACCACTCGGTCCGCAGGCCTTCAGCCGCGCCATACGACGGGCGCCGTTCCCGACCCGGTTCCGAACCCCGACTACCATCACAAAGTACTCAGGGGAGACGAGACCGAAACTGTGGCTCGCGGACTACCGGCTGGCCTGCCAACTGGGTGGAACGGACGATGACAACCTCATCATCCGCAACACCCCCCTGTTCCTCTCCGACACCGCTCGCGCCTGGTTGGAGCACCTGCCTCCGAGGCAGATCTCCAACTGGGACGACCTGGTCCAAGCCTTCGCCGGCAATTTCCAGGGCACGTACGTGCGCCCTGGGAACTCCTGGGATCTCCGAAGCTGCCAACAGCAGCCGGGAGAGTCTCTCCGGGACTACATCCGACGATTCTCGAAGTAGCGCACCGAGCTGCCCAACATCACCGATTCAGATGTCATCGGCGCGTTCCTTGCCGGCACCACCTACCGTGACCTGGTGAGAAAGCTGGGTCGCAAAACCCCCACCAGGGCGAGCGAGCTGATGGACATCGCCACCAAGTTTGCCTCTGGCCAGGAGGCGGTTGAGGCTATCTTCCGGAAGGACAAGCAGCCCCAGGGCCGCCCACCGGAAGATGTCCCCGAGGCATCAACTCAGCGCGGCGCCAAGAAGAAAGGCAAGAAGAAGTCGCAAGCGAAACGCGACGCCGTCGACGCGGACCTTGTCGCCGCCGCCGAGTACAAGAACCCTCGGAAACCCCCCGGAGGTGCCAACCTCTTCGACAAGATGCTCAAGGAGCCGTGCCCCTATCATCAGGGGCCCGTCAAGCACACCCTTGAGGAGTGCGCCATGCTTCGGCGCCACTTTCACAAGGCCGGGCCACCCGCGGAGGGTGGCAGGGCTCGCGACGACGATAAGAAGGAAGATCACCAGGCAGGGGAGTTCCCCGAGGTCCACGACTGCTTCATGATCTACGGTGGGCAAGCGGTGAACGCCTCGGCTCGGCACCGCAAGCAAGAGCGTCGGGAGGTCTGTTCGGTAAAGGTGGCGGTGCCAGTCTACCTAGACTGGTCCGACAAGCCCATCACCTTCGACCAAGACGACCACCCCGACCGCGTGCCGAGCCCGGGGAAATACCCGCTCGTTGTCGACCCCGTCATCGGCGACGTCAGGCTCACCAAGGTCCTCATGGACGGAGGCAGCAGCCTCAACATCATCTACGCCGAGACCCTCGGGCTCCTGCGTGTTGATCTGTCCTCGGTCCGGGCAGGCGCTGTGCCTTTCCACGGGATCATCCCCGGGAAGCGCGTCCAGCCCCTCGGACAACTCGATATTCCCGTCTGCTTTGGGATGCCCTCCAACTTCCGAAGGGAGACCCTCACGTTCGAGGTGGTCGGGTTCCGAGGAACCTACCACGCAGTACTGGGGAGGCCATGCTACGCGAAGTTCATGGTCGTCCCCAACTACACCTACCTCAAGCTCAAGATGTCGGGCCCCAACGGGGTCATCACCGTCGGCCCCACGTACCGACACGCGTTCGAATGCGACGTGGAGTGCGTGGAGTACGCCGAGGCCCTTGCCGAATCTGAGGCCCTCATCGCCGACCTGGAGAGCCTCTCTAAGGAGGTGCCAGACGTGAAGCGCCACACCGGCAACTTCGAGCCAGCGAAGACGGTTAAATCCGTCCCCCTCGACCCCACCAGCGACGCCTCCAAGCAGATCCGGATCGGCTCCGAGCTCGATCCCAAATAGGAAGCAGTGCTCGTCGACTTTCTCCGCACGAACACCGACGTTTTCGCGTGGAGTCCCTCGGACATGCCCGGCATACCGAGGGATGTCGCCGAGCACTCGCTGGATATCCGAGCTGGAGCCCGACCCGTGAAGCAGCCTCTGCGCCGATTCGACGAAGAAAAGCGCAGAGCCATAGGCGAGGAGATCCACAAGCTAATGGCGGCAGAGTTCATCAAAGAGGTATTCCATCCCGAATGGCTTGCCAACCCCGTGCTTGTGAGAAAGAAAGGAGGGAAATGGCGGATGTGTGTAGACTACACTGGTCTAAACAAAGCATGTCCGAAAGTTCCCTACCCTCTGCCTCGCATCGATCAAATAGTGGATTCCACTGCTGGGTGCGAAACCCTGTCATTCCTCGATGCCTACTCAGGGTATCACCAAATTAGGATGAAAGAGTCCGACCAGCTCGCGACTTCTTTCATCACACCTTTCGGCATGTACTGCTATGTCACCATGTCGTTTGGTTTGAGGAATGCGGGTGCGACGTACCAACGGTGCATGAACCATGTGTTCGGCGAACACATTGGCCGAACAGTCGAGGCTTACGTCGATGACATCGTAGTCAAGACGAGGAAAGCCTCTAACCTCCTTTCCAACCTTGAAGTGACATTCTGATGTATCAAGGCGAAAGGCATGAAGCTCAATCCCGAAAAGTGTGTCTTCGGGGTTCCCCGAGGCATGCTCTTGGGGTTCATCGTCTCCGAGCGGGGCATCGAGGCCAACCCAGAGAAGATCGCAGCCATCACCAGCATGGGGCCCATCAAGGACTTGAAAGGCGTACAGAGAGTCATGGGATGCCTTGCGGCTCTGAGCCGCTTCATCTCGCGCCTCGGCGAAAGAGGCCTGCCTCTGTACCGCCTCTTAAGGAAGACCGAGTGCTTCACTTGGACTCCTGAGACCGAGGAAGCCCTCGAGAACCTGAAGGCGCTCCTCACGAACGCGCCCATCTTGGTGCCCCCCGCTGCCGGAGAAGCCCTCTTGATCTACGTCGCCGCGACCACTCAGGTGGTTAGCGCCGTGATTGTGGTTGAGAGACGAGAAGAGGGGCATGCATTGCCCATCCAGAGGCCAGTCTACTTCATCAGCGAGGTACTGTCCGAGACCAAGATCCGCTACCCACAAATTCAGAAGCTACTATACGCGGTGATCCTGACGCGGCGGAAGTTGCGACACTACTTCGAGTCTCATCCGGTAACTGTGGTGTCATCCTTCCCCCTGGGGGAGATCATACAGTGCCGAGAGGCCTCGGGTAGAATTGCAAAGTGGGCGGTGGAAATCATGGGCAAAACGATCTCGTTCGCCCCTCGGAAAGCCATCAAGTCCTAGGTCTTGGCGGACTTCGTGGCTGAACGGGTCGACACCCAGCTCCCAATAGCTCCGATCCAACCGGAACTCTGGACCGTGTTTTTCGATGGGTCGCTGATGAAGACAGGAGCAGGCGCAGTCCTGCTCTTCATCTCGCCCCTCGGAAAGCACCTACGCTACGTGCTACGCCTCCATTTCCCGGCGTCTAACAATGTGGCTGAGTACGAGGCTCTGGTCAACGGGTTGTGCATCGCCATCGAGCTAGGGGTCCGACGCCTCGATGCTCGCGGTGACTCGCAGCTCGTTATCGACCAAGTCATGAAGAACTCCCACTGCTGCGACCCGAAGATGGAAGCCTACTGCGATGAGGTTCGACGCCTGGAAGACAAGTTCTACGGGCCCGAACTCAACCACATCGCCCGACGCTACAACGAGACTGCGGACGAGCTAGCTAAAATAGCCTCGGGGCGAACAACGGTTCCCCCGGACGTCTTCTCCCGAGACCTGCACCGACCCTCCGTCAAGACCGACGACACGCCCGAGCCTGAGAAGGCCTCGGCCCAGCCTGAGGCACCCTCGGCTCAGTCCGAGGTACCCTCGGCTCGGCCCGAGGTACCCTCGGCCCTCGAGGGTGAGGCACTGCGCGTCGAGGAGGAGCGGAGCGGGGTCACGCCTGATCGAAACTGGCAGACCCCGTACCTGCAATATCTCCACCGAGGAGAGCTACCCCTCGACCAAGCCGAGGCTCGGCGGTTGGCGCGGCGCGCCAAGTCGTTCGTCTTGCTGGGAGATGGGAAGGAGCTCTACCACCGCAGCCCCTCAGGCATCCTCCAGCGATGCATTCCCATCGCCGAAGGTCAGGAGCTCCTACAAGAGATACACTCGGGGCTTGCGGCCATCACGCAGCACCTCGAGCCCTTGTTGGAAACGCCTTCCGACAAGGTTTCTACTGGCCGACGGTGGTGGCCGACGCCACAAGAATTGTCCGCACCTGCGAAGGGTGTCAGTTCTACGCAAGGCAGACCCACCTGCCCGCTCAGGCCCTGCAGACAATACCCATCACCTGGCCTTTTGCTGTGTGGGGTCTGGACCTCGTCGGCCCCTTGCAGAAAGCACTCGGGGGCTACACGCACCTGTTGGTCGCCATCGACAAATTCTCCAAGTGGATCGAGGTCCGACCCCTAAACAGCATCAGATCCGAACAGGCGGTGGCGTTCTTCACCAACATTATCCATCGCTTTGGGATCCCGAACTCCATCATCACCGACAACGGCACCCAGTTCACCAGCAGAAAGTTCCTGGACTTCTGCGAGGATCACCATATCCGGGTGGACTGGGCCGCCGTGGCTCACCCCATGACGAATGGGCAAGTGGAGCATGCCAACGGCATGATTCTACAAGGACTCAAGCCTCGGATCTACAACGACCTCAACAAGTTTGGCAAGCGATGGATGAAGGAACTCCCCTCGGTGGTCTGGAGTCTGAGGACAACGCCGAGCCGAGCCACGGGCTTCACACCGTTCTTTCTAGTCTATGGGGCCGAGGCCATCTTGCCCACAGACTTAGAATACGGTTCCCCGAGGACGAGGGCCTACGCCGACCAAAGCAATCAAGCTAATCGAGAAGACTCACTGGACCAGCTGGAAGAGGCTCGGGACATGGCCTTACTACACTCGGCGCGGTACCAGCAGTCCCTGCGACGCTACCACGCCCGAGGGGTTTGGTCCCGAGACCTCCAGGTGGGCGACCTGGTGCTTCGACTGCGACAAGACGCCCGAGGGCGGCATAAGCTCGCGCCTCCCTGGGAAGGGCCGTTCGTCATCGCCAAAGTTCTGAAGCCTGGAACGTACAAGCTGGCCAACAGTCAAGGCGAGGTCTACAGCAACGCTTGGAACATCCAACAGCTACGTCGCTTCTACCCTTAAGATGTTTTCAAGTTGTTCGTATACCTCGTTCCCACGCAAAGTTTGGTCATTAAGGAAGGGTCAGCCTTGCCTCGGCAAAGCCCGACCCTCCCTCGGGGGCTAAAAGGGGGGAACCCCCTCTGCGTCAAAATTTTCAATCAAAAAGGCTTCCGCGTTCCCCCGGCTATGTCGGTAGCAGGACCCCAAGAAGCGAACGCGGGTGCATGTAAGTGGCAAGGCTGACCGAGCCGAGGGACTCCTACGCCTCTGGGTTACAGATACCTCACTCGTCACCTACCACGAAAAATGACTCCTACTTGGGCAAGCCACCCTGCTACTGACGAACGGGGCCGGACACGCAAAATGAAAGGAAAAGGGGCACAACTTTATACTACGATAATAAAGTGTTCGGGCCTCAGCGGCCGCAAAAGACACACGTGCATTCAAAGGAAACTGCTCCGGCAGAGTTAGGCGTCGCCCGGGGAAGGAGCCGCGCCTTCGGCTTCGTCCCCGCCTTCGGCAAAGTCCACCCCGGTTTCGGACGACAGCGCAGGCGGGAGGATCTCCGCCTCGAAGGTGGCCGCCAGCACTGTGCTCTGGCCCGCGGCGGCCGCGTCGAGCCTCTGGACTTCGGCCAGGGCGGCTTAATCTTCGTCAGGAAGGCAATACCCCTCGCTGACCCGCTCCAGATCCAGGACGTAGTGGGAAGCAAGCACGGCGAAGGCCCGCCTGACGCCGTGGTGTAGCGCCTCACGGAGTCTGCCGCGCACGTGGTCACCCAAGGGCTGCAGGCGACTTTGAGGGGAGCTTCCTGAGGGGACGTCGCCGAAGCCAAAGACCCGGCAGAAGTCCGAGATGGCCTCGAACATGGCCGCGTGGTCGGCCTCCCTCTGCTCGGCCGCCTCGGCAAGCGCCCTGGTGGACTCATCAAGGGCAGACTCGAGCTCTGCGAACGGCCAGAGCGCAAGGCCTCAAACACAAGTGGAGGAAACAAGCTGGAACGAAAACCGAAAACAACCATGACATACCTCCGGCTCCGGCACGCTGCTCCGAGGCTGTGGCTTGGGCTACGGCTAGGTCTGCTTCAAGGGCTCCGGCCCGGCTTTCATCCTCGGCAGCCCGGCCCCGAGATTGATCTCGCTCATCGACGACCTGGTCGAACTCCGACTGCCGTCGCTGCACCTCTGCGCGTGCCGCCGCTGCCTCTGCTCTCAGATCGGCGCAGAGCAACCGAAGGTCCGTCACCTCGGCACCCTGCTGGGAGAGGCGCGCGGTAGCCCCGACGAGCGAGGTCCTCAGGGATCGCAGCGAGCCCCAGACATTGACCTCGTGGCGGATGAACGACGACTTGGCACACTCGCGGAGCTCGTCCCAAGACTGCTCCTCCCGCTCATCGTCAAGAACGAAGAAGGGATACGAAGCCTCACGGATCCGGATCCGGAGCAACTGGCGCTGCCCCTCGGAGCTCCGCCGCGCAGGGACAAGGCTGCCGCTCGGCAGGACGGGCCGCGTTTCCACGCCCCCCTCCTCCGAGGCACCGAGTGCCGATGCCTCAGCCATCTCAGCGTCGGCGGCGTCAGGTCGCTCCCCGACCGGGACGGCAGCGGCTTCGGCAGCAGCTGGCGCCAGCGCCGGCGGCATGTCTGGTGGGCCCGAGGCCACGTCCGCGCCAGCCGCCTCCCCGAGCGCGACGGCCACCTCGACAGAAGAGCCGGGCCTTGGGAACTCGCTCCACGGCAACTGGTGCCGCTTGAGCCCCCCCCGTTGTGGGGCGCCTTGCGAGAAGGTCAGCTTAACGGCGAGGCCCGGCGCGGCACCGGCTGCGGAAGCCGACGCCGTCTTAAGGACTTTCCGGGTAGCCAGATCGGTCAGGCCATGGCTTCGCTTGCTGAGGAGGAAAGGAAAGTCGCGGTCGGGACATACAAATGAGGAGCCAGGACGAAGACGTTCTAAGGTACTTACCCGCTCCGGGCCATGATCCACCGTGCATGAGGAGAGGTTTCTCGGATCTCGACCCCCGAAGGTACCGCCGAGGTCCGCCTCGCCGCCAGCTTCGGTACCATCCTCGCCTTGGGCACCTTGGACGCCCGAGAGACGGACTGCCCAGGCGCTGCCACGGCGACCTGAGGGTCGCTCTCCTACGCTGCCGGCGTGGGCGACGGTTCTCGGGGAACAGGCGCCTCGGCCTGACTCCCCGGGGTCACCTCAACTTCCCCAGCCGAGGGGTCGAGTACCCCCTCGGTCTGCCCCCGCTCTCCGGGCTGGGACCTCGGTGTCCCGACCCCGGGGATTGACGGCGCCAGCCCGCTCGGGGGCTGGCTTGACGACTCCTGGCCTAGCCTCAAACCCGGGCTGAGGCCAAGGCGGGCAGCCATGTCGTCATCCTTGTCATCGTCTTCATCATCGTCGTCGTCGTCAGGCGTTTCCGGCGACGGCTCCCTCGGGAGTCCATCCCTCTCCTGCCGACGACGGAGCTTTTCCAAGGCGTCTCGGGCCCGCGCCCGCTCGCGGGCCCAAGCCTTCTTCGCGTCCTTTTTCTTCTTCTTCTCCTCCGCGCCGCTCGGTCCACCGCGTCCTCCGGGACCCGTGGCCGGGAAGGCTTGTGACACCCTACCTCCTGGAGACAGATGAAAAGTCTCGACCGTAAGGACCAAGGGCAATCCGACGCAAGGAGAAAGAAGGAGCGGACACTCACCAGGGACACACACCCGTGGTCGAGGCGCATCAAGTGCTGAGAGAAGGCGCTGGCGTCCGGTTTTCCCAACGCGACGGCCACCCGCCCGTGGAGAACGTCGATGGGAAGGGGATCCGAGGACATCTACGAGCCCTGCAAGTCAGCCTCCGATGTCATCTCCCAAAGCGGCAACCGCCGCTCCGCCAAGGGAAGCACCCTCCGGCGATGAATGGCGGCAATCACTCCCGCGGCAGTGAGCCCTCCTTTCCGCAACGCCTCCAGGGCCTTGAGAAGGGGCTCGAGATTCTTCTGTCTGTCGTGCGGGGTCCCGTAGCTCCAAGCATCGGCGGCGACGGTGACCACTCGCTGAGAAAACGACGGGAGCCTCTCGTCGTCATTCCGGAGATAGAACCACCGGCGCTGCCACCCTTTATTCGAGGACGCAAGGACGGCGGGAATATACTGCGACGCCCGCGACTGCCTCAGCTGGAGGATGCAGCTGCCGGCCCGCACTGCCGCGCGGACCCTTCTCTCCCACGTCGGCGAAGCAAAAAGCTCCGCGGAGAAGAAATGAGTCCACAAGTCCCAGTGGGGGTCGATCCCCAAGTATCCTTCGCACACCGCTACGAAGATGGCGGCTTGCGAGATGGAGTTGGGGCTGAGGCTGTGCAACTCCACCCCGTAGTTATGCAGGATCGCCCGCATGAAGCGGCTTGCAGGCACACCGAATCCCCGCTCGTGGAAGGAGACGAAGCTCACGACGTACCCCGGCGGCGGGGACGGGGCGGCTCCGCTCGGGGGGGGGGGGGAATCCACTCCGGCTGCCTCTCATCAGAGAGAGGGCGAAGTAAACCCTCAGCAACGAGGTCTTCCAGGTCATCCGCCGTGACCGTGGAGAAAGGCCATGGGTCGCACGGCGAGACAATGGTCACCCGGTCGGCCATCACCGAGGAGAAGGGGTGGCGGCGAAAAGGACTGGGTGGGCGGTTTCCTTTTCTCTGGCTAAAACTCTCAGGTTGCGAAAACCTAAGAAGGAAGCAAGAAGCGGAGCAAAGAACCGTCACCAGACCCTCCCCCGAGTATATAAAGACCAAGGCGAGACCCGTTCAACGCATCGCCCGAACCCGCCGCGGGATTCAAAGACTCAAAGCGAAACGACCGTTCCTCGAACGGCTCGCGCACGCGCAACGGCCACCTCGCGAACCACTCGCCCCGTCGCATTAACTCCGCGGCGGGACAGGCGGCGCCTCTGGCAGGAGAAGCGAGCGACGCTTCGCCTTTGCCATAATGACCGCGTCAAAAAAGGTACGCCACGTCATTCGATTTTGTATCCTTTTCCTTTTCCTCTTTCTCTCTCTTACAACAGGGACCGGGAAAGGGGGATACCCCGAAAAGGATCCTTCTCCGTGAAGGAAACAGGCACCGAGCCTCCCTACTGATCAGAGGTTCAAAGGCTGGCCCCTCGGAGGGGTTCAACAGCCGCCTCAGAGTGCTTGGGTTCTGCGCCCACTACTGGTCAGAGGTTCGAAGGCCGGCCCCTCGGAAGGGTTCAACGGCTGCCTCAGGCCACTCGGGCTCCGCGCCCACTACTGATCAGGGGTTCGTAGGCTGGCCCTCGAAGGGTTCACAGCCGCCTCAGACACAGAGCGAGGGATGACCCTGGGTACGTTCGATACATAACCGAGGCTCGGGCTACGCTCCCGAGGTACCCTAGGACATTTTCGAGACCAGCGGGAACGATCTTGTAACGGAATCCCATCAGAGGGAGGCATCGAGCCCTCGGACCCCGTCGAAAGGGGACCGGGTCCGGCAGATCACCCGCAGGTACTTTTGGAGCGCGCCTCCGGGCCTCTAGCCGACCCCTAACAAATGGGGCACGGGCGTCCACTCGGATTACCCGCCAGCAGCTCACCGCAGACACCATGTTCGGCACCCTCCGAGGGCAACATGGCACTTTTCCCCCCTCCTCCTTGCGGAAAGGCGACGCAGGGGCGTATGTAAAAAAAGTCGAGTCTGTCCTTGACCGTCCTCTCGCCCTGTGCAGAGGCTCGGGGGCTGCTCTCGCAAACCCGGCTCCGGCCAAACCGTTGACAGCGTCAACATACCAGCCCGAGAACTTGGGACCCGACCGTGCACCCGGGCTACGGCCAGCTCGCATGAGAGAACGACCAAACCAGCCGAAGCATTGCGCGAGGCATTAAGACCTCGGAGGAGTCCCTTGCAAAAAAGTGCGACAAAAGCCTCCAAGCGAGTATTAACACTCCGTTCGAGGCTCGGGGGCTACTGTCGGGGACCATAATTAGGGGTACCCTCAAGACTCCTAAATCTCAGCTGGTAACCCCCATCAGCACAAAGCTGCAAAGGCCTGATGGGTGCGACTAAGTCAAGGATCGGTCCATTCGAGGGACGCGATCACGCCTCGCCCGAGCCCAGCCTCGGGCAAGGGCAGTCGACCCCGAAGGATCTACGTCTCGCCCGAGGCCCCCCTCCAGCAACGGACACACCTTCGGCTCGCCCGAGGCCCAGTCTTCACCAAGAAGCAACCTAGGCCAAATCGCCACGCCAACCGACCAAATCGCAGGGGCATTTAATGCAAAGGTGGCCTGACACCTTTATCCTGACGCACGCCCTCCAGTCGACAGAGCCGAAGTGACCGCAGTCACTTCGCCGCTCCACTGACCGGTCTGACAAGAGGACAGCGCCGCCTGCGCCGCACTGACTGCTGAGACACTCGACAGAGTGAGGCTGACAGCAGCCAAGTCCGGCCCTAGGCGCCATGGGAAACTCCGCTTCGCCCGACCCCAGGGCTCGGACTCGGGCTCAGCCCCGGAAGACGACGAACTCCGCTTCGCCCGACCCCAGGGTTCGGACTCGGGCTCAGCCCCGGAAGACGACGAACTCCGCTCCGCCCGACCCCAGGGCTCGGACTCGGGCTCAGCCCCGGAAGACGACGAACTCCGCTCCGCCCGACCCCAGGGCTCGGACTCGGGCTCAGCCCCGGAAGACGACGAACTCCGCTTCGCCCGACCCCAGGGCTCGGACTCGGACTCAGCCCCGAAGGACGACGAACTCCGCTTCGCCCGACCCCAGGGCTCGGACTCAGCCCTGGCATCAGCCGACGGTCTCCGCCTCGTCCGACCCGGGGGCTCGGACTCGACCTCGACTTTGGAAGACAGACTCGACCTCGACCTCGGAGGAGCCTCCACCTCGCCCAAACTAGGGCATGGACCGACCACGTCAACAGGAGGCGCCATCATTACCCTGCCCCAAGCTGACTCAGGCTACGGGGAACAAGACCGACGTCCCATCTGGCTCGCTCCGCTAGACAAGTAATGATGGCGCCCCGCACGCTCTATGACGATGGCGGCTCTCAGCCCCCTTACGGAAGCAAGAGGACGTCAGCAAGGACTCGACAGCCCCGACAGCTGTCCTTCCGCCGGGCTCCAGCGCTCCTCCGACGGCCACGACACCACACGAACCGGGTGCCAAAACGTCTCCGGCTGCCACGATGGCATGTACTCAGGGCGCTAGCTCTCCTCCGCTAGACACGTTAGCACACTGCTACACCCCCCATTGTACACCTGGATCCTCTCCTTGTGCCTATAAAAGGAAGGACCAGGGCCCTCTTACAGAGGGTTGGCCGCGCGGGGAAGGACGGGACGGCGCTCGCGTGAGGCCACTCGCTCCCTCCCGCGTGGACGCTTGTAACCCCCTACTGCAAGCGCACCCGACCTGGGCGCGGGACAAACACGAAGGCCGCGGGATTCCACCTCTCACGCCCGTCTCCCTCCGGCTTCTTCCCCCCTTCGCGCTCCGTCTCGCGCCAACCCATCTGGGCTGGGGCACGCGGCGATAATTTACTCGTCGGTCCAGGGACCCCCCGGGTTTCGAAACGCCGACAAGAATTCTCCTTTTGTAGGAGTCTTCAGAACCTGAACCAGTGGGTACCTCTGAAAATGACATGCACAATTGATGGTATTGGCTTTTGATTAAAAGCCACCTCATTTCGAGTAAGCCACATAGACCAAAATAAAGTTGATATTCCAGTAAGTAGTAACTTTCTGTATACTAGACCACAATTACTTGCCCAAGACCCGATAATATGATTAATGTTGACTGGCGTTTCTATTTTTAGAGCAAGATAAATTATCCTCCAAACATTTTTGGCAATATAGCAATCAAAAAGAGGTGGTTTTCATTGTCTTCTGGCTAAATTATCTTTAGTGAGGATCGCTTCCCGACCTAAATTCCACAAAAACATTTTTATTTTCAGGGGGGTTTAAGTTTCCAAATCATCTTGTTCCGATTATTGTTGGGATTGTATATCAACAAATGGTACATAGATTGGACTGAGAAAATTCCATTCTTATGACTATCCCAAACAAATTTGTCTTTAGATGGGCTGAACCTAACCGTCGTTAGCAAGTGTAACATTTTTTTCACTCCACTAATTTACTTCCCATAATTGTTCGGCGAAAAGATAAATTAAAATTTGTATCTAGACAAATTTCTGCAACCAAGGCCGATTTATTACGCACTGTATTAAAAAGGTTCGGGAATTGCTCACTAAGGGGACGGCTGGTTAGCCATTTATCCCGCCAAAATTTGGTATTTTGACCATCCCCCACTTGAAAGTGACCCCATTTAATAAATTGATCCTTAATGTTCATTAGACCTGACCAGAAGTGTGAATCACCTGATCTTCTGGATATTTGAGTAAGGGATTTATCTCCTAGGTATTTATTTTTGAGTAATTGTTGCCACATTCCATCCTCATTAAGTAATTTGTAGAGCTATATTAGAGACGCCCAAACCTCCCAATGCTTTTGATTGACAGGAATATTCCACCTAGCCAACCTATATTTTCTTTTACCGCTTCCTCCCTGCCAAAAGAATCTGGATCGGATAGCATCCAGTTTCCTCAAGACGTCCACTGGTATCTCAAAGAAAGACATCATGAACATAGGTAGACTACTTAACACAGAATTAAGCAATACCAACCGTCCAGCTGAAGATAAAAATTTGGCCTTCTATATACTAAGTCACTATTTCTCAGCCTTCAATGATTACAATGAATCATAGGAATTCCATATACTCCTGAATTTTTGGAATATAAGCTATTGAAAGGCACTTGAATCAGATATATATTTATATTATTCATGTGAGGTTGACGATGGTGACATCTTTGAATGTCATTTTTATAGGAACGTACCAGGTGCAACTACGTTTGCACCGTGCAACCAGGACATAAGGATAGATATGAGAGAATTTTTTTCTAAAATATTCTTTTAAAAAAACAATCATCCCACTTCTCTCTAAATATTTTAAAAAGATTATCTTATCTCTATCTTTGTGTCTTGGTTACATGGTTACACCAATGCACATGACACGTTCCTCGTTTTTATCCTTGGAGACATCTATCGATGCACCTTTTATTCTTTTGCTGTGGATATTTTCATTGAAAACAGTCTTTGTTGAACGAGTAGCAGTGTTGTCGTCTGCCCTCATTAAAGAAGTGTTTGGTTTATATAGACTAATTTTTAGTCTCTCCATTTTAGTCCCTAAATTGTCAAACACATGGACTAAAACAGGATTATCTCTATTTTAGTTCATATGTTTAGTAATTTAGGAACTAAAAGGGACTAAAATGGAGGAACACAAATTAGTCCTTAGAAAGCAAACACCCCCTAAAGATGTTGCCTTGAAAGATTCCTTGCCATGGTGCTCAAGGGCTACCTACCCTTTCGGTCAGCGATGTGTGTGCTTGTTGTTGTCGCGTCATTTGTCTGGCTATCAAGCTCTTTGTTGTTGTGCCTGTGCACACTTCATTTCCGTCAACACTTTTGTATGTCGTACAATGATCCTCTTGTGGATGCTTTGCCATTGTTGATGTTGCTTATCAAGCAGAAGCCTGTCAATTGTTGGAGAGCAAAGACTTAGACCAATGGTTCTCTGGCTAACCCTATCGAGGATCTCTAAATTTTTCAAGAATGCAGGGTTGGTGGTGTGGGCCTTACTATGGGGGAGGCACTTCAAAAACCTAGCTACGAAGGGCAGTATCGAGGAAGAGCCTTTGTTCAGGCAAACCTTGAGCAGAGGCCCAAACACGAAGGCATCACCCCCGAGCACTCGAAGGTCTAATCAAAACATCAAAGATTTGATGCCAGGAAGAGCCTTCATCGAGGCAAACCTTCAGCAGAGACCCAAACACGAAGGCATCACCCCGAGCACTCAAAGGTCTGATCAAGACATCAAAGATTTGATGCCAGGAAGAGCCTTTGAGGTCACCAACTACGGACACCAAATCAACACCTTTGGTGGGCGTGGACGACCTTCGGTGAAGCAATGCCTCTAGTGCAAAGAACCCAAATGATCTCAAGGAGGCCTAATGGTCCCTCACTATGGCTCTAATAAGGCCCATGACTAGAGATGGTCCTAGAATAGAAAAGTCTTCAATGCCCTCACTAAATTTAATGAGGTAAATATGGAATATTCAGGGATATAGCCTAGATAGTGACAGAAAAAGTGTACAAGTGAAAGTGTGTAATCATACACTACAAAGGGAGTACTCAAACTCCAATAAATCAATGATCTTTATGGCTAAAAACCAAGAGACATTAGCCTCAATAATCATGTCCATGCAAAGGACCTAACTATCAATGACCCTAGGACCTTCGCCGTTGAAGGCTCAATGCTCCCATGTTCAGTCTCTCTATTGTTGGGATTGACTTTCCGAACATTTGGCACTGACCATGCTAGATCCCACGCAAACCCATAATGACACCTAAAATAAAGGCCTTCATAAGGGAAAGGTCCTGGCGTGATAATCACAGTGTGTATGTCAATGCTTTTGGAATGCATGAAGAAGAATAGGTCAAAGAGAAGGAAGCACATGTGGCAAACCATCCAACACATGAAGAGGCATAACCAAACCCTAACCCAAAACTAGAGCAGTTACTTCAACAATTACAAGTTGAGCTTTAGAAGGCTCAGGTTGTGTCTAACAGATCGTGCAAAAACAATGTTTTGCACTATAGATAGAATTGTTTGCAAAGAGGAGTTTAAAATATGATGTGAGATAAGGAATGTGATAGGAGAGTTGTTGGAGATAGCCTTAGCAAGAAAGGGATAAGCTTGTTGCAGCCTTTGTTGCTAGACAAAGAGTAGCCCTCACCTCCTAGAGAGCAGATGTGGTCAAGCAATAACTTGCCATCCCACAAGTAGAAATTCAAATCCTATAATTGAACCCTCCTATATAAACCAACAATTCCACCAACCCTCTACTATCTATACAAAGCCAAGCTAATCCCTAACTAAATCATCAACCCCACCAAATATTTAGCCTCACACCGCCCAACCAATAGACAAGTCCTTATATGAAGGTCTCCAAACCTCACTAGGGCCACCCACATACCAACCCATAACCAAACGAAGTTCAATGGGAAAACATACACTCGTCAATTCATAATGAGTTATGAGGCAACTATAGCCTCAATTGAAGGAAATGATAATGTGTTGGCCAAATCCTTTGTCATTGCATAAGAGGGGATGCCCTAGGTTGCTACTCTAGGCCTAAACCCAAGTATGTGTACGCATGGGGAGAGCTTTGAGATAAAATTATGGCAAACATTAAATGATATACAAATGGATCCTTAACCTCCTTTGATCTCTTATAGTGCAAGCAATAGAAAAAAGAATTGCATAGATAGTATTACAAAAGATTTGTACATCTCAAAGCAAGAGCACCCAACATGCTCAAAGAGTAGAAATTGGAGCTATCATTAAAGGCATTCGCATTAGACCCTTCACTAGGCACTTGGCCAAAGAGAAGCCTTGGACAATCGAGGACCTCTACAATGAGTTTGAAAATACTACATGTCTGACAATGATCTCTGCAAAAGAACAAAAGAACAAAACCATCCAAGAGGCAATAGAAGCCAAAACCACCCCCATAAGGCCCAAGCTAGTAGGTATTCAACTTGAATTCCCATCAAACTCAATAGTTGATCGAGTATGTAAATCAAATATACTTTTAGGTGTTACGGGGTCCTAGAAATATCGAGTCTTAGACATTATTAAGCAATTATTACTAATGTCGTCATAGATGTCGTGGGGATTTGCTCCTTAGCCATCGAAGATGATGTCGTAGATGTCGACACATGTACCATGGGGATATCCTCCTATGGGACAGTCATAAACGTCGCAGGGATTTGATCCATGGTCGACACAAGGATCATATGCTCCTCCGTCGCCAGGTATGATAAGTTTAATATATTTTAAATGCTTTGAGATTTAATTACATAAAATATAGTAATTTGAGCTAAATATATACGACAATCTTACATATGTACTATATATCTTGTAGGGTCCAGGTTCACGTTGTACTTTGGACGAAAATATGAAATTTGTGGACTAACTATTTAATCTGAAGGACGGACCTCATGATGACCCACCTCTACAATGATGTGTGTCTTAGACGTGCCTTGGATTATATGTTTGGTATATATTTGACCAATACTATGTTTGGATTTCTGGACTTGTATGTTTGGATTGTTTATTACGTTGATGTATGTGATGATGTTTGGCTTTGTTTGGATTATATGTTTGTTGTATGTGATATTGTATCTAAGTGATGATGCCAAAAGGCAGGGAGCCAGAACATGTTTTATATTTTTTAGAAAAAATCAATTAAGAATGTCGGTTAAACCAACGTACTTAACACCATGTAGGATAAGTCCAGCATGCCCCTAGTAAATGCCACATGACTAGGCTAAGAACATCGGCCGCTACATCGAGGCACCAGTGTACTCGGAGCCACGTGGCTTATCTACCAAGCTCGTGCCATCTGCCACGTGCTCAACTTTTAAGTACATTGGTTGATAAAAAGTCGATTGTTGGGGCCTTCCTCTTCCGAAGGTCCTCAAAAACAAGACTAACCATTTGCTTTTAGCATAATATTGATTATTACAAGGAGCTTCGGTTCATGATGGAAGTTTTCTCCACTGTTGAAGGTCTTCAAGATGAAGGTATAGTCCGAGAATGATAACAATGAACGCCAAAGTTATGGTCAAAGAGTAATAGCTTCGGTGTAAAGCGGTGACGAAGATCAAGCATAATGCTGTGTTGGAGAGGAAAGGACTAGCTAATCCCTAGTGATTTAGGCTACGGTTATGAACAAGTATTAAGGTCATAAATGTATTTGTACCCGGGCTGCGTCCCGTGCCTATAAATAGGTGAACAATACCACAGTATTGTTCATGCTGGATTGCAATCGCTCTCGCTTCAACACCTTCGAGCAAGGCAAAGGTATCAATGTAACAGGAATTTTATTCATATGTTTATCATGAAATAAATATATGGATGAATGGAACATATATTATCTCTATGAAATCTCATTCTTGTTAATGATAAAGATATATCCTTCATAACCTTCATCTGAAGATCATTATACCTGAAGGGAGATAATGTTTCGAAGGACGAAGGTCCCTAATGTTTAACAATTGTGTTGCCTTGTTCTTGATTCATAGCATTTGAGAACAAGTGATCCACATTGGTGCCCATCGTGGGTGAAATCAAACGACCACCTTCGACAATATCTCAAGCATTCACCTTCACCATGCTACCGAAGAAGGCAGTAGCGTCAGGGGCTGCCCTTGCGCGGTGGACATCAACAAAGAGGGGCTCTCTCTGAGAGAAACCCAAAACCAGAAAAGGAAAGCCGCCAGCCCAACACCGCAGAAGGAGGAGCTAGACAAAGAGATCAGAGACTTAGAGGCCATACACCAACAAGTACAGAGAAAGAGAGAGAAAATGCTTCGGCTAACTGAACTTCAGAGGAAGATTGATGAAGGTGCTGAAGAAATGCGCCATATCACGCAAGACGAGCAAGGACAAAGGCCACAATAGAGAGAGCTTTGGCAAGAAAGTCCAAGCTACGATGATGTATGGTATGATGATTTCCAGAAAGGTAACTTTGCTTATGATGATGCTTCTCCTCTAGCAACAGAATTGCAGGCTACCCCATGGCCACCATCCTACAAACCACCACAGCTACCCATTTATGACGGGCATTCTGATCCAAAGCAGTTCCTTATGAGATACGAGGCAACCATATGATCATATGGTGGCAACACAACTATCATGGTGAAATCCTTCGTCATGGAGTCAGGAGCCTGGCTCAGACGTGGTATTCTTTCCTTTGCCTGGGAACGATCACGTCATGGCAAAAGCTGAAGGACATGCTGGTAACCAGCTTTCAGGGTTTCCAGACGAAGCCAGTAACTGCCCAAGCCTTGTTCTAGTGCACACAAGACCATGAAGAATACTTGCAAGCATATGTCCGAAGGTTTTTACGACTCAGGGCCCAGGCACCAACGGTGCCAAATGAGATTGTTATCGAGGTATGATCAAAGGGCTCCAATCAGGACCGATAGTGCAATATTTTGCCAGGAAGACACCACAAACTTTGGAAAAGCTTCTGCAGAAGATGGACGAGTACATCAGGCCGATAATGACTTTCGGCAGAGAAGGGAAGAGGCCTACTGATACTCCGAGATGACTAGGGGCTTCAGAGCAAGGCTCCACCCTAGACATGTAAGGACGATTCATAACCCTAGCTCAAATGATGATAAGGGGCAATCATACTCAAGGGCATCAGCACAGCTCTTAGTCATCAGGAACACAACAAAGCTCATTCAGGCCACCAGCTCCAAGAAGTAGAGGAGGAAGAAGCTTCAGTAGAAGGTTCAGCTCCCAACCAAGAAGGTTGTTTTGCTTATTCTGTGGAGAAGATAAAGGACATACAACAAGTGAGAGCACCTAGAGGGGGGGGTTGAATAGGTGATCCTGTAAAAACTTAAACTTATAGCCACAAAACTTGATTAGGTGTTAGCACAGTTTATGCTAAGTGGCTAGAGAGGAGTCAAAACACAATAACCACAAGAATCCAATCACAGAGATGACACAGTGGTTATCCCGTGGTTCGGCCAAGTACAAAACTTGCCTACTCCACGTTGTGGCGTCCCAACGGACGAGAGTTGCACTCAACTCCTCTCAAGTGATCCAATGATCAACTTGAATACCACGGTGTTCTTGCTTTTCTTTTCTCAATCCCGTTTGCGAGGAATCTCCACAACTTGGAGCCTCTCGCCCTTACAAAAGATGTTCACAGAGAATCACAGAGCAAAGGAGGGATTAGCAACTCACACACGACACAAAGATCACAGCGAATACGCACACACAAGACCCAGACTTGAGCTCAAAAGACTAGCACACTAGAACGGAGCTCAAATCACTAGAATGTCGAACAAGTGCGCGAGATTGATGTGTGAGTGATCAAGAGTGCTCAAGGAATGCTTGTGTATCTCCTCCATGCGCCTAGGGGCTCCTTTTATAGCCCCAAGGCAGCTAGGAACCGTTGAGAGCAAATCCGGAAGGCCATCGTTGCCTTCTGTCGTCGGGGGCACCGGACAGTCCGGTGCACACCGGACACTGTCCGGTGCCCGATTTGTTTCCTTAAACGGCGAAGACGACCGTTGCAGACCGTTGGCAGATCTGGCGCTGTTGGCGCACCGGACATGTCCGGTGCACACCGGACAGTCCGGTGCCGTCTTCCGACCGTTGGCTCGGCCACGTGTCCTGCGCGGATTGCGCGGCCGACCGTTGGCCCTGGCCGACCGTTGGCTCACCGGACAGTCCGGTGTACACCGGACAGTCCGGTGAATTTTAGCCGAAGTCGCCGGCCAATTTCCCGAGAGCGGCCAGTTCAAGTCGCGCCAGCCTGGCGCACCGGACACTGTCCGGTGCACACCGGACAGTCCGGTGCTCCAGACCGAGCTAGGTCTTGGCAGCACACAGCCAAGTCCCTTCTCCTTTTCTCTATTCTTCTTCTTTCTGTTTCTAACACTTAGACAAATATATTAGTACTTAAAACCAATGTACTAAGGCTTAGAAACATACCTTTACTTCATGATTTTCACATTGTTCATCCATGTACATAAATTCCCAATTAAGCACATGTGTTGGCACTCAGTCACCAAAATACTTAGAAATGGCCCAAGGGCACATTTCCCTTTCAATCTCCCCCTTTTTGGTGATTTATGCCAACACAACATAAAGCAAGTGGAACAAGTGCAAAATCACTTCAAATAAAAACTCAAATTGGTTTTGATTCAATTTTGGCATGTATGGATCATCCTTTGCCACCACTTGGTTTGTTTTTGCAAATCAAACTCAAATCTCTATCTATAAGTCAAACACACATATTGAAGCATAAAGAGAGTCATTTCAAAAGAATTTGACCACAGATTTCAAAAACTCCCCCTTTTTCCCATAATCAACACTTCTCCCCACAAGAAGCCAACTTTTGAAAATAGAGACAATAAGAGACAATAAAAGCTTTTGACAAAACAAAAACTCTATTCTACTATTTTCAAAATCTCTCAAGTGGTAGCTGATCCATTTATCGCTTTGGCCTTTATTTTCTCCCCCTTTGGCATCAAGCACCAAAACGGGATCAATCTTGGCCTTTTAACCCCATTGCCTCACCAAAGTCCTCAATTAAGAGCAAATGGCAATAAGATTTCATGAGATGAACTTGGAATTAGTTACCCTCTCATCGGAGTGCAGTGGAAGTCTTTCATGGTCCAAGTCCACCTTTTCCCTTTCAATCCTCCTTCGAGACTAAATCAAGCAAACTCAAGCAAATGGTTAGCCTCAAAGGGTCAAGTTGTAACATATCTCCCCCTAAACATGTGCATCACTTTGCAACGGACTTGTGAGGTCCAGGGAGTGTTGGTACAACTTGAGCACCACAATAAGCAACATAATGCAAAAAGGAACATGATCAAAAGCATAATTACATGTATGCTACAATTCAATCCAGGTTCCGCGAATCTAAGACATTTAGCTCACTACGCAGCCTGCAAAAGGTCTTCTCATCTAGAGGCTTGGTAAAGATATCGGCTAGCTGGTTCTCGGTGCTAACATGAAACACTTCGATATCTCCCTTTTGCTGGTGGTCTCTCAAAAAGTGATGCCGGATGTCTATGTGCTTTGTGCGGCTGTGTTCAACAGGATTTTCCGCCATGCGGATAGCACTCTCATTATCACATAGGAGTGGGACTTTGCTCAGATTGTAGCCAAAGTCCCTGAGGGTTTGCCTCATCCAAAGTAGTTGCGCGCAACACTGTCCTGCGGCAACATACTCGGCCTCAGCGGTGGATAGGGCAATGGAAGTTTGTTTCTTAGAGTTCCATGACACCAGGGACCTTCCTAAGAATTGGCACGTCCCCGATGTACTCTTCCTATCGACCTTACATCCAGCATAGTCGGAGTCTGAGTATCCAACTAAGTCAAAGGTAGACCCTTTTGGATACCAGAGCCCGAAGCAAGGCGTAGCAACCAAATATCTAAGAATTCGCTTCACCGCCACTAAGTGACACTCCTTAGGATCGGATTGAAATCTAGCACACATGCATACGCTAAGCATAATATCCGGTCTACTAGCACATAAGTAAAGCAAAGAACCTATCATTGACCGGTATGCTTTTTGATCAACGGACTTACCTCCTTTGTTGAGGTCGGTGTGTCCGTCGGTCCCCATCGGAGTCTTTGCGGGCTTGGCGTCCTTCATCCCAAACCGCTTTAGCAGATCTTGCGTGTACTTCGTTTGGGAGATGAAGGTGCCGTCCTTGAGTTGCTTCACTTGGAACCCAAGGAAGTAGTTCAACTCGCCCATCATCGACATCTCGAATTTCTGCGTCATCACCCTGCTAAACTCTTCACAAGACTTTTGGTTAGTAGAACCAAATATTATGTCATCGACATAAATTTGGCACACAAACAAATCACCATTACAAGTCTTAGTAAAAAGAGTTGGATCGGCTTTTCCAACCTTGAAAGCATTAGCAATTAAGAAATCTCTAAGGCATTCATACCATGCTCGTGGGGCTTGCTTAAGTCCATAGAGCGCCTTAGAGAGCTTACACACATGGTCGGGGTACCGTTCATCCTTGAAGCCAGGGGGTTGCTCCACGTACACCTCCTCCTTGATTGGCCCGTTGAGGAAAGCGCTCTTCACATCCATTTGGAACAACCTGAAAGAATGGTGAGCGGCATATGCTAGCAAGATTCGAATTGACTCTAGCCTAGCCACAGGAGCAAAAGTCTCCTCAAAATCCAAACCTGCGACTTGGGCATAACCTTTTGCCACAAGTCGAGCCTTGTTTCTCGTCACCACCCCGTGCTCGTCCTGTTTGTTGCGGAACACCCACTTGGTTCCCACAACATTTTGCTTCGGACGAGGCACCAGTGTCCAAACTTCATTGCGCTTGAAGTTGTTTAGCTCCTCTTGCATGGCCAACACCCAGTCCGGATCTAGCAAGGCCTCTTCTACCCTGAAAGGCTCAATAGAAGAGACAAAGGAGTAATGCTCACAAAAATTAACTAATCGAGATCGAGTAGTTACTCCCTTGCTAATGTCACCCAGAATTTGGTCGACGGGATGATCCCTTTGAATCATCGCTCGAACTTGAGTTGGAGGTGCCGGTTGCGCTTCTTCCTCTATCACTTGATCATCTTGTGCTCCCCCTTGATCAAGCGCCTCCACTTGAGGTACCTGTTCGTCATCTTTGGTTGGGGGATGCACCATAGTTGAGGAAGAAGGTTGATCTCGTTCATCTTGTTCCTGTGGCCGTACTTCTCCAATCGCCATGGTCCGTATAGCGGCCGTCGGAACATCTTCTTCATCTACATCATCACAATCAACAACTTGCTCTCTTGGAGAGCCATTAGTCTCATCAAATACAACGTCGCTAGAGACTTCAACCAAACCCGATGATTTGTTGAAGACTCTATACGCCTTTGTATTTGAGTCATAACCTAACAAAAACCCTTCTACAGCTTTGGGAGCAAACTTAGAATTTCTACCTTTCTTTACTAGAATGTAGCATTTACTCCCAAATACACGAAAGTACGATACATTGGGTTTGTTACCGGTTAGTAGTTCATATGACGTCTTCTTGAGGAGGCGATGAAGGTAGACCCTGTTGATGGCGTGGCAAGCCGTGTTCACGGCTTCCGTCCAAAAGCACTCGGGGGTCTTGAACTCTCCTAGCATCGTCCTCGCCATGTCGATGAGCGTCCTGTTCTTCCTCTCTACCACACCATTTTGCTGTGGTGTGTAGGGAGCGGAGAACTCGTGCTTGATCCCTTCTTCTTCAAGGAACTCCTCCACTTGAAGGTTCTTGAACTCGGACCCGTTGTCGCTCCTTATCTTTTTCACTTTGAGCTCAAACTCATTTTGAGCCCTCCTGAGGAAGCGCTTGAGGGTCCCTTGGGTTTCAGACTTATCCTGCAAAAAGAACACCCAAGTGAAGCGGGAAAAGTCATCAACAATAACTAGACCATACTTACTTCCCCCTATGCTTAGATAGGCGACGGGTCCGAAGAGATCCATATGCAGCAGCTCCAGGGGTCTTGAAGTGGTCATCACATTCTTGCTGTGATGTGCTCCTCCCACCTGTTTCCCTGCTTGACAAGCTGCACAAGGTCTATCTTTTTCGAAATGAACATTGGTTAGACCTATCACATGTTCTCCCTTTAGAAGCTTGTGGAGGTTCTTCATCCCCACATGTGCTAAGCGGCGATGCCATAGCCAGCCCATGCAAGTCTTAGCCATTAAGCATGCATCTAGACCGGCCTCTTCTTTTGCAAAATCAACTAGATACAGTTTGCCGTCTAATACACCCTTAAAAGCTAGTGAACCATCACTCCTTCTAAAGACAGACACATCTACGTTTGTAAATAGACAGTTATACCCCATATGACATAATTGACTAACAGATAGCAAATTATATCCAAGACTCTCTACTAAAAATACATTAGAGATAGAATGCTCATTAGAAATCGCAATTTTACCTAACCCTTTTACCTTGCCTTGATTCCCATCACCAAATACAATTGAATCTTGGGAATCTTTATTCTTGACGTAGGAGGTGAACATCTTCTTTTCCCCCGTCATATGGTTTGTGCATCCGCTGTCGATAATCCAGCTTGAACCCCCGGATGCATAAACCTGCAAGGCAAATTTAGGCTTGGGACTTAGGTACCCAACTCATGTTGGGTCCTACAAGGTTAGTGCAAATATCCTTAGGAACCCAAATGCAAGTCCTGTCTCCCTTGCATTTTGCCCCTAACTTCCTAGCAACTATTTTCCTATCCTTTCTACAAATAGCAAAGGAAGTGTTTAAGGCACAATAAATTATAGAAGGTTCATTCACTACTTTCCTAGGAGCATGAATAACATTCTTTCTAGGCACATGAGCAATATTTCTCCTAGGCATATCCCTATCATGCTTATAAGAAGAACTAGAGGCAAACATGTCATGAGAATCATAAACATGTGAATCAAAATCATTATAAGCATTTCTAGCATTTCTCCTATCATAATACATAAAAGCATGGTTCTTTTTAGCATTACTAGCCATAGGGGCCTTCCCTTTCTCCTTGACGAAGATGGGAGCCTTATGGCTTGTTAAGTTCTTGGCCTCTCTCTTGAAGCCAAGACCATCCTTAATTGAGGGGTGTCTACCAACCGTATAGGCATCCCTTGCAAATTTTATTTTATCAACTTCATTCTTGCTAGTCTTAAGTTGGGCATTAAGACTAGCCACTTCCTTATTTAATTTGGAAATTAAAACTAGATGTTCACTACAGGCATCAACATCGAAATCCTTACACCTAGTGCAAATCTTAACATGTTCTACACAAGAATTAGATTTATTTGCTACTTCTAACTTAGCATTTAAATCATTGTTAACACCTTGTAAAGTAGAAATGGTTTCATTACAAGTAGATAGTTCATAAGAAAGCATTTCATTTCTTTTTACTTCTAAAGCATATGATTTTTGTGCCTCTACAAATTTATCATGTTCATCATACAATAAATCCTCCTGCTTTTCTAAAAGCCTATCCTTTTCATTCAATGCATCAATCAATTCATTGATTTTATCTATCTTAGATCTATCTAAGCCCTTGAACAAGTATGAATAATCTATGTCATTATCACTAGACTCACTATCACTAGAAGAAGCATAAGTGGAGTCTTGAGTACTTACCTTCTTTTCCCTTGCCATAAGACATGTGAGACGCTCGTTGGGGAAGAGAGCCGATTTGTTGAAGGCAGTGGCGGCGAGTCCTTCGTTGTCGGAGTCGGAGGAAGAGCAATCCGAGTCCCACTCCTTTCCTAGATGCGCCTCGCCCTTTGCCTTCTTGTATTGCTTCTTCTTTTCTCTTTTGTTCCCCTTTTCCTGGTCACTTTCATTATCGGGACAGTTAGCGATAAAATGACCAAGCTTACCGCATTTGAAGCATGAGCGCTTCCCCTTGGTCTTGGTCTTGCTTGGCTGCCCCTTGCGACCATTTAGCGCCGTCTTGAATCTCTTGATGATGAGAGCCATCTCTTCATTGTTGAGTCCGGCCGCCTCAATTTGTGCCACCTTGCTAGGTAGCGCCTCCTTGCTTCGTGTTGCCTTGAGAGCGAGAGGTTGTGGCTCGTTGATCGGACCATTCAAGGCGTCGTCCACATATCTCGCCTCCTTGATCATCATTCGCCCGCTAACAAATTTCCCAAGAACTTCTTCGGGCGACATCTTGGTGTACCTGGGATTTTCACGTATATTGTTCACCAAGTGAGGATCAAGAACGGTAAATGACCTTAGCATTAGGCGGACGACGTCGTGGTCCGTCCATCGCGTGCTCCCGTAGCTTCTTATCTTGTTGATAAGGGTCTTGAGCCGATTGTATGTTTGCGTTGGCTCCTCGCCCCTTATCATTGCGAACCGTCCAAGCTCGCCCTCCACCAACTCCATCTTGGTGAGTAAGGTGACATCGTTCCCCTCATGAGAAATCTTGAGGGTGTCCCAGATTTGCTTGGCGTTATCCAAGCCGCTCACCTTATGGTATTCATCCCTGCACAAGGAAGCTAGAAGAACAGTAGTAGCTTGTGCATTCTTATGAATTTGTTCATTAATGAACATGGGACTATCCGAACTATCAAAATGCATTCCACTCTCTACAATCTCCCATATACTAGGATGGAGAGAGAATAGGTGACTACGCATTTTGTGGCTCCAAAATCCGTAGTCCTCCCCATCAAAGTGTGGGGGCTTGCCGAGTGGAATGGAAAGCAAATGTGAATTTGAACTATGCGGAATACGAGAGTAGTCAAAAGAAAAGTTAGAATTAACCGGTTTCCTTTGTTTGTCGTAGTCGTCGTCCTTTTGGGAAGAAGAGGACTCATCGCTGTCGTAGTAGACGATCTCCTTGATGCGTCTTGTCTTCTTCTTCTTCCCATCTCTTCGCTTGTGGCCCAAGCCCGAGTCATTGGACTTGTCATCCCTTGGCTCGTTGACGAAGGACTCCTTCTCCTTGTCGTTGATCACAATTCCCTTCCCCTTAGGATCCATCTCTTCGGGCGGTTAGTCCCTTTCTTGAAGAGAACGGCTCTGATACCAATTGAGAGCACCTAGAGGGGGGGGGTGAATAGGTGATCCTGTAAAAACTTAAACTTATAGCCACAAAACTTGATTAGGTGTTAGCACAGTTTATGCTAAGTGGCTAGAGAGGAGTCAAAACACAATAACCACAAGAATCCAATCACAGAGATGACACAGTGGTTATCCCGTGGTTCGGCCAAGTACAAAACTTGCCTACTCCACGTTGTGGCGTCCCAACGGACGAGAGTTGCACTCAACTCCTCTCAAGTGATCCAATGATCAACTTGAATACCACGGTGTTCTTGCTTTTCTTTTCTCAATCCCGTTTGCGAGGAATCTCCACAACTTGGAGCCTCTCGCCCTTACAAAAGATGTTCACAGAGAATCACAGAGCAAAGGAGGGATTAGCAACTCACACACGACACAAAGATCACAGCGAATACGCACACACAAGACCCAGACTTGAGCTCAAAAGACTAGCACACTAGAACGGAGCTCAAATCACTAGAATGTCGAACAAGTGCGCGAGATTGATGTGTGAGTGATCAAGAGTGCTCAAGGAATGCTTGTGTATCTCCTCCATGCGCCTAGGGGCTCCTTTTATAGCCCCAAGGCAGCTAGGAACCGTTGAGAGCAAATCCGGAAGGTCATCGTTGCCTTCTGTCGTCGGGGGCACCGGACAGTCCGGTGCACACCGGACACTGTCCGGTGCCCGATTTGTTTCCTTAAACGGCGAAGACGACCGTTGCAGACCGTTGGCAGATCTGGCGCTGTTGGCGCACCGGACATGTCCGGTGCACACCGGACAGTCCGGTGCCGTCTTCCGACCGTTGGCTCGGCCACGTGTCCTGCGCGGATTGCGCGGCCGACCGTTGGCCCTGGCCGACCGTTGGCTCACCGGACAGTCCGGTGTACACCGGACAGTCCAGTGAATTTTAGCCGAAGTCGCCGGCCAATTTCCCGAGAGCGGCCAGTTCAAGTCGCGCCAGCCTGGCGCACCGGACACTGTCCGGTGCACACCGGACAGTCCGGTGCTCCAGACCGAGCTGGGTCTTGGCAGCACACAGCCAAGTCCCTTCTCCTTTTCTCTATTCTTCTTCTTTCTGTTTCTAACACTTAGACAAATATATTAGTACTTAAAACCAATGTACTAAGGCTTAGAAACATACCTTTACTTCATGATTTTCACATTGTTCATCCATGTACATAAATTCCCAATTAAGCACATGTGTTGGCACTCAGTCACCAAAATACTTAGAAATGGCCCAAGGGCACATTTCCCTTTCAACAAGGACGTGCCAAGTCACGATCCAGAAACAAAAGGAAATAGCTGAAGTCGAAGCACAACAAAATCAGTCGAAGAAGGTCCTACATACTTCTTCGTGCTATTCCCCATACATCCCCAAGTATGTGGGCAACCATCAGTCCACAGCATCAGTTGCTTCGACAAACCATTCACAAGCTACATGGATCCCGCTACCACCACCACCACCCATGGATCCAATCCTGCCTCATAATCAACCGACAGAAGGGCATCGCCAGGCACTACAGCGTGACACGCGGGAAGAGTCTGAAGCTCAGACAGTCAGCAGCACTGTGCCAGAGTCGAGACACATTTACTGAAGCAGTACAGGGGCTCGATCAAACATCTTCCATATTCAATGTAATCTTTGCTTTACGTATCTTCATGTTTTTCCTAAAGACAATATAAGAAGGTACAACCTTCGGTTTGATATAATGAATCTAGGGCTACACCATCGAGTGTAGCAGAAGGGATGAAGAAGCTCCAAAGTCGTTCTTAAGGGGATGCAGAGCTTAGCTCCAAAGTCGTTCCTACGGGGATGCAAAGATAAAATACCACCTAAGTAAAAGGTGAAGCAGCTCTAAAGTCATTTCTAAGGGGATGCAGAGCTAAAATACCACCTAAGTAAAAGGTGAAGAAGCTCCAAAGTCGTTCCTAAGGGGATGAAGAGCTAAAATACCACCTAAGTAAAAGGTGAAGAGACTCCAAAGTCGTTCCTAATGGGATGTAGAGTCTTATTTTTTATGATTCGTACATAAACATCGTCATTTGCATCATATCATCACATCATATGGCATAGCATCGCATCATACATCATTTTGCATCGACAAAAACAGTGGGAAAAGAATGAAAATTGCTCCTTCAAACATACAAGCTAACTCATGCCGTTGTTATACGAGGTCTATACCTTCGACAATGGTATTCTTATGCAACATTTACGGCGAGATCTTCAGAATTGGTTCGGCAAAGAAGGGGATTTCTTTCTTTCTTTATGAAGCGTGAAAAAGAGGGAATGTGTTTTTCGCCTATGGCTCAAAACGGTACGTACGAAGATTTCATGCCTCACAAAGAAATATATTACATCATTAATATACAAATAGTTGATAAGTGTTTCTTACAAAAAACGAAGCTGCAAACAAAAACTTTAAAGACTTAATAGACAAGCTCTAATAATCCCTTTCAAACCTTTATCAGCAGCTTTGTTTAGTAGTCTGTTGATAGCTTCATCAATGGCTTTGTTAGCTATCCTAATTACATTAAGCGCCCCTTCAGAGATAGATCAACTTCAGGGTCATATGGCTCCAGAGGGCGAGAGAGCTCAGCTGCACCACAATATGAGTGTCTATTAGTTCCGAAGCTAAAAAATAATTTGTGAAGCTATGTTACGATAGATATACCTATAAGTCTTGCAAGTTCTGCAGCTTCTTCGGTTTTTCTGGCCACTTCCAAGGCATCATGAGACTCTTTTTCGTTTTTCCTGATAGCTTCGTCAGCTATCTCTCGGCCACCCTTCAACCAGATTTTGTTGTAACACTTTCCACTTAATGCAGCGGCTTCGGCCGAAGGGTCCTTGACGTCGTTGTCTGAAATCGAAAACCTTGGCTGAACCACAACCTTGTCATGTTCGCAGCCAACCTTCTCAAGGGGACTGATACGGCTCCGTGGGCGTCGGCAAAGGCACAGAAGTCACCTCTATCACTGAGAATCTACTCAAAAGCTTCGGCTTTGCCGCTAATCCACCGGATTACTGTCACACCCGGTTTTAGGGGGCAAAACTGAATGCATAGCATATGTGTGCCAGGATCTATTTCCACACATATGTTGACGTCACAAGTGTAATATATCAAAAGAACAATGCATAAAAGCGTAAATAAGGATTTTATTAATATATTACACTTCGAATAGACATAATGTCTTAACCTTTATTCACCAAAGTACAGCGAAACATGGACATCCATCCACAAGAAGATGACCGGGGGTATCACTAGACTAGCATCCATGGAGTTCAGCATCATATCTTCATCTGCAAACTTCTGATCAAAATTTAAGCAAGGGTGAGCTCACTTATGGTCGGGGCTCAGCAAGTGGGGTGAAAATGCAAGGTAACAAGGTAAGGCTAAAGTTTAGTGTGATTGACATTTTCGTTGGTCAACATTTTATTATCAACACCTGATTCATAAGTATAAGTAAATCCAAACCCAATTAAGCATGAACAATATTCATCAGCATATAAATATTATCACCATAAATATATCACCAGCATAGGCTCAGAACCACTTGAACCAAAAAGGACCATGATTTATTTCCATCTTCAAGTTCAATTATCATGTGAGGGTCTAGGCTGCTCTTAACCGTGAGCACGTCTGATATATCAGTTTTACACTCTGAGAGGTGGCGCATCTTTACCCATGAGTCACGATTCCCTTCTAGTCCGGGTTAGCTAGACCCGTATTCACTTCCGAGGTGAATGGCTAGGGTCTCACTACGAGGCTTTTCCCTAGAGTCCTCATTATGCAAATGCTAAAAATGGTCAAACTGCATAAAGCACACCTGATGTAACCAACTTATAAACCAGTCTGCAGGGTAAAGCATGGGAACTATGCCCGTATCCAATCTGCCTAAGCCAGAAATATAAGCGCTTGGCAGATGACCCCGTTCCGGTCGACCACGACCAGCACTCAACATAAGACTTCCCTAGTTACTTAGCCAAGGGCGTCCCATACCACCCTCATGGTAGCACTGCTTTTCTGGGTGGTCACTCCATGTTCCAATTAAATCATATGATCTTGCTTAATCGTCGGATTAGCAACAATAATGTAAACTTATCATTCGGAACATTAATATCACAAACAGGAGTGAAAGGTGAAGAAGCTCCAAAGTCGTTCCTAAGGGGATGAAGAGCTAAAATACCACCTAAGTAAAAGGTGAAGAGACTCCAAAGTCGTTCCTAATGGGATGTAGAGTCTTATTTTTTATGGTTCGTACATAAACATCGCCATTTGCATCATATCATCACATCATATGGCATAGCATCGCATCATACGTCATTTTGCATCGACAAAAACAGTGGGAAAAAGAAGGAAAATTGCTCCTTCAAACATACAGGCTAACTCATGCCGTTGTTATACGAGGTCTATACCTTCGACAATGGTATTCTTATGCAACATTTACGGCGAGATCTTCAGAATTGGTTCGACAAAGAAGGGGATTTCTTTCTTTCTTTATGAAGCGTGAAAAAGAGGGAATGTGTTTTTCGCCTATGGCTCAAAACGGTACGTACGAAGATTTCATGACTCACAAAGAAATATATTACATCATTAATATACAAATAGTTGATAAGTGTTTCTTACAAAAAACGAAGCTGCAAACAAAAACTTTAAAGACTTAATAGACAAGCTCTAATCATCCCTTTCAAACCTTTATCAGCAGCTTTGTTTAGTAGTCTGTTGATAGCTTCATCAATGGCTTTGTTAGCTATCCTAATTACATTAAGCGCCCCTTCAGAGATAGATCAACTTCAGGGTCATATGGCTCCAGAGAGCGAGAGAGCTCAGCTGCACCACAATATGAGTGTCTATTAGTTCCGAAGCTAAAATAATTTGTGAAGCTATGTTACGATAGATATACCTATAAGTCTTGCAAGTTCTGCAGCTTCTTCGGTTTTTCTGGCCACTTCCAAGGCATCATGAGACTCTTTTTCGTTTTTCCTGATAGCTTCGTCAGCTATCTCTCGGCCACCCTTCAACCAGATTTTGTTGTAACACTTTCCACTTAATGCAGCGGCTTCGGCCGAAGGGTCCTTGACGTCGTTGTCTGAAATCGAAAACCTTGGCTGAACCACAACCTTGTCATGTTCGCAGCCAACCTTCTCAAGGGGACTGATACGGCTCCGCGGGCGTCGGCAAAGGCACAGAAGTCACCTCTATCACTGAGAATCTACTCAAAAGCTTCGGCTTTGCCGCTAATCCACCGGATTACTGTCACACCCGGTTTTAGGGGGCAAAACTGAATGCATAGCATATGTGTGCCAGGATCTATTTCCACACATATGTTGACGTCACAAGTGTAATATATCAAAAGAACAATGCATAAAAGCGTAAATAAGGATTTTATTAATATATTACACTTCGAATAGACATAATGTCTTAACCTTTATTCACCAAAGTACAGCGAAACATGGACATCCATCCACAAGAAGATGACCGGGGGTATCACTAGACTAGCATCCATGGAGTTCAGCATCATATCTTTATCTGCAAACTTCTGATCAAAATTTAAGCAAGGGTGAGCTCACTTATGGTCGGGGCTCAGCAAGTGGGGTGAAAATGCAAGGTAACAAGGTAAGGCTAAAGTTTAGTGTGATTGACATTTTCGTTGGTCAACATTTTATTATCAACACCTAATTCATAAGTATAAGTAAATCCAAACCCAATTAAGCATGAACAATATTCATCAGCATATATATTATCACCATAAATATATCACCAGCATAGGCTCAGAACCACTTGAACCAAAAAGGACCATGATTTATTTCCATCTTCAAGTTCAATTATCATGTGAGGGTCCAGGCTGCTCTTAACCGTGAGCACGTCTGATATATCAGTTTTACACTCTGAGAGGTGGCGCATCTTTACCCATGAGTCACGATTCCCTTCTAGTCCGGGTTAGCTAGACCCGTATTCACTTCCGAGGTGAATGGCTAGGGTCTCACTACGAGGCTTTTCCCTAGAGTCCTCATTATGCAAATGCTAAAAATGGTCAAACTGCATAAAGCACACCTGATGTAACCAACTTATAAACCAGTCTGCAGGGTAAAGCATGGGAACTATGCCCGTATCCAATCTGTCTGAGCCAGAAATATAAGCGTTTGGCAGATGACCCCATTCCGGTCGACCACGACCAGCACTCAACATAAGACTTCCCTAGTTACTTAGCCAAGGGCGTCCCATACCACCCTCATGGTAGCACTTCTTTTCTGGGTGGTCACTCCATGTTCCAATTAAATCATATGATCTTGCTTAATCGTCGGATTAGCAACAATAATGTAAACTTATCATTTGGAACATTAATATCACAAACAGGAGTGAAAGGTGAAGAAGCTCCAAAGTCGTTCCTAAGGGGATGAAGAGCTAAAATACCACCTAAGTAAAAGGTGAAGAGACTCCAAAGTCGTTCCTAATGGGATGTAGAGTCTTATTTTTTATGGTTCGTACATAAACATCGCCATTTGCATCATATCATCACATCATATGGCATAGCATCGCATCATACGTCATTTTGCATCGACAAAAACAGTGGGAAAAAGAAGGAAAATTGCTCCTTCAAACATACAGGCTAACTCATGCCGTTGTTATACGAGGTCTATACCTTCGACAATGGTATTCTTATGCAACATTTACGGCGAGATCTTCAGAATTGGTTCGACAAAGAAGGGGATTTCTTTCTTTCTTTATGAAGCGTGAAAAAGAGGGAATGTGTTTTTCGCCTATGGCTCAAAACGGTACGTACGAAGATTTCATGACTCAAAGAAATATATTACATCATTAATATACAAATAGTTGATAAGTGTTTCTTACAAAAAATGAAGCTGCAAACAAAAACTTTAAAGACTTAATAGACAAGCTCTAATCATCCCTTTCAAACCTTTATCAGCAGCTTTGTTTAGTAGTCTGTTGATAGCTTCATCAATGGCTTTGTTAGCTATCCTAATTACATTAAGCGCCCCTTCAGAGATAGATCAACTTCAGGGTCATATGGCTCCAGAGAGCGAGAGAGCTCAGCTGCACCACAATATGAGTGTCTATTAGTTCCGAAGCTAAAATAATTTGTGAAGCTATGTTACGATAGATATACCTATAAGTCTTGCAAGTTCTGCAGCTTCTTCGGTTTTTCTGGCCACTTCCAAGGCATCATGAGACTCTTTTTCGTTTTTCCTGATAGCTTCGTCAGCTATCTCTCGGCCACCCTTCAACCAGATTTTGTTGTAACACTTTCCACTTAATGCAGCGGCTTCGGCCGAAGGGTCCTTGACGTCGTTGTCTGAAATCGAAAACCTTGGCTGAACCACAGCCTTGTCATGTTCGCAGCCAACCTTCTCAAGGGGACTGATACGGCTCCGCGGGCGTCGGCAAAGGCACAGAAGTCACCTCTATCACTGAGAATCTACTCAAAAGCTTCGGCTTTGCCGCTAATCCACCGGATTACTGTCACACCCGGTTTTAGGGGGCAAAACTGAATGCATAGCATATGTGTGCCAGGATCTATTTCCACACATATGTTGACGTCACAAGTGTAATATATCAAAAGAACAATGCATAAAAGCGTAAATAAGGATTTTATTAATATATTACACTTCGAATAGACATAATGTCTTAACCTTTATTCACCAAAGTACAGCGAAACATGGACATCCATCCACAAGAAGATGACCGGGGGTATCACTAGACTAGCATCCATGGAGTTCAGCATCATATCTTTATCTGCAAACTTCTGATCAAAATTTAAGCAAGGGTGAGCTCACTTATGGTCGGGGCTCAGCAAGTGGGGTGAAAATGCAAGGTAACAAGGTAAGGCTAAAGTTTAGTGTGATTGACATTTTCGTTGGTCAACATTTTATTATCAACACCTAATTCATAAGTATAAGTAAATCCAAACCCAATTAAGCATGAACAATATTCATCAGCATATATATTATCACCATAAATATATCACCAGCATAGGCTCAGAACCACTTGAACCAAAAAGGACCATGATTTATTTCCATCTTCAAGTTCAATTATCATGTGAGGGTCCAGGCTGCTCTTAACCGTGAGCACGTCTGATATATCAGTTTTACACTCTGAGAGGTGGCGCATCTTTACCCATGAGTCACGATTCCCTTCTAGTCCGGGTTAGCTAGACCCGTATTCACTTCCGAGGTGAATGGCTAGGGTCTCACTACGAGGCTTTTCCCTAGAGTCCTCATTATGCAAATGCTAAAAATGGTCAAACTGCATAAAGCACACCTGATGTAACCAACTTATAAACCAGTCTGCAGGGTAAAGCATGGGAACTATGCCCGTATCCAATCTGTCTGAGCCAGAAATATAAGCGTTTGGCAGATGACCCCATTCCGGTCGACCACGACCAGCACTCAACATAAGACTTCCCTAGTTACTTAGCCAAGGGCGTCCCATACCACCCTCATGGTAGCACTTCTTTTCTGGGTGGTCACTCCATGTTCCAATTAAATCATATGATCTTGCTTAATCGTCGGATTAGCAACAATAATGTAAACTTATCATTTGGAACATTAATATCACAAACAGGAGTGACTTCATAAAGTTAAGTTGTAGCAATAACATAGCTACGAAGGTAAAGTATAATACCCAAGTTTGATCAAGGAATACAGTTGAAAAGGTTAGGTGTATCCGAATAGGTAACCCATCAAATTATGCATATATATCCAAGAATAAACTTTATTAAATGTATTGTTTGGGATCAAACAGAGTATGCAGAGGGAGAAGTCCACTTGCCTTGCTTATAGAAAACTTGAGATTCTTCCACAGATCGGAATAGATCTTGATTCTTAACTACTAGATCAACCACTGAATATCACACAAACAAACAAGGAGAAACAAGCACCACTCAATAACATACAACATTCACCATACGCAAAGCTAAAAGAAAGCTTAACAAAAAGAGCATTCGTTTTTCAAAAACATCGCAAGTAATGGTTATATTAAGAAGGTATTCTTTTAAAAAATGTGTGATCTATACTTTATAAAACAAGACATGAGCTTAAAAATATCTTAATTAAAATATACAAATATTAGGTTCACCAATTAAATCTTTTATAAAACGTCATATGTGATATGTCTAAGATTAAGGGTTTATAAGATGATAAAACATGTTATACCGATATTAAACCTTTTTAACCTTTTAGAAAAGATGTATGTTATATATCTAAGGTTAATGGGCTACGAAACACGTTATTAATTTTAGAAGCGTTATGGAACATATTATAAATCATTGTTAAACATTCACTTATGATAAACTAAGATATAAGTCTAAATAGGTTTTATGTGAAAAAGATCATTATTATTAAACACCTATTTTATGAAATGCTATGATATATGCCTTAAATGAACTTTTATGCAAAAGATAATGGACAAACAACTATATTTTATTTTTATTAGAAAGTACATGTCCTATATTCTTTAATAAGAAAGCTATATACAAAACAATATTAAAGAACATGAACACTAATTTCATTAGTTTATTCTTTAGGGAAAACTAAGTGATAAATATACATAAATAATATGGACTAATTTTATGGATAATATTAATCATGTCTACAAAACTAATTGATATATATATATATATGACATGGACCGAGTTTGATTAAATGATTAATTAAGCCTATGTAACCAGTTGTGAACAAATTAAAATATAAATCTAATTAACTAGATTATGAGAAAACATAATTACTCTATTACTTATCTTTACCTTTAGTTTAGGAACATATGACCTAGATATTTAAAATGAATACTATATTCATTTGTATATTATTAACTATCATTTTAGTTATGACGGTGTGAGCACTTAATTAAGCCATTTTATCATCATTATAAAATTCTATTCTTTCTGTTTTCTCATTTCTTTTCTAAATAGAAATTATATGTATAACTAAAAATTGTTTACTTAATTCTTCTAACATTAATATTCTAAGAAGTAATTGTAAATTACTAAGTGGGACTTTTAATAGCATATTCATGGTTATTATGATATAGATAAATATTTTACTAATTCTACGTAATTTAAGTGCTATACTTATGAATACATTTATTATGAATAGTAAAATCTATATCTTCATTACGACTGGTGATATTCTTTTAGTTTTATATTTTGTTTCCAAAAGAAAGTATCAACAATAATCAGAGGTCAAAACATCTAATAAATAACTTAGACCGATGATTAACCTATAATTCTGGCACCAAGATAAATTCTACACCACTTACTAATTTTGTGCTCAAGAATTTCCATTATTTATTTAGTGAGCCTAAATGAACCTTTTGATTATAACTTCTAAATAAACATTAGAATTCATCCTAAACAGAGTTAGTTATAAAATCACTTATTTAGTATTTTTACCACATGTTTACCGAATTTTGCCAAAACCATTGTGCATAAATAACATGTCTAATATACATATATGTCGGTGTTTCGAGACCGGGGGGTCCCTGAGCCGACGAGTGAGTGTGCCACGTGCCCCAGCCCAGATGGGTCGAGCGCGTGGGCGAGCGCGAAGGGTGGAGAGCGAGGTGGCCGGAGACGGGCGTGAGAGAGGTGGAAATCCCGCGGCCTTCGTGTTCGTCCCGCGCCCAGGTCGGGTGCGCTTGCAGTAGGGGGTTACAAGCGTCCACACGGGTGAGGGAAGCGAGCGGCCCCAAGAGAGCGCCTGTCCCGTCCTCGTCCCGCGCGGCCAACCTTCTCTAAGAAGGCCATGGTCCTTCCTTTTATAGGCGTAAGGAGAGGATCCAGGTGTACAATGGGGGTGTAGCAGAGTGCTACGTGTCTAGCGGAGGGAGAGCTAGCGCCCTAAGTACATGCCAATGTGGCAGCCGGAGAGATCTTGGCGCCCTGCTGGTATGATGTCGTGGCTGTCGGAGGAGCAACGGAGCCTGGCGGAGGGACAGCTGTTGGAGCGGTCGAGTCTTTGCTGACGTCCCCCTGCTTCCGTAAGGGAGCTGAGAGCCGCCGTCGTCACAGGGCACGCGGGGCGCCATCATTGCCTATCTGGCGGAGCTAGCCAGATGGGACACCGGTCTTGTTCTCTGCGGCCCGAGTCGGCTCGGGGTAGGGTGATGATGGTGCTCCCTGTTGACGTGGCGGGCCCGCGCCCGAGGCCGGGCGACGTGGGGGCTCCTCCGAAGCTGGGGTCGAGTCTGTCTTCCGTTGCCGAGGCCGAGCCTGAGCCCCTGGGTCGGGCGAGGCGGAGGTTGTTCGGCAGAGGCCAGGGCGGAGTCCGAGCCCTGGGGTCGGGCGAAGCGGAGTTCGTCGTCTTCTGGGTCTTAGCCCGAGTCCGAGCCCTGGGTCGGGCGGAGCGGAGTTCGCCGTCTTCCGGGTCTTAGCCCGAGTCCGAGCCCTGGGTCGGGCAGAGCGGAGTTCGCCGTCTTCCGGGTCTTAGCCCGAGTCCGAGCCCTGGGGTCGGGCGGAGCGGAGTTCGCCGTCTTCCGGGTCTTAGCCCGAGTCCGAGCCCTGGGGTCGGGCGGAGCGGAGTTCGCCGTCTTCCGGGTCTTAGCCCGAGTCCGAGCCCTGGGGTCGGGCGGAGCGGAGTTCGCCGTCTTCCGGGTCTTAGCCCGAGTCCGAGCCCTAGGGTCGGGCGGAGCGGAGTTCGCCGTCTTCCGGGTCTTAGCCCGAGTCCGAGCCCTAGGGTCGGGCGGAGCGGAGTTTCCTATGGCGCCTTCGGCAAGGCCTGACTGCCTGTCAGTCTCACTCTGTCAAGTGGCACTGCAGTTGGAGTGGCGCAGGCGGCGCTGTCCTTCTGTCAGACCGGTCAGTGGAGCGGCGAAGTGACGGCGGTCACTTCGGCTCTGCCGGGGGGCGCGTGTCAGGATAAAGGTGTCAGGCCACCTTTGCGTTAAATGCTCCTGCGACTCGGTCGGTCGGTGCGGCGATTTAGTCAGGGTTGCTTCTTAGCGAAGGCAAGGCCTCGGGCGAGCCGGAGATGTGTCCGCCGTTAAAGGGGGGCCTCGGGCGAGACGGAAGTCTCTCGGGGTCGGCTGCCCTTGTCCGAGGCTAGGCTCGGGCGAGGCGTGATCAAGTCGCTCGTATGGACTGATCCCTGACTTAATCGCACCCATCAGGCCTCTGCAGCTTTATGCTGATGGGAGTTACCAGTTGAGAATTAGGCGTCTTGAGGGTACCCCTAATTATGGTCCCCGACAGTAGCCCCCGAGCCTCGAAGGGAGTGTTAGCACTCGCTTGGAGGCTTTCGTCGCACTTTTTTGCAAGGGGACCAGCCTTTCTCGGTTGCATTTTGTTCCGGTGGGTGCGCGCGAGCGCACCCGCCGGGTGTAGCCCCCGAGGCCTCGGAGGAGTGGTTTCACTCCTTTGAGGTCTTAATGCCTTGCGTAATGCTTCGACTGGTCTGGTTGTTCCCTCATGCGAACTGGTCGTAGCCCGGGTGCACGGTCGGGGCCCAAGCTCTCGGGCTGGTATGTTGACGCTGTCAACGGTTCGGCCGGAGCCGGGTTTGCGAGAGCAGCCCCCGAGCCTCCGCACAGGGCGAGAGGGCGATCAGGGACAGACTCGGCTTTTTTACATACGCCCCTACGTCGCCTTTCCGCAAGGAGGAGGGGGGAGTGCGCCATGTTACCCTCGATGGGCACCGAACATGGTGTCTCCGGTGAGCTGCAAGCGGGTAATCCGAGTGGACGTTCGTGCCCCGTTCGTTAGGGGTCGGCTAGGGGCACAGAGGCACGCCCAAAAGTACCTGCGGGTGATCTGCCGGACCCGGTCCCCTGGCGACGGGGTCCGAGGGCTCGATGCCTCCCTCCGATGGGATTCCGTTACAAGATCGCTCCCGCTGGTCTCGGAAATGTCCTAGGGTACCTCGGGAGCGCAGCCCGAGCCTTGGTTATGTATCGAACGTACCCCTGGTCATCCCTCGCTCGGCGTCTGGGGCGACTGTGAACCCTTCGGGGGCCAGCCTTCGAACCCCTGATCAGTAATGGGCGCGGAGCCCGAGTAGCCTGAGGCGGCCGTGGAGCCCTTCAGGGGGCCGGCCTTCGAACCTCTGACCAGTAGTGGGTGTAGGGCCCACGCGATCTGAGGCGGCTGTTGAACCCCTCGGAGGGCCAGCCTTCGAACCTCTGATCAGTAAGGGGGGCTCGGAGCCCGGTTCTTTCACAGGGAAGGATCCTTTTCGGGGTATCCCCCTTTCCCGATCCCTGTTGCAAGAGATAGAGAAAGAGGAAAAAAGGAAAAGGACACGAAATCGAACGACGTGGCGTACCTCTTTGGGCGCGGTTGCATGCCGCCTGCATGGCTGCCCACTCCTTCCGCCCGTTGGTCTGGGCAGAAGTGGGGGGTCGCTTGTAACCGCTGGGCGGTTGTGTGCGCCACGCGCGGCGCTTTGGCTTCTTCTGCTCTGAGCTGGTTTGCACGACATGCGGGACCCAGCCCCCGCGCCGCAGGGGAGGGCCTTGGAGCGTGTTGGAGAAGACTCAGCCCGTGGCGTTTGGGGGCGCACGTAGGGAGAGTTGCCTTTAAAAGGAGGGCGACCCCTTTCGGAAGGCAACCATGTCTTCTTCCTCCCTTATGCGTCGCGTCTTTCCACCTTCCAAGCCCCCGGATGGGGGGTACCCGCCGTCTTTCCGCCTCATCGTTGGAGGAACGCAACTCCGCGGGAGTTGGTACCTTTCAGCCATCGTTCGGCTTCAAGGATTTTCATCATGCAGCCCGGCCGCACCCCTCCACCGGCGGTCACCCAAGATGGTGACCTCCAGCTTGATGGTGGGGAAAGCGAGCCGGGCTGCGGCCTCTGCCCCTCCCTCGGCCTCAAGGATTTTCGTCATCCAGGCCAAGATGGAGGATGAGGCGAGTCGGGGGGGCTGCCTCCGCGTGGGTCGGCTGCCCTTTTCTTCCCCTGGCGTCTAGGGGAGAATGGCATCCTCCAGTTTCACGGAGACTTCCTCCAGCCATGCCGGGATAGGTGGGCCGCCGTCACTCGGCTAGGGCGCAGCACTACGCCTTCCGTCCGGACGACGGTTGCGCTGCGTACAGCGAGGACGGCGCCCATGCTCTGGGCGGTTCTGACTAGGGCGGAACCCTGCTGGCGCGCTTCGAGGCGTCGGCAGCCGGAGGTGGCTTCTCTACCGACGAGATTGCCAGCTCCGCCAGTAGCCCTGGGTCTCCGTCTCCCGGCCTGAATGGCTGGTTCTCGTCCTCTGCGGGTGAGAGCCCTTCTGTCGTGAACCCTACCCCGAAGCCGCTGCCGAAGCTGCTTCGCCGCCCGGGGCGAGGGTGGTTGCCACTGTTGCCGAACCGGGTGACGGCGGGCCGCCCGTCGGCCCGCGATCGCTCCGTAGGTTCCCTAGTCTTGTGGGGTTGTTCGTGCCTACGGAGGGGGAACCGGAGTTCCGTTTGTGATGGCACTTTGAATGCCAGTGTTTTTGTTCATTGTGGCTGTCGAGGCCTGAACATGTATGTAATTTCGGCACAGAGCCGTGTTTTTTCCTCATTTCCGAGCACTAAGCCTCGCCTGTTGATTATCTGAACCGCTTCACCAAGCATGAGTTGCCCCGTGTCAAGGTGACGAGTGAGGTATCCGTATCCCGGAGGCGTAGGAGTCCCTCGGCTCGATCGGCCTTGTTGTCTGAGGCTCCTCTAGCTTAGTTAAAGGGACCCCTTGGCCGCTCTTCGATGAGCCGAGGCCAGGGGTAGCGATATCAGCACGAACAGAGGCGGAGTTGGCTCGAAAATGGGAACCTGGTTGGCCGGAGCCTAGTCGGGTTGTCCGCCAACGGGACCGACGCCGGAGTTGACCAGCCGAGGCCTCGGGTCGGGCTGGCGCCCTTGGAAGATGGTCGGCCGAGGCTCCTCAGGCAACCGGCCGAGCCGCCTGCTTGGGCCGGTTTCCCGGAGAAGTCCCTGGACCGCGTCGCCGTCCGAGGCTGGGTCAGATGTCGCTGAAGGTGTCGCCGATGCCGAGGGTGCTAGCCCCCTTCCAGCGCGAAGACCCGAGCCTGCAGGATCAGATCGCCTTGTAGCGTGTGCCTTATGCGGCCGCTGAGGCCAGAAAACACACCCTCGCTGCGTTGTAAAGCTGCGTCTCCTTTCCTCTTATTTCAAGCATCTGGACTTTTTGTCGGTAACAAGGATGCTTGTGCGAGCGAGAGTTGCTTCTCGCGGAAGGTGATGAGTGAGGTATCCGTATCCCGGAGGCGTGGGAGTCCCTCGGCTCGGTCGGCCTTGCCGCTTACGCGTACTTTCACCCATCCATGAGGCCCTGTCCCCGACTCAGTCGAGAAGGCTCGAAGGATCCGCTTCGGCAGAAGAGCTTCCGAACGTAAAGACTTGTTCGGTCTGCGGGATCACTTTATCCGAACGCGAGTTACTTATCGCAGAAGGTGATGAGTGAGGTATCCGTATCCCGGAGGCGTAGGAGTCCCTCGGCTCGGTCAGCATTGGCCGCTTACGTGTACTCCGTCGTTTCCAGGATCCGCTTTTCGAAGTAGTCAAAAAGCACGAAAGAAATCCCGCTAAAAAGAGATCTTTTTTCGAGGAAAATTTCGACGCAGAGGGGGTCTCCCCCCTTTTAGCCCCCGAGGGAGGGTCGGGCTTTGCCGAGGCGAGGCCGACCCTTCCTTGATGACTAAACTTTTGCATGGGCGCGAGGTATATGAACAACTTGAAAACATCTTAAGGGTAGAAGCGACGTAGCTGTTTGATGTTCCAAGCGTTGCCGTAGATCTCGCCTTGATTGTTGGCCAGCTTGTATGTTCCGGGCTTCAGAACTTTGGCGATAACGAATGGCCCCTCCCAGGGGGGCGTGAGCTTGTGCCTCCCTCGGGCGTCTTGCCGCAGCCGAAGCACCAGGTCGCCCACCTGGAGGTCTCGGGGCCGGACCCCTCGGGCGTGGTAGCGTCGCAGGGACTGCTGGTACCGCGCCGAGTGTAGTAAGGCCTTGTCCCGAGCCTCTTCCAGCTGGTCCAGTGAGTCTTCTCGGCTAGCTTGGTTGCTTTGATCGTTGTAGGCCCTCGTCCTTGGGGAGCCGTATTCCAGGTCAGTGGGCAAGATGGCCTCGGCCCCGTAGACCAGGAAGAACGGCGTGAAACCCGTGGCTCGGCTTGGCGTTGTCCTTAGGCTCCAGATCACCGAGGGGAGTTCCTTCATCCATCGCTTGCCGAACTTGTTGAGGTCGTTGTAAATCCTGGGCTTGAGCCCTTGTAGAATCATGCCGTTGGCACGCTCTACTTGCCCATTCGACATGGGATGAGCCACGGCGGCCCAGTCCACCCGGATGTGATGATCCTCGCAAAAATCCAAGAATTTTTTGCCGGTGAACTGGGTACCGTTGTCGGTGATGATGGAGTTTGGGACCCCGAAGCGATGGATGATGTTGGTGAAGAACGCCACCGTCTGCTCGGACCTGATGCTGTTCAGGGGTCGGACCTCGATCCACTTGGAGAATTTGTCGATGGTGACCAGCAGGTGCGTGTAGCCCCCGGGCGCCTTCTGCAAGGGACCGATGAGGTCCAGACCCCATACAGCAAAGGGCCAGGTGATGGGTATCGTCTGCAGAGCCTGAGCGGGCAGGTGGGTCTGCTTCGCATAGAATTGGCACCCTTCGCAGGTGCGGACAATTCTAGTGGCGTCAGCCACCGCCGTTGGCCAGTAGAAGCCTTGCCGGAAAGCATTCCCGACAAGGTCTCGAGGCGCTGCATGATGGCCGCAAGCCCCCGAGTGTATTTCTTGCAGGAGTTCCTGACCTTCGGCGATGGAGATGCATCGCTGGAGGATGCCCGAGGGGCTGCGGTGGTAGAGCTCCTCCTCATCGCCCAGCAAGACGAACGACTTGGCGCGTCGCGCTACCCGCCGAGCCTCGGCTTGGTCGAGGGGTAGCTCTCCTCGGCGGAGATATTGCAGGTACGGGGTCTGCCAATCTCGATCAGGCGTGGCCCCGCTCTGCTCCTCCTCGACGTCCAGTGCCTCGCCCTCAGGGGCCGAGGGTACCTCGGGCTGAACCGAGGGTGCCTCGGGCTCGGGCGTGTCGTTGGTCTTGACGGAGGGTTGATGCAGATCCCGAGAGAAGACGTCCGGGGGAACCGTTGTTCGCCCTGAGGCTATTTTAGCCAGCTCGTCCGCAGTCTCGTTGTAGCGCCGAGCGATGTGGTTAAGCTCGAGCCCGTAGAACTTGTCTTCCAGGTGCCGAACCTCATCGCAGTAGGCCTCCATCTTTGGGTCGCGGCAGTGGGAGTTCTTCATGACTTGGTCGATGACGAGCTGCGAGTCACCGCGGCCGTCGAGGTGTCTGACCCCTAGCTCGATGGCGATCCGCAACCCGTTAACCAGAGCCTCGTACTCAGCCACATTGTTAGACACCGGGAAATGGAGGCGTAGCACGTAGCGTAGGTGCTTCCCGAGGGGCGAGATGAAGAGCAGGCCCGCGCCGGCTCCCGTCTTCATCAGCGACCCGTCGAAAAACATGGTCCAGAGCTCCGGTTGGATCGGAGCCGTCGGCAGCTGGGTGTCGACCCATTCAGCTACGAAGTCCACCAACACCTGGGACTTGATGGCCTTCCGAGGGGCGAACGAGATCGTTTCGCCCATGATTTCTACCGCCCACTTTGCGATCCTGCCCGAGGCCTCTCGGCACTGGATGATCTCCCCCAGGGGGAAGGATGACACCACAGTTACCGGATGAGACTCGAAGTAATGTCGCAACTTCCGCCTCGTCAGGATCACTGCATACAGCAGTTTCTGAACTTGTGGGTAGCGGATCTTGGTCTCGGACAGTACCTCGCTGATGAAGTAGACTGGCCTCTGAACAGGCAATGCATGCCCTTCTTCTTGCCTCTCGACCACAATCACGGCGCTAACCACCTGAGTGGTCGCGGCGACGTAGACCAAGAGGGCTTCTCCATCAGCTGGGGGCACCAAGATGGGCGCCTTTGTAAGGAGCGCCTTTAGGTTCCCGAGAGCTTCCTCGGCCTCAGGGGTCCAAGCGAAACACTCGGTCTTCCTTAAGAGGCGGTACAGAGGCAGACCTCTTTCGCCGAGGCGTGAAATGAAGCGGCTCAGGGCCGCGAGACATCCCATGACCCTCTGTACACCTTTTAAGTCCTTGATGGGCCCCATGCTGGTGATAGCTGTGATCTTCTCCGGGTTGGCTTCGATACCTCGCTCGGAGACGATGAACCCCAGGAGCATGCCCCAGGGCACCCCGAAGACACACTTCTCAGGATTGAGCTTGACTCCTTTCGCCTTGAGACATCGGAATGTCACTTCAAGGTCGGAGAGGAGGTCGGAAGCCTTCCTTGTCTTGACTACGATGTCGTCGACGTAGGCCTCGACTGTGCGACCGATGTGTTCACCGAACACATGGTTCATGCACCGCTGGTACGTCGCGCCCGCATTCCTCAAACCGAACGGCATGGTGACATAGCAGTACATGCCGAAGGGCGTGATGAAAGAAGTCGCGAGCTGGTCGGACTCTTTCATCCGGATTTGGTGATACCCTGAGTAGGCATCGAGGAAGGACAGGGTTTCGCACCCAGCGGTGGAATCCACGATTTGATCGATGCGAGGTAGTGGGTAGGGAACCTTCGGACATGCTTTGTTGAGACCAGTGTAGTCTACACACATCCGCCATTTCCCCCCTTTCTTCCTCACAAGCACAGGGTTGGCAAGCCATTCGGGATGGAATACCTCTTTGATGAACCCTGCCGCCATTAGCTTGTGGATCTCCTCGCCTATCACTCTGCGCTTCTCCTCGTCGAATCGGCGCAGAGGCTGCCTGACGGGTCGGGCTCCGGCCCGAATATCCAGCGAGTCCTCGGCGACATCCCTCGGTATGCCGGGCATGTCCGAGGGACTCCACGCAAAGACGTCGGCGTTTACGCGGAGAAAGTCGACGAGCACTGCTTCCTATTTGGGGTCGAGCCCGGAACCAATCCGGATCTGCTTGGAGGTGTCGCCACTGGGGTCGAGTGGGACGGCCTTAACCGTCTCCGCTGGCTCGAAGTTGCTGGCATGACGCTTCACGTCTGGCACCTCTTTGGAGAGGTTCTCCAGGTCGACGATGAGGGCCTCGGACTCGGCGAGGGCCTCGGCGTACTCCACACACTCCACGTCGCATTCGAACGCGTGTTTGTACGTGGGGCCGACGGTGATGACCCCGTTGGGGCCCGGCATCTTGAGCTTCAGGTAGGTGTAGTTGGGGACGGCCATGAACTTCGCGTAGCATGGCCTCCCCAGTACCGCGTGGTAGGTTCCTCGGAACCCGACCACCTCGAACGTCAAGGTCTCCCTTCGGAAGTTGGAGGGCGTTCCGAAGCAGACGAGAAGGTCGAGTCGTCCGAGGGGCTGGACGCGCTTCCCAGGGATGATCCCATGGAAGGGCGCAGCGCCTGCCCGGACGGAGGACAGATCGACGCGCAGGAGCCTGAGGGTCTCGGCGTAGATGATGTTGAGGCAGCTGCCCCCGTCCATCAGGACCTTGGTGAGCCTGACGTCGCCGATGACGGGGTCGACGACGAGCGGGTATTTCCCCGGGCTCGGCACGTGGTCGGGGTGGTCAGCTTGGTCGAAGGTGATGGGCTTGTCGGACCAGTCTAGGTAGACTGGCGCCGCCACCTTCACCGAGCAGACCTCCCGGCGCTCTTGCTTGCGATGCCGAGCCGGGGCATTCGCCACATGCCCACCGTAGATCATAAAGCAGTCGCGGACCTCGGGGTACTCTCCTGCTTGGTGATCTTCCTTCTTGTCGTCGTCGCGGGCCCTGCCACCCTCCGCGGGTGGCCCAGCCCTGTGGAAGTGGCGCCTAAGCATGACGCACTCCTCGAGGGTGTGCTTGACGGGCCCCTGATGATAGGGGCACGTGATAGTCGCCTAGAGGGGGGGTGAATAGGGCGAAACTGAAATTTACAAATATAAACACAACTACAAGCCGGGGTTAGCGTTAGTAATAAGAAACGAGTCCGAGAGAGAGGGCGCAAAACAAATCCCAAGCGAATAAGCAAGTGAGACACGGAGATTTGTTTTACCGAGGTTCGGTTCTTGCAAACCTACTCCCCGTTGAGGAGGCCACAAAGGCCGGGTCTCTTTCAACCCTTCCCTCTCTCAAACGGTCCCTTGGACCGAGTGAGCTTCTCTTCTCAAATCAAAGCCGGGAACAAAACTTCCCCGCAAGGGCCACCACACAATTGGTGCCTCTTGCCTTGATTACAATGGAGTTGTGATCTCAAGAACAAGTGAGAAAGAAAAGAAGCAATCCAAGCGCAAGAGCTCAAATGAACACGGCAAATCACTCTCACTAGTCACTAGGGCTTTGTGTGGAATTGGAGAGGATTTGATCTCTTTAGTGTGTCTAGAATTGAATGCTAGAGCTCTTGTAGTAGTTGAGAAGTGAAAAACTTGGATGCAATGAATGGTGGGGTGGTTGGGGTATTTATAGCCCCAACCACCAAACTTGACCGTTGGCAGGGTTGTCTGTTCGATGGCGCACCGGACAGTCCGGTGCACACCGGACAGTCCGGTGCCCCCTGCCACGTCATCACTGCCGTTGGATTCTGACCGTTGGAGCATCTGACTTGTGGGCCCGCCTGGGTGTCCGGTGCACACCGGACAGGTACTGTTTGATGTCCGGTGTGCCAGCATGGGCGATTCTGACTTCTGCGCGCGCAGAGCGCGCATTAAATGCGCGGCAGAGAGCCGTTGGCGCGGAGATGACCGTTGCTTCGGAGTCGCACCGGACAGTCCGGTGCACACCGGACAGTCCGGTGCACACCGGACAGTCCGGTGAATTTTAGCGGGCTAGCCGTTGGCGTTTCCCGAAGCTGGCGAGTTCCTGAGGCCGACCTCCCTTGGCGCACCGGACATTGTCCGGTGTACACCGGACAGTCCGGTGAATTATAGCCGAGTCGCCTTGGAAATTCCCGAAGGTGGCGAGTTTGAGTCTGAGTCCCCTGGTGCACCGGACAGGTACTGTTCACTGTCCGGTGGCACACCGGACAGTCCGGTGCGCCAGACCAGGGGTGCCTTCGGTTGCCCCTTTGCTCCTTTATTGAATCCAAAACTTGGTCTTTTTATTGGCTAAGGGAGAACCTTTTACACCTGTATAATCTACACACTTGGGCAAACTAGTTAGTCCAATTATTTGTGTTGGGCAATTCAACCACCAAAATTATTTAGGAACTAGGTGTAAGCCTAATTCCCTTTCAATCTCCCCCTTTTTGGTGATTGATGCCAACACAAACCAAAGCAAACAGAGATGTGCATAATTGAACTAGTTTGCATAATGTAAGTGTAAAGGTTGCTTGGAATTGAGCCAATATAACTACTTACAAGATATGCAAGGAATGTTTCTTTCTTATTTAGTATTTTGGACCACGTTTGCACCACATGTTTTGTTTTTGCAAATTTTTGCAAATTCATTTCAAAGATCTTTTGCAAATAGTCAAAGGTAAATGAATAAGAGTTTGCAAAGCATTTTCAAGATTTGAAATTTTCTCCCTCTGTTTCAAATGCTTTTCCTTTGACTAAACAAAACTCCCCCTAAATTAAATCCTCCTCTTAGTGTTCAAGAGGGTTTTGATGTAAGATTTTTGAAATCCCCCCTTTTGAACATAATAGGATATCAATTGATAAATACTTTTGGAAAACACTAAGTTTTTGAATTTGGTGGTGGTGGTGCGGTCCTTTTGCTTTGGGCTCATTTCTCCCCCTTTTTGGCATGAATCGCCAAAAACAGAGTCATTAGAGCCCTTAGGAGTACTATCTTCTCCTTTGGTCATAAGTAAATGAGTTAAGATTATACCAAAGACGAAGTCCTTTTGCTTTGAATTCTCATTTCTCCCCAAAGAATAGAGAGATGCTTGGAGTGATGGCGAAGTATGAGTTACGGAGTGGAAGCCTTTGTCTTTGCCGAAGACTCCAATTCCCTTTCAATATACCTATGACTTGGTTTGAAATAGACTTGAAAACACATTAGTCATAGCATATAAAAGAGATATAATCAAAGGTATTCAAATGAGCTATGTGTGCAAGCTAGCAAAAGAAATTTCTAGAATCAAGAATATTGAGCTCATGCCTAAGTCTCGTAAAAGATTGTTCATCAAGAGGCTTGGTAAAGATATCGGCTAATTGATCTTTAGTGTTAATGTAAGAAATCTCGATATCTCCCTTTTGTTGGTGATCCCTAAGAAAATGATACCGAATGGCTATGTGCTTAGTGCGGCTATGCTCGACGGGGTTGTCGGCCATTTTGATTGCACTCTCATTATCACATAGTAAAGGAACTTTGGTTAATTTGTAACCGTAGTCCCGCAGGGTTTGCCTCATCCAAAGCAATTGCGCGCAACAATGGCCTGCGGCAATGTACTCGGCTTCGGCGGTGGAAAGAGCGACCGAATTTTGCTTCTTTGAAGCCCAAGACACCAAGGATCTTCCCAAGAACTGGCAAGTCCCCGATGTGCTCTTCCTATTAATCTTACACCCTGCCCAATCGGCATCCGAATAACCAATCAAATCAAAAGTGGATCCCCGAGGGTACCAAAGCCCAAACTTAGGTGTATAAGCCAAATATCTCAAGATTCGTTTTACGGCCGTAAGGTGTGATTCCTTAGGGTCGGATTGGAATCTTGCACACATGCAAACGGAAAGCATAATGTCCGGTCGAGATGCACATAAATAAAGCAATGAACCAATCATCGACCGGTATACCTTTTGATCCACGGACTTACCTCCCGTGTTGAGGTCGAGATGCCCATTTGTTCCCATGGGAGTCTTGATGGGCTTGGCATCCTTCATCCCAAACTTGTTTAGAATGTCTTGAGTGTACTTTGTTTGGCTAATGAAGGTGCCCTCTTGGAGTTGCTTTACTTGGAATCCTAAGAAATACTTCAACTCCCCCATCATAGACATCTCGAATTTCTGTGTCATAATCCTACTAAACTCTTCACATGTAGACTCGTTAGTAGACCCAAATATAATATCATCAACATAAATTTGGCATACAAACAAGTCATTTTCAAGAGTTTTAGTAAAGAGTGTAGGATCGGCTTTTCCGACTTTGAAGCCATTAGTAATGAGGAAATCTCTAAGGCATTCATACCATGCTCTTGGGGCTTGCTTGAGCCCATAAAGCGCCTTAGAGAGCCTATAGACATGGTTAGGGTACTCACTGTCTTCAAAGCCGGGAGGTTGCTCAACGTAGACTTCTTCCTTGATTGGTCCATTGAGGAAGGCACTTTTCACGTCCATTTGATAAAGCTTAAAGCCATGGTAAGTAGCATAGGCTAATAATATGCGAATTGACTCAAGCCTAGCTACGGGTGCATAGGTTTCACCGAAATCCAAACCTTCGACTTGGGAGTATCCCTTGGCCACAAGTCGTGCTTTGTTCCTTGTCACCACACCATGCTCATCTTGCTTGTTGCGGAAGACCCATTTGGTTCCTACAACATTTTGGTTAGGACGTGGAACCAAATGCCATACCTCATTTCTAGTGAAGTTGTTGAGCTCCTCTTGCATTGCCACCACCCAATCCGAATCTTGGAGAGCTTCTTCTACCCTGTGTGGCTCAATAGAGGAAACAAAAGAGTAATGTTCACAAAAATGAGCAACCCGAGATCTAGTAGTTACCCCCTTATGAATGTCGCCGAGGATGGTGTCGACGGGGTGATCTCGTTGGATTGCTTGGTGGACTCTTGGGTGTGGCGGCCTTGGTTCTTCCTCATCCTCCTTTTCTTGATCATTTGCATCTCCCCCTTGATCATTGCCGTCATCTTGAGGTGGCTCATTTGCTTGATCTTCTACTTCATCAACTTGAGCTTCATCCTCATTTTGAGTTGGTGGAGATGCTTGCATGGAGGAGGACGGTTGATCTTGTGCTCTTGAAGGCTCTTCGGATTCCTTAGGACACACGTCCCCAATGGACATGTTCCTTAGCGCTATGCATGGAGCCTCTTCATTACCTATCTCATCAAGATCAACTTGCTCTACTTGAGAGCCGTTAGTTTCATCAAACACAACGTCACATGAGACTTCAACTAGTCCAGTGGACTTGTTAAAGACCCTATATGCCCTTGTGTTTGAGTCATAACCAAGTAAAAAGCCTTCTACAGTTTTAGGAGCAAATTTAGATTTTCTACCTCTTTTAACAAGAATAAAGCATTTGCTACCAAAAACTCTAAAGTATGAAATGTTGGGCTTTTTACCGGTTAGGAGTTCATATGATGTCTTCTTGAGGATTCGGTGAAGATATAACCGGTTGATGGCGTAGCAGGTGGTGTTGACCGCTTCGGCCCAAAACCGGTCCGGTGTCTTGTACTCATCAAGCATGGTTCTTGCCATGTCCAATAGAGTTCGATTCTTTCTCTCCACTACACCATTTTGTTGTGGCGTGTAGGGAGAGGAGAACTCATGCTTGATGCCCTCCTCCTCAAGGAAGCCTTCAATTTGTGAGTTCTTGAACTCCGTCCCGTTGTCGCTTCTTATCTTCTTGATCCTTAAGCCGAACTCATTTTGAGCCCGTCTCAAGAATCCCTTTAAGGTCTCTTGGGTTTGAGATTTTTCCTGTAAAAAGAATACCCAAGTGAAGCGAGAATAATCATCCACTATTACAAGACAATACTTACTCCCGCCGATGCTTATGTAAGCAATCGGGCCGAATAGATCCATGTGGAGTAGCTCAAGCGGCCTGTCGGTCGTCATGATGTTCTTGTGTGGATGATGGATTCCAACTTGCTTCCCCGCTTGACATGCGCTACAAATCCTGTCTTTCTCAAAATGAACATTTGTTAATCCTAAAATGTGCTCTCCCTTTAGAAGCTTATGAAGATTCTTCATCCCAACATGGGCTAGTCGGCGGTGCCAGAGCCAACCCATGTTAGTCTTAGCAATTAAGCATGTGTCGAGCTCGGCTCTATCAAAATCTACTAAGTATAGCTGACCCTCTAACACACCCTTAAATGCTATTGAATCATCACTTCTTCTAAAGACAGTGACACCTACATCAGTAAAAAGACAGTTGTAGCCCATTTGACATAATTGGGAAACAGAAAGCAAGTTGTAATCTAAAGAATCAACAAGAAAAACATTGGAAATGGAATGGTCAGGAGATATAGCAATTTTACCCAAACCTTTGACCAAACCTTGATTTCCATCCCCGAATGTGATCGCTCTTTGGGGATCTTGGTTTTTCTCATATGAGGAGAACATCTTTTTCTCCCCAGTCATGTGATTTGTGCACCCGCTGTCGAGTATCCAACTTGAGCCCCCGGATGCATAAACCTACAACACAATTTTAGTTCTTGGCTTTAGGTACCCAAATGGTTTTGGGTCCTTTGGCATTAGACACAAGAACTTTGGGTACCCAAACACAAGTCTTGGAGCCCTTGTGCTTGCCCCCAACATATTTGGCAACTACTTTGCCGGATTTGTTAGTCAACACATAAGATGCATCAAAAGTTTTAAATGAAATGTTATGATCATTTGATGCACTAGGAGTTTTCTTTCTAGGCAATTTAGCATGGGTTGGTTGCCTAGAGCTAGATGTCTCACCCTTATACATGAAAGCATGATTAGGGCCAGAGTGAGACTTCCTAGAATGAATTCTCCTAATTTTGCTCTCGGGATAACCGGCAGGGTATAAAATGTAACCCTCGTTATCCTGAGGCATGGGAGCCTTGCCCTTAACAAAGTTGGACAATCTCTTAGGAGGGGCACTAATTTTGACATTGTCTCCCCTTTGGAAGCCAATGCCATCCTTAATGCCCGGGCGTCTCCCATTATAAAGCATGCTACGAGCAAATTTAAATTTTTCATTTTCCAAGTTATGCTCGGCAATTTTAGCATCTAGTTTTGCTATATGATCATTTTGTTGTTTAATTAAAGCCATATGATCATGAATAGCATTAATATCAACATCTCTACATCTAGTACAAATAGATACATGCTCAATAATAGATGTAGAGGGTTTGCAAGAATTAAGTTCAACAATCTTAGCATGAAGAATATCATTTTTATCTCTAAGATCGGCAATTGTAACTTTGCAAACATCAAAATCTTTAGCCTTAGCAATCAAATTTTCATTCTCTAATCTAAGGCTAGCAAGAGAAATGTTTAATTCTTCAATCCTAGCAAGCAAATCATCATTATTATCTCTAGGATTGGGAATTGAAACATTACAAACATGAGAATCAACCTTAGCATTTAAACTAGCATTTTCATTCCTAAGGTTGTCAATAATCTCACGGCATGTGCTTAGCTCACTAGACAATTTTTCACATTTTTCTACTTCTAGAGCATAAGCCTTTTTAACCTTAACATGTTTCTTGTTTTCTTTAATTAGACAATCCTCTTGGGAGTCCAAAAGGTCATCCTTTTCATGAATAGCACTAATCAATTCATTTAGTTTTTCTTTTTGCTCCATGTTAAGATTGGCAAAGAGAATACGCAAATTATCCTCCTCATCACTAGCATTATCATCACTAGACGATTCATATTTAGTGGAGGAGTTGGATTTAACCTTCTTCTTTTTGCCGTCCTTTGCCATGAGGCACTTGTGGCCGACGTTGGGAAAGAGAAGTCCCTTGGTGACGGCGATGTTGGCGGCGTCCTCGTCGTCGGAGGAGTCGCTTGAGCTCTCGTCGGAATCCCATTCCCGACAAACATGGGCATCGCCGCCCTTCTTCTTGTAGTACCTTTTCTTCTCCTTTCTTCTCCCCTTCTTGTCGTCGCCTCGATCACTGTCACTAGATATAGGACATTTAGCAATAAAATGACCGGGCTTACCACATTTGTAGCAAACCTTCTTGGAGCGGGACTTGTAGTCTTTCCCCCTCCTTTGTTTGAGGATTTGGCGGAAGCTCTTGATGACGAGCGCCATCTCCTCATTGTCAAGCTTGGAGGCGTCTATTGGTTGTCGACTTGGTGTAGACTCCTCCTTCTTCTCCTCCGTTGCCTTGAATGCAACGGGTTGGGCTTCGGATGAGTCGCCAAGCTCGTTATTTTCCTCGAGCCTTCTATCATGCACTCAAAACTTACAAAATGCCCGATAACTTCCTCGGGGGTCATTTTAGTATATCTAGGATTACCACGAATTAATTGAACTTGAGTGGGATTAAGAAAAATGAGAGATCTTAAAATAACATTTACCACTTCATGATCGTCCCACTTCTTGCTCCCGAGGTTGCGCACTTGGTTCACCAAAGTCTTGAGCCGGTTGTACATGTGTTGTGGCTCCTCCCCTTTGTGAAGCCGGAACCGACCGAGCCCCCCCTCGATCGTTTCCCGCTTGGTGATCTTGGTGAGCTCGTCTCCCTCGTGCGCGGTTTTGAGTACATCCCAAACCTCCTTGGCGTTCTTCAACCCTTGTACTTTGTTATATTCCTCTCTACTTAGTGAGGCGAGGAGTATTGTTGTGGCTTGTGAGTTGAAGTGCTCGATTTGGGCCACCTCATCCTCATCATAGTCTTGATCCCCTACTGACGGTACCTGCGCACCAAACTCAACAACATCCCATATACCTTTGTGGAGCGAGGTTAGATGAAATCGCATTAAATCGCTCCACCTAGCATAATCTTCACCATCAAAAGTTGGTGGTTTGCCTAATGGGACGGAAAGTAAAGGTGTATGCTTTGAAATGCGAGGGTAGCGTAGGGGAATCTTACTATACTTCTTGCGCTCTTGGCGCTTAGAAGTGACGGATGCCGCGTCGGAGTCGGAGGTGGAAGGTGATGAAGTGTCGGTCTCGTAGTAGACCACCTTCCTCATCCTCTTGTGCTTGTCACCGCTCCGATGCGGCTTGTGGGAAGAAGATTTTTCCTTCTTCTCTTTGTGATGAGAAGAAGATTTCTTCTCCTTCCCTTTGTTGGAGGAGATCTTCTTCTTCTCCTTCCTCTTGGTGCGGGACTCTTCCGATGAAGTGCTCCCTTGGCTTGTAGTGGGCTTTTCGCCGGTCTCCATCTCCTTCTTGGCGTGATCTCCCGACATCACTTCGAGCGGTTAGGCTCTAATGAAGAACCGGGCTTTGATACCAATTGATAGTCGCCTAGAGGGGGGGTGAATAGGGCGAAACTGAAATTTACAAATATAAACACAACTACAAGCCGGGGTTAGCGTTAGTAATAAGAAACGAGTCCGAGAGAGAGGGCGCAAAACAAATCCCAAGCGAATAAGCAAGTGAGACACGGAGATTTGTTTTACCGAGGTTCGGTTCTTGCAAACCTACTCCCCGTTGAGGAGGCCACAAAGGCCGGGTCTCTTTCAACCCTTCCCTCTCTCAAACGGTCCCTTGGACCGAGTGAGCTTCTCTTCTCAAATCAAAGCCGGGAACAAAACTTCCCCGCAAGGGCCACCACACAATTGGTGCCTCTTGCCTTGATTACAATGGAGTTGTGATCTCAAGAACAAGTGAGAAAGAAAAGAAGCAATCCAAGCGCAAGAGCTCAAATGAACACGGCAAATCACTCTCACTAGTCACTAGGGCTTTGTGTGGAATTGGAGAGGATTTGATCTCTTTAGTGTGTCTAGAATTGAATGCTAGAGCTCTTGTAGTAGTTGAGAAGTGAAAAACTTGGATGCAATGAATGGTGGGGTGGTTGGGGTATTTATAGCCCCAACCACCAAACTTGACCGTTGGCAGGGTTGTCTGTTCGATGGCGCACCGGACAGTCCGGTGCACACCGGACAGTCCGGTGCCCCCTGCCACGTCATCACTGCCGTTGGATTCTGACCGTTGGAGCATCTGACTTGTGGGCCCGCCTGGGTGTCCGGTGCACACCGGACAGGTACTGTTTGATGTCCGGTGTGCCAGCATGGGCGATTCTGACTTCTGCGCGCGCAGAGCGCGCATTAAATGCGCGGCAGAGAGCCGTTGGCGCGGAGATGACCGTTGCTTCGGAGTCGCACCGGACAGTCCGGTGCACACCGGACAGTCCGGTGAATTTTAGCGGGCTAGCCGTTGGCGTTTCCCGAAGCTGGCGAGTTCCTGAGGCCGACCTCCCTTGGCGCACCGGACATTGTCCGGTGTACACCGGACAGTCCGGTGAATTATAGCCGAGTCGCCTTGGAAATTCCCGAAGGTGGCGAGTTTGAGTCTGAGTCCCCTGGTGCACCGGACGGGTACTGTTCACTGTCCGGTGGCACACCGGACAGTCCGGTGCGCCAGACCAGGGGTGCCTTCGGTTGCCCCTTTGCTCCTTTATTGAATCCAAAACTTGGTCTTTTTATTGGCTAAGGGAGAACCTTTTACACCTGTATAATCTACACACTTGGGCAAACTAGTTAGTCCAATTATTTGTGTTGGGCAATTCAACCACCAAAATTATTTAGGAACTAGGTGTAAGCCTAATTCCCTTTCAGCACGACTCCTTGAGCATCTTGTCGAAGAGGTTAGCACCTCCGGGGGGCTTCCGAGGGTTCTTGAACTCGGCGGCGGCGACAAGGTCCGTGTCGGCGGCGTCGCGTTTCGATTGCGACTTCTTCTTGCCTTTCTTCTTGGCGCCGCGCGGAGTAGACGCCTCGGGAGCCTCTTCCGATGGGCGGCCCTGGGGCTGCTTGTCCTTTCAGAAGATAGCCTCGACCGCCTCCTGGCCAGAGGCGAACTTGGTGGCGATGTCCATCAGCTCGCTCGCCCTGGTGGGGGTCTTGCGACCCAACTTACTCACCAGGTCACGGCAGGTGGTGCCGGCAAGGAACGCGCCGATGACATCCGAGTCGGTGATGTTGGGCAGCTCGGTGCGCTGCTTCGAGAATCACCGGATGTAGTCCCGGAGAGACTCTCCCGGCTGTTGCCGGCAGCTCCGGAGGTCCCAGGAATTCCCGGGGCGCACGTACGTGCCCTGGAAATTGCCGGCGAAGGCTTGGACCAAATCATCCCAGTTGGAGATCTGCCCCGGAGGTAGGTGCTCCAACCAGGCGCGAGCAGTGTCGGAGAGGAACAGGGGGAGGTTGCGGATGATGAGGTTGTCGTCGTCCGTTCCACCCAGTTGGCAGGCCAGGCGGTAGTCCGCGAGCCACAGTTCCGGCCTCGTTTCCCCCGAGTACTTTGTGATAGTAGTCGGGGGTCGAAACCAGGTCGGGAACGGCGCCCGTCGGATGGCCCGACTGAAGGCCTGCGGACCGGGTGGTTCGGGCGAGGGACTCCGATCCTCCTCGCTGTCGTAGCGCCCCCCACGCCTAGGGTGGTAGCCTCGGCGCACCCTTTCGTCGAGATGGGCCCGACGGTCGCGACGGTGGTGCTCGTTGCCGAGGTTGCCCGGGGCCGCAGGCGCGGTGTTGCGCGTGCGCCCGGTGTAGACCGAGGCTTCCCGCATGAATCGGGAAGTCATGGCATGAGGTTCCGAGGGGTACCCCTGCCTTCGGGAGGCAGAGCTCTCAGCCCGTCGGGCCGCAGCACCTTCCAGGAGATTCTTGAGCTCTCCCTGGATTCGCCGACCCTCGGTGGTTGATGGCTCCGGCATCGTGCGGAGGAGCATCGCTGCGGCTGCCAGGTTCTGACCGACCCCGCTGGATGCGGGCGGCGGCCTGACCCTGACGTCGTTGGCGACGCGGTGTTGGAAACCTTGGGGCAGGTGACGTATTTCTCCGGCCGGGGGTTGGCCCGCCCATACCTGCCCGACGTCCCGGCGGACCGGCTCAAGCGCTCCTGCTCCCTCGTCGAGCCTGGCCTGCGCCCCGCGGACTTGCTCGAGCTGTGGGTCGTGACCCCCCGCCGGAACGGGGACCACAGCTAGCTCCCGCGGGATGTCAGCACGAGGCATCGGCCTAGGAAGATCACCGTCCTCCGGCATGCCAAGATGGTTGCCTTCGGAGGGATCCCCCAGCTCGACGTGGAAACATTCGCGGCTTGGGCCGCAGTCCTCGTCGTCAAGGCTGCGGCTACCGTCGGAACAGTCGGAGAGGCAGTAGTCACATGCGGTCATGAAGTCCCGCATGGCACTGGGGTTGCCAAATCCGGAGAAATCCCAACAGATGCTGGGAGCGTCATCTTCCTCGGACCCAGAGGGCCCGTAGGTCGAGACGTCCGTCAAACGATCCCAAGGCGACTGCACACGAAACCCCAGTGGGGTTGCACTCGCCTCAACGAGAGTGCCCGCCAAAGCGAGGTCGCTAGGCGGGTTGAGGCCGAGTCGAAATGACGTAGAATGGGAATTAGTCTGTACCTTTTGGTCGACGAGGAGCGACGTAGTCACATCGGGGACTGGTTGCACCGTCGTCTCAGGTACAAGGGCGACGTCCTGCAAGCCCTCCGCGAGCGCGCTGGCGTCGTCTTCTTGCTCGGGATCAGTGCGTCGCGGGGGGACGGCGCTTGCCTTCGTCTCGAACGCGAGGTCGACGCCCGGCGTGCCTTCCGTTGGGGCGCTGGGAACGTCGATTCGCTCGACGGCCGACGAAGCGCGGCCTCCCGCTTGGCCTTGGTTGCCCCGCCTCCTCCTCCGTTGGCGGGGGAGAGGACGGGGCGAGCTCGCATGTTGTTCTTCCACCACGCGGGGAAGATGTCGTCGATTCCGCCGCCGGTGGGCGGGTTGTCGGCTGCCATTGTCGTTGTCGCGCGGCGGTGGAAGGAGTATCATGTCGTAGCTGCCGTCGAAGGACATGAACTCAAGACTCCCGAAACGGAGCACCGTCCCGGGCCGGAGAAGTTGCTGGAGACTGCCCATCTGGAGCTTGACGGGAAGCTGTTCGTCAGCACGTAGCAGGCCCCTACCTGGCGCGCCAACTGTCGGCGTTTCGAGACCGGGGGGGTCCCTGAGCCGACGAGTGAGTGTGCCGCGTGCCCCAGCCCAGATGGGTCGAGCGCGTGGGCGAGCGCGAAGGGGGGAGAGGGAGGTGGTCGAAGACGGGCGTGAGAGAGGTGGAAATCCCGCGGCCTTCGTGTTCGTCCCGCGCCCAGGTCGGGTGCGCTTGCAGTAGGGGGTTACAAGCGTCCACACGGGTGAGGGAAGCGAGCGGCCCCAAGAGAGCGCCTGTCCCGTCCTCGTCCCGCGCGGCCAACCTTCTCTAAGAAGGCCCTGGTCCTTCCTTTTATAGGCGTAAGGAGAGGATCCAGGTGTACAATGGGGGTGTAGCAGAGTGCTACGTGTCTAGCGGAGGGAGAGCTAGCGCCCTAAGTACATGCCAATGTGGCAGCCGGAGAGATCTTGGCGCCCTGCTGGTATGATGTCGTGGCTGTCGGAGGAGCAACGGAGCCTGGCGGAGGGACAGCTGTTGGAGCGGTCGAGTCTTTGCTGACGTCCCCCTGCTTCCGTAAGGGAGCTGAGAGCCGCCGTTGTCACAGGGCACGCGGGGCGCCATCATTGCCTATCTGGCGGAGCTAGCCAGATGGGACACCGGTCTTGTTCTCTGCGGCCCGAGTCGGCTCGGGGTAGGGTGATGATGGCGCTCCCTGTTGACGTGGCGGGCTCGCGCCCGAGGCCGGGCGACGTGGGGGCTCCTCCGAAGCTGGGGTCGAGTCTGTCTTCCGTTGCCGAGGCCGAGCCCGAGCCCCTGGGTCGGGCGAGGCGGAGGTTGTTCGGCAGAGGCCAGGGCGGAGTCCGAGCCCTGGGGTCGGGCGAAGCGGAGTTCGTCGTCTTCTGGGTCTTAGCTCGAGTCCGAGCCCTGGGTCGGGCGGAGCGGAGTTCACCGTCTTCCGGGTCTTAGCCCGAGTCCGAGCCCTGGGGTCGGGCGGAGCGGAGTTCGCCGTCTTTCAGGTCTTAGCCCGAGTCCGAGCCCTGGGGTCGGGCGGAGCGGAGTTTCCTATGGCGCCTTCGGCAAGGCCTGACTGCCTGTCAGTCTCACTCTATCAAGTGGCACTGCAGTCGGAGTGGCGCAGGCGGCACTGTCCTTCTGTCAGACCGGTCAGTGGAGCGGCGAAGTGACGGCGGTCACTTCGGCTCTGCCGGGGGGCGCGTGTCAGGATAAAGGTGTCAGGCCACCTTTGCGTTAAATGCTCCTGCGACTCGGTCGGTCGGTGCGGCGATTTAGTCAGGGTTGCTTCTTAGCGAAGGCAAGGCCTCGGGCGAGCCGGAGATGTGTCCGCCGTTAAAGGGGGGCCTCGGGCGAGACGGAAGTCTCTCGGGGTCGGCTGCCCTTGTCCGAGGCTAGGCTCGGGCGAGGCGTGATCAAGTCGCTCGTATGGACTGATCCCTGACTTAATCGCACCCATCAGGCCTCTGCAGCTTTATGCTGATGGGAGTTACCAGCTGAGAATTAGGCGTCTTGAGGGTACCCCTAATTATGGTCCCCGACAATATACGCAATGATTCACATACACATGAATCGCCAAATCACATCATCTCAATATTACAACGATAATTCACACAATTCATAAATTAATTCAAAACATGCTTTAGAAAATAAATTAACATTTTGGGGTTGTCTTCAACCTTGGGTTCTCGCTCATGCACGATGAGCTCGACAAGAGAGAATGGTCGGTCGAGCATGGAACGGTACAGGGGCTCGGCTGGGGGACGCGGATGGTCCGGCTGGGGAGGGCGGATGGCGAGCACGAGCTCCGGCAAGGCTCCACAGACGGCGGGTCGGACGATCCGGTCGACGGTGAGCTCGGGATTGAGGAGAGCGCGCGAGAGAGAGAGAGGGAGTTCGTCGTTGGGTAGGTGTCGGGGACCATAATTAGGGGTACCCTCAAGACTCCTAATTCTCAGCTGGTAACCCCCATCAGCATAAAGCTGCAAAGGCCTGATGGGTGCGATTAAGTCAGGGATCAGTCCATTCGAGCGACTCGATCATGCCTCGCCCGAGCCTAGCCTCGGACAAGGGCAGCCGACCCCGGAGGATTTCCGTCTCGCCCGAGGCCCCCTCCAACGGCGGACGCATCTCCGGCTCGCCCGAGGCCCTGCCTTCGCTAAGAAGCAACCCTGACTAAATCGCCGCACCAACCGACCGAATCACAGGAGCATTTAACGCAAAGGTGGCCCTGACACCTTTATCCTGACGCACGCCCCCCGGCAGAGCCGAAGTGACCGCCGTCACTTCGCCGCTCCACTGACCGGCCTGACAAAAGGACAGCGCCGCCTGTGCCACTCCGACTGCAGTGCCACTTGACAGAGTGAGACTGACAGGCAGTCAGGCCCTGCCAAAGGCACCATAGGAAGCTCCGCTCCGCCCGACCCAGGGCTCGGACTCGGGCTAGGTCCCTGAAGACGGCGAACTCCGCTCCGCCCGACCCAGGGCTCGGACTCGGGCTAAGTCCCGGAAGACGGTGAACTCCGCTCCGCCCGACCCAGGGCTCGGACTCGGGCTAAGTCCCGAAAGACGGCGAACTCCGCTCCGCCCGACCTAGGGCTCAGACTCGGGCTAAGTCCCGGAAGACGGCGAACTCTGCTCCGCCCGACCCAGGGCTCAGACTCGGGCTAAGTCCCGGAAGACGGCGAACTCCGCTCTGCCTGACCCAGGGCTCGGACTCGGGCTAAGTCTCGGAAGACGGCGAACTCCGCTCCGCCCGACCCAGGGCTCGGACTCGGGCTAAGTCCCGGAAGACGTCGAACTCCGCTCCGCCCGACCCAGGGCTCGGACTCGGGCTAAGTCCCGGAAGACGGCGAACTCCGCTCCACCCAACCCAGGGCTCGGACTCGGGCTAGGTCCCGGAAGACGGCGAACTCCGCTCCGCCCGACCCCAGGGCTCAGACTCGGGCTCAGCCCCAGAAGACGACGAACTCTGCTTCGCCCGACCCCAGGGCTCGGACTCCGCCCTGGCCTCTGCCGAACGACCTCCGTCTCGCCCGACCCGGGGGCTCGGACTCGGCCTCGGCCATGGAAGACAGACTCGACCTCGGCTTCGGAGGAGCCTCCACGTCGCCCAGCCTAGGGCGCAAGCCAGCCACGTCAACAGGAAGCGCCATCATCACCCTACCCCGAGCTGACTCGGGCCGCAGAGAGCAAGACCGGTGTCCCATCTGGCTAGCTCCGCCAGATAGGCAATGATGGCGCCCCGCATGCTCTATGACGACGGCGGCTCTCAGCTCTCTTATGGAAGCAGGAGGACGTCAGCAAGGACTCAACCGCTCCAACAGCTGTCCCTCCGCGAGGCTCCGTCGCTCCTCCGACGGCCACAACATCACACCAGTTGGGTGCCAAGATCTCTCCGGCTGCCACATCAGCATGTACTTAGGGCGCTAGCTCTCCCCCGTTAGACACGTAGCACTCTGCTACACCCCCATTGTACACCTGGACCCTCTCCTTACACCTATAAAAGGAAGGACCAGGGCCCTCTTAGAGAAGGTTGGCCGCGCGGGGACGAGGACGGGACAGGCGCTCTCTTGGGGCCGCTCGCTTCCCTCTCCCGCGTGGACGCTTGTAACCCCCTACTGCAAGCGCACCCGACTTAGGCGCGGGACAAACACGAAGGCCGCGAGATTCCCACCTCTCTCACACCGGTCACGGGCCGCCTCGCTCCTTCCCCCCTTCGCGCTCGCCCACGCGCTCGACCCATCTGGGCTGGGGCACGCGGCGACACTCACTCGTCGGCCCGAGGGACCCCCCGGTCTCGAAACGCCGAAAGTTGGCGCGCCAGGTAGGGGCCTGCTGCGTGTTGACAAACAGCTTCCCGTCAAGCTCCAGATGGGCAGTCTCCAGCAACCTCTCCGACCCGGGACGGTGCTCCGTTTCGGGATTCTTGAGTTCATGTCCTTCGACGGCAGCTACGACATGATACTCCTTCCACCGCCGCGTGACAACGACAATGGCGGCCGACAGCCCGCCCGCCGGCGGCGGAATCGACGACGTCTTCCCCGCGTGGTGGAAGAACAACATTCGAGTTCGCCCCATCCTCTCCCCCACCAACGGAGGAAGAGGCGGGGCAACCAAGGCCAAGCGGGAGGCCGCGCCTCGTCGGCTGTCGAGCGAGTCGACGTCCCCAGCGCCCCAACGGGGGGCGCGTCGGGCGTCGACCTCGCGTTTGAGACGAAGGCGAGCGCCGTCTCCCCGCGACATGCCAATCCCGAGCAAGTGGACGATGCCAGTGCGCTCGCGGAGAGCTTGCAGGACGTCGCCCTCGTACCTGAGACGACGGTGCAATCATTCCCCGACGTGACTATGTCGCTGCTCGTCGACCGAAAGGTACCGACCGATTCCCATCCTACGTCATTTGGACTCAGCCTCAACCTGCCTAGCGACCTTGCTTTGGCGGGCGCTCTCGTAAAGGCGAGATCAAACCCTCTGGGGTTTCGCATGCGGTCGCCTTGGGACCGGCTGACGGACGTCTCGACCTACGGGCCCTCTGGGTCCGAGGAAGATGACGACCCCGACATCTGTTGGGATTTCTCTGGATTTGGCAACCCCAGCGCCATGCGGGACTTCATGACCGCATGTGACTACTGCCTCTTCGACTGTTCCGACGGTAGCCGCAGCCTCGACGACGAGGACTGCGGCCCAAGCCGCGAATGTTTCCACGTCGATCTAGGGGATCCCTCCGAAGGCAATCATCTCGGCATGCCGGAGGACGGTGATCTCCCTAGGCCGGTGCCTCGCGCTGACATCCCACGAGAGCTAGCTGTGGTCCCCGTTCCGACGGGGGGTCACGACCCACAGCTTGAGCAAGTCCGCGGGGCGCAGGCCAGGCTCGACGAGGGAGCAGGAGCGCTTGAGCCGATCCGCCGGGACGTCGGGCAGGCATGGGCGGGCCAACCCCCGGCCGGAGAAATACGTCACCTGCCCCAGGGTCTCCAGCACCGTGTCGCCAACGACGTCAGGGTCAGGCCGCCACCCGCATCCAGTGGGGTCGGTCAGAACCTGGCTGCAGCAGCGATGCTTCTCTGCGCGATGCCGGAGCCATCAACCACCGAGGGTCGGCGAATCCAGGGAGAGCTCAAGAATCTCCTGGAAGGCGCTGCGGTCCGACGGGCCGAGAGCTCTGCCTCCCGAAGGCAGGGATACCCCCGGAACCTCATGCCACGACTTCCCGATTCATGCGGGAAGCCTCGGTCTACACCGGGCGCACGCGCAACACCGCGCCTGCGGCTCCGGGCCACCTCGGCAACGAGCACCATCATCGCGACCGTCGGGCCCACCTCGACGAGAGGGTGCGCCGAGGTTACCACCCCAGGCGTGGGGGACGCTATGACAGCGGGGAGGATCGGAGTCCCTCGCCCGAACCACCTGGTCCGTAGGCCTTCAGCCGGGCCATCCGACGGGCGCCGTTCCCGACCCGGTTCCGACCCCCGACTACTATAACAAAGTACTCGGGGGAAACGAGACCGGAACTGTGGCTCACGGACTACCGCCTGGCCTGCCAACTGGGTGGAACGGACGACGACAACCTCATCATCCGCAACCTCCCCCTGTTCCTCTCTGACACCGCTCGCGCCTGGTTGGAGCACCTGCCTCCGAGGCAGATCTCCAACTGGGATGGCCTGGTCCAAGCCTTCGCCGGCAATTTCCAGGGCACGTACGTGCGCCCCGGGAATTCCTGGGACCTCCGAAGCTGCCGGCAGCAGCCGGGAGAGTCTCTCTAGGACTACATCCGGCGATTCTCGAAGCAGCGCACCGAGCTGCCCAACATCACCGACTCGGATGTCATCGGCGCGTTCCTTGCCGGCACCACCTGCCGCGACCTGGTGAGTAAGTTGGGTCGCAAGACCCCCACCAGGGGCGAGCGAGCTGATGGACATCGCCACCAAGTTCGCCTCTGGCCAGGAGGCGGTCGAAGCTATCTTCCGAAAGGACAAGCAGCCCCAGGGCCGCCCATCGGAAGATGCTCCCGAGGCGTCTACTCCGCGCGGCGCCAAGAAGAAAGGCAAGAAGAAGTCGCAAGCGAAACGCGACGCCACCGACGCGGACCTTGTCGCCGCCGCCGAGTACAAGAACCCTCGGAAGCCCCCGGAGATGCTAACCTCTTCGACAAGATGCTCAAGGAGCCGTGCCCCTATCATCAGGGGCCCGTCAAGCACACCCTTGAGGAGTGCGTCATGCTTCGGCGCCACTTCCACAGGGCCGGGCCACCCGCGGAGGGTGGCAGGGCCCGCGACGACGACAAGAAGGAAGATCACCAAGCAGGAGAGTTCCCCGAGGTCCGCGACTGCTTCATGATCTACGGTGGGCATGCGGCGAATGCCTCGGCTCGGCATCGCAAGCAAGAGCGCCAGGAGGTCTGCTCGGTGAAGGTGGCAGCGCCAGTCTACCTAGACTGGTCCGACAAGCCCATCATCTTCGACCAAGCTGACCACCCCGACCACGTGCCGAGCCTGGGGAAATACCCGCTCGTCGTCAACCCCATCGTCGGCGGCGTCAGGCTCACCAAGGTCCTTATGGACGGGGGCAGCTGCCTCAACATCATCTACGCCAAGACCCTCAGGCTCCTGTGCGTCGGTCTGTCCTCCGTCCGAGCAGGCGCTGCGCCCTTCCACGGGATCATTCCCGGGAAGCGCGTCCAGCCCCTCGGACGACTCGACCTTCCCGTCTGCTTCGGAACGCCCTCCAACTTCTGAAGGGAGACTCTGACGTTCGAGGTGGTCGGGTTCCGAGGAACCTACCACGCGGTACTGGGGAGGCCATGCTACACGAAGTTTATGGCCGTCCCCAACTACACCTACCTGAAGCTCAAGATGCTGGGCCCCAACGGGGTCATCAACGTCGGCCCCACGTACAAACACGCGTTCGAATGCGACGTGGAGTGCGTGGAGTACGCCGAGGCCCTCGCCGAATCCGAGGCCCTCATCGCCGACCTGGAAAGCCTCTCCAAAGAGGTGCCAGACGTGAAGCGCCATGCCGGCAACTTCGAGCCAGTGGAGACGGTCAAGGCCGTTCCCCTCGACCCAGTGGCGACGCCTCCAAGCAGATCCGGATCGGTTCCGGGCTCGACCCCAAATAGGAAGCAGTGCTCATCGACTTTCTCCGCGCGAACGCCGACGTCTTCGCGTGGAGTCCCTCGGACATGCCTGGCATACTAAGGGATGTCGCCGAGCACTCACTGGATATCCGGGCCGGAGCCCGACCCGTCAAGCAGCCTCTGCGCCGATTCGACGAGGAGAAGCGCAGAGTGATAGGCGAGGAGATCCACAAGCTAATGGCAGCCGGGTTCATCAAAGAGGTATTCCATCCCGAATGGCTTGCCAACCCTGTGCTTGTGAGAAAGAAAGGGGGGAAATGGCGGATGTGTGTAGACTACACTGGTCTCAACAAAGCATGTCCGAAGGTTCCCTACCCTCTGCCTCGCATCGATCAAATCGTGGATTCCACTACTGGGTGCGAAACCCTGTCTTTCCTCGACGCCTACTCAGGGTATCACCAAATCAGGATGAAAGAGTCTGACCAGCTCGCGACTTCTTTCATCACGCCCTTCGGCATGTACTGCTATGTCACCATGCCGTTCGGTTTGAGGAATGCGGGCGCGACGTATCAGCGGTGCATGAACCATGTGTTCGGCGAACACATCGGTCGCACGGTCGAGGCCTACGTCGATGACATCGTAGTCAAGACGAGGAAGGCTTCCGACGTCCTCTCCGACCTTGAAGTGACATTCCGATGTCTCAAAAACGAAAGGCGTCAAGCTCAATCCCGAGAAGTGTGTCTTCGGGGTGCCCCGGGGCATGCTCTTGGGGTTCATCGTCTCCGAGCGGGGCATCGAAGCCAACCCGGAGAAGATCGCAGCCATCACCAGCATGGGGCCCATCAAGGACTTAAAAGGCGTACAGAGGGTCATGGGATGTCTCGCGGCCCTGAGCCGCTTCATCTCATGCCTCGGCGAAAGAGGCCTGCCTCTGTACCGCCTCTTAAGGAAGGCCGAGTGCTTCGCTTGGACCCCTGAGGCCGAGGAAGCTCTTGGGAACCTGAAGGCGCTCCTCACAAAGGCGCCTATCTTGGTGCCTCCAGCTGATGGAGAAGCCCTCTTGGTCTACGTCGCCGCGACCACTCAGGTGGTTAGCGCCGCGATTGTGGTCGAGAGGCAAGAAGAGGGGCATGCATTGCCCGTTCAGAGGCCAGTTTACTTCGTCAGCGAGGTACTGTCCGAGACCAAGATCCGCTACCCACAAGTTCAGAAGCTGTTGTATGCAGTGATCCTGACGAGGAGGAAGTTGCGACACTACTTCGAGTCTCATCCGGTAACTGTGGTGTCATCCTTCCCCCTGGAGGAGATCATCCAGTGCCGAGAGGCCTCGGGCCGGATTGCAAAGTGGGCGGTGGAAATCATGGGCGAGACAATCTCGTTCGCCCCTCGGAAGGCCATCAAGTCCCAGGTATTGGAGGACTTCGTAGCCGAATGGGTCGACACCCAGCTACCGACGGCTCCGATCCAACCGGAGCTCTGGACCATGTTTTTCGACGGGTCGCTGATGAAGACGGGAGCCGGCGCGGGCCTACTCTTCATCTCGCCCCTCGGGAAACACCTACGCTATGTGCTACGCCTCCATTTCCCGGCGTCCAACAATGTGGCTGAGTACGAGGCTCTGGTCAACGGGTTGCGAATCGCCATCATGCTAGGGGTCAGGCGCCTCGACGCCCGCGGTGACTCGCAGCTCGTCATCGACCAAATCATGAAGAACTCCCACTTCTGCGACCCGAAGATGGAGGCCTACTGCGATGAGGTTCGGCGCCTGGAAGACAAGTTCCACGGGCTCGAGCTTAACCACATCGCTCGGTGCTACAACGAGACTGCGGACGAGCTGGCAAAAATAGCCTCGGGGTGAACAACGGTTCCCCCGGACGTCTTCTCCCGGGATCTGCATCAACCCTCCGTCAAGATCGACGACACGCCTGAGCCTGAGGCGCCCTCGGTCCAGCCCGAGGTAACCTCGGCCTCCGAGGGCGAGGCACTGCGCATCGAGGAGGAGCGGAGCGGGGCCACGCCTGATCGGAATTGGCAGACCCCGTACCTGCAATATCTCCACCAAGGAGAGCTACCCCTCGACCGAGCCGAGGCTCGGCGGGTAGCGCGACGCGCCAAGTCGTTCGTCTTGCTGGGCGATGAGAAGGAGCTCTACCACCGCAGCCCCTCGGGCATCCTCCAGCGATGCATCTCCATCGCCGAAGGTCAGGAACTCCTGCAAGAGATACACTCGGGGGCTTGCGATCATCACGCAGCGCCTCGAGCCCTTGTCGGGAATGCTTTCCGGCAAGGCTTCTACTGGCCAACGGCGGTGGCTGACGCCACTAGAATTGTCTGCACCTGCGAAGGGTGTCAATTCTATGCAAAGCAGACCCACCTGCCCGCTCAGGCTCTACAGACGATACCCATCACCTGGCCCTTTGTTGTGTGGGGTCTGGACCTCGTCAGCCCCTTGCAGAAGGCGCCCGGGGGCTACACGCACCTGCTCGTCGCCATCGACAAATTCTCCAAGTGGGTCGAGGTCCGACCTCTGAACAGCATCAGGTCCGAGCAGGCGGTGACGTTCTTCACCAACATCATCCATCGCTTCAGGGTCCTGAACTCCATCATCACCGACAACGGTACCCAGTTCACCGGCAGAAAATTCTTGGACTTCTGCGAGGATCACCACATCCGGGTGGACTGGGCCGCCGTGGCTCATCCCATGTCGAATGGGCAAGTAGAGCGTGCCAACGGCATGATTCTACAAGGGCTCAAGCCTCGGATTTACAACGACCTCAACAAGTTCGACAAGCGATGGATGAAGGAACTCCCCTCGGTGGTCTGGAGCCTGAGGACAACGCTGAGCCGAGCCACGGGTTTCACGCCGTTCTTCCTGGTCTACGGGGCCGAGGCCGTCTTGCCCACTGACCTGGAATACGGCTCCCCGAGGATGAGGACCTACAGCGATCAAAGCAACCAAGCTAGCCGAGAAGACTCGCTGGACCAGCTGGAAGAGGCTCGGGACAAGGCCTTGCTACACTCGGCGCGGTACCAGCAGTCCCTGCGACGCTACCACGCCCGAGGTGTCCGGCCCCGAGGCCTCCAGGTGGGCGACCTGGTGCTTCGGCTGCGGCAAGACGCCCGAGGGAGGCACAAGCTCACGCCCCCCTGGGAGGGGCCATTCGTCATCGCCAAAGTTCTGAAGCCCGGAACGTACAAGCTGGCCAACAGTCAAGGCGAGGTCTACGGCAACGCTTGGAACATCCAACAGCTACGTCGCTTCTACCCTTAAGATGTTTTCAAAGTTGTTCATATACCTCGCACCCACGCAAAGTTTAGTCATCAAGGAAGGGTCGGCCTCGCCTCGGCAAAGCCCGACCCTCCCTCGGGGGCTAAAAGGGGGGAACCCCCTCTGCGTTGAAATTTTCCTCGAAAAAAAGATCTCTTCTGCCAGAATATCTTTCGTGCTTTCTGACTACTTCAAAAAGTGGATCCTGAAAACGATGGAGTACACGTAAGCAGCCAAGGCTGACCGAGCCGAGGGACTCCTACGCCTCCGGGATACGGATACCTCACTCATCACCTTCTGCGATAAGTAACTCGCGTTCGGATAAAGTGATTCCGCGGACCGAACAAGTCTTCACGATTCGGAAGCTCTTCTGCCGAAGCGATCTTTCGAGCCTTCTCGACTGAGTCGGTGACAGGGCCTCATGGACGGGTGAAAGTGCGCGTAAGCGGCAAGGCCGACCGAGCCGAGGGACTCCCGTGCCTCCGGGATACGGATACCTCACTCATCACCTTCCGCGAGAAGCAACTCTCGCTCGCACAAATGTCCCTGTTACCGACAAAAAAGTCCAGATACTCGAAACAAGAGGAAAGGAGACGCAGCTTTACAACACAGCGAGGGTGTGTATTCTGGCCTCGGCGGCCGCATAAGGCACACGCTACAAGACACTCTGATCCTGCAGGCTCGGGTCTTGACGCTGGAAGGGGACAGTAGCCTCCGACTCCCGACACGCCCAGCATGGAGGCCCAAGCCCACGCGTCACGCAACCGGCGCGCCGGATGCATCATGCAAGCAACTGCACCACCACTTGCGCCACCACCGCGCCTCCTCGATTGCGGAACCAATACCGTGACTCGAGGCGACCCAGCGCACGACCCAGCAGCGCCAGCCTGGCGCGGCGGTCAATGCGGCCGAAAGTGGGCCGGCAGTAATGACTGTGGCAGGCGGGCGGGAGCAGCGGTCACGTCGTCAGCCAAGCTCACGTCCCATCCGGGCGCAGCAAGAGAACCCCCTCTCACGGCGTGAAGACAACGCGCCCGTGATCCGTTCCTGGAACGGCTCGCGCACGCGCGACGACCGCCCCGCCAACCACTCGCCCCGTCGCATTAACTCCGCGGCGGGACAGGCGGCGCTTCTGGCAGGAGAAGCGGGCGACGCTTCGCCTTCGCCGTAATAACCGCGCCAAAAAAGGTACGCCACGTCGTTCGATTTCGTATCCTTTTCCTTTTTTCCTCTTTCTCTATCTCTTGCAACAGGGACCGGGAAAGGGGGATACCCCGAAAAGGATCCTTCCCCGTGAAGGAACCGGGCTCCGAGCCTCCCTACTGATCAGAGGTTCGAAGGCTGGCCCCCCGAGGGGTTCAACAGCCGCCTCAGATCGCGTGGGCCCTACACCCACTACTGGTCAGAGGTTCGAAGGCCGGCCCCCCGAAGGGTTCCACGGCCGCCTCAGGCTACTCGGGCTCCGCGCCCATTACTGATCAGGGGTTCGAAGGCTGACCCTCGAAGGGTTCACAGCCGCCTCAGACGCCGAGCGTGGGATGACCATGGGTACGTTCTATACATAACCAAGGCTCGGGCTGCGCTCCCGAGGTACCCTAGGACATTTCCGAGACCAGCGGGAGCGATCTTGTAACGGAATCCCATCAGAGGGAGGCATCGAGCCCTTGGACCCCGTCGCCAGGGGACCGGGTCCGGCAGATCACCCGCAGGTACTTTTGGGCGTGCCTCTGGGCCCCTAGCCGACCCCTAACGAACGGGGCACGGACGTCCACTCGGATTACCCGCTTGCAGCTCATCGGAGACACCATGTTCGGCGCCCATCGAGGATAACATGGCGCTTCCCCCCCTCCTCCTTGTGGAAAGGCGACGCAGGGGCGTATGTAAAAAAGCCGAGTCTGTCCCTGATCGCCCTCTCGCCCTGTGCAGAGGCTCGGGGGCTGCTCTCGCAAACCCGGCTCCGGCCGAACTGTTGACAGCGTCAACATACCAGCCCGAGAACTTGGGCCCCGACCGTACACCCGGGCTACGGCCAGTTCGCATGAGGGAACAACCAGACCGGTCGAAGCATTACGCAAGGCATTAAGACCTCGGAGGAGTGAAACCACTCCTCCGAGGCCTCGGGGGCTACACCCGGCGGGTGCGCTCGCGCGCACCCACCGGAACAAAATGCAACCGAGAAAGGCTGGTCCCCTTGCAAAAAAGTGTGACGAAAGCCTCCAAGCGAGTGCTAACACTCCCTTCGAGGCTCGGGGGCTAATGTCGGGGACCATAATTAGGGGTACCCTCAAGACTCCTAATTCTCAGCTGGTAACCCCCATCAGCATAAAGCTGCAAAGGCCTGATGGGTGCGATTAAGTCAGGGATCAGTCCATTCGAGCGACTCGATCATGCCTCGCCCGAGCCTAGCCTCGGACAAGGGCAGCCGACCCCGGAGGATTTCCGTCTCGCCCGAGGCCCCCCTCCAACGGCGGACGCATCTCCGGCTCGCCCGAGGCCCTGCCTTCGCTAAGAAGCAACCCTGACTAAATCGCCGCACCGACCGACCGAATCGCAGGAGCATTTAACGCAAAGGTGGCCTGACACCTTTATCCTGACGCACGCCCCCCGGCAGAGCCGAAGTGACCGCCGTCACTTCGCCGCTCCACTGACTGGCCTGACAAAAGGACAGCGCCGCCTGCGCCACTCCGACTGCAGTGCCACTTGACAGAGTGAGACTGACAGGCAGTCAGGCCCTGCCAAAGGCACCATAGGAAGCTCCGCTCCGCCCGACCCAGGGCTCGGACTCGGGCTAGGTCCCTGAAGACGGTGAACTCCGCTCCGCCCGACCCAAGGCTCGGACTCGGGCTAAGTCCCGGAAGACGGCGAACTCCGCTCCGCCCGACCCAGGGCTCGGACTCGGGCTAAGTCCCAGAAGACGGCGAACTCCGCTCCGCCCGACCCAGGGCTCGGACTCGGGCTAAGTCCCGGAAGACGGCGAACTCCGCTCCGCCCGACCTAGGGCTCGGACTCGGGCTAAGTCCCGGAAGACGGCGAACTCCGCTCCGCCCGACCCAGGGCTCGGACTCGGGCTAAGTCCCGGAAGACGGCGAACTCCGCTCCGCCCGACCCAGGGCTCGGACTCGGGCTAAGTCTCGGAAGACGGCGAACTCCGCTCCGCCCAACCCAGGGCTCGGACTCGGGCTAGGTCCCGGAAGACGGCGAACTCCGCTCCGCCCGACCCCAGGGCTCAGACTCGGGCTCAGCCCCAGAAGACGACGAACTCCGCTTCGCCCGACCCCAGGGCTCGGACTCCGCCCTGGCCTCTGTCGAACGACCTCCGCCTCGCCCGACCCGGGGGCTCGGACTCGGCCTCGGCCATGGAAGACAGACTCGACCTCGGCTTCGGAGGAGCCTCCACGTCGCCCAGCCTAGGGCGCAAGCCAGCCACGTCAACAGGAAACGCCATCATCACCCTACCCCGAGCTGACTCAGGCCGCAGAGAGCAAGACCGGTGTCCCATCTGGCTAGCTCCTCCAGATAGGCAATGATGGCGCCCCGCATGCTCTGTGACGACGGCGACTCTCAGCTCTCTTACGGAAGCAGGAGGACGTCAGCAAGGACTCAACCGCTCCGACAGCTGTCCCTCCGCCAGGCTCCGTCGCTCCTCCGACGGCCACGACATCACACCAGCTGGGTGCCAAGATCTCTCCGGCTGCCACATCGGCATGTACTTAGGGCGCTAGCTCTCCCCCTCTAGACACGTAGCACTCTGCTACACCCCCATTGTACACCTGGACCCTCTCCTTACGCCTATAAAAGGAAGGACCAGGGCCCTCTTAGAGAAGGTTGGCCGCGCGGGGACGAGGACGGGACAGGCGCTCTCTTGGGGCCGCTCGCTTCCCTCTCCCGCGTGGACGCTTGTAACCCCCTACTGCAAGCGCACCCGACCTAGGCACGGGACGAACACGAGGGCCGCGGGATTCCCACCTCTCTCACGCCGGTCACCGGCCGCCTCGCTCCTTCCCCCTTCACGCTCGCCCACGCGCTCGACCCATCTGGGCTGGGACACGCGACGACACTCACTCGTCGGCCCGAGGGACCCCCCGGTCTCGAAACGCCGACAGTAGGGAAGAAAGAGAGGGAGATCCGTCTCCAATTTATAGAGGGAAAGGAGAGGAAGAGAGAGGGGCGTCAGGGAGAGAGGAAGGGGCAGCCATCACTACACCATTAATGGGGAGAGGAATGGGGAGGGAAGAGAAATGGAAGCTTTGAAGCTCCATAACGCGAAGACGAACGGACGGCGCGGGACTTGGGGGCACGGCGCGCGGTCGGCGTCATGGCTGGGCGCCTGGGCGTTGGGGTCGCTCGGCGCTGGGCTGCTTGGCTCCTAGGCGCGGGCGGAGCTTGGCCCTCCTGGCGGCTGGAGGCGCTGGCAGCCTCGTCGTTGCGCGCATGGCGCGGTCGGGCGCCCTGGCGGCTCGGTCAGGGAAGCAGGGAGGGGAAAGAAGAGAGATGGGGCCGGGTGGGTCCCACACACAAGAGAAGGAAAGGGGGAAAGAAAGAGTGTGGCGGCGGCAACTGGGGACCAGGGGGCGCGGCGGCGGCTCCTTACATGGGCCCCTAATGGGCCTTAGGGTTAGGGTTTTTCTTTTTTTCTATTTCTTTTCTAATTTCAAAATATATTTTTAAATAACCCTAAAATTCATAATAATTAAACCGAAACTATTTATAAATAAAATATTTATTTTTGGACTAATAATTATTATATTATTTATTTGAATTTTCATTTAGGAAGTAATGTTATTAAATATCCAAAATCAATCATGAGCATTCAAAAATCATTCCAAATGCAAATAAATAACAAACACTTAAAAGAAAATTCATTACCATAATTACCATTAATAAACTAACTGCATTATTTTTATTTGATGATTTTTTATAGTGTTACAATTACCCCGTAAGGATCACCACGGATAAAGTTCTGCTCTAAGGAGAATGTGCTAACCTTAGCAAAACTATTCTTCAAATTATTAGCACATTCCGAAGCAACAATGTAGCATTCCTCTTTAGCTTGACGAAGCTCCTCAACATTTTTCTGCACCCTCAATTGTTCCATATCAGATATCTCACGTTTCGTTAGTTTCACATTGAAATTTTTAGTTACTTCATCAAGTTTCTTTTCTAATTCTTGTATTTCAGATCTATGCAATTCCACTTGAGTAGACAACGCATACTTCAAGTCAGAAATGTGCTTTGCATCTTTCAATTGCCTCTCTTCAAGCCCCTTCATCCTTTGCTCTACTTCAGAAAGACTAGAAAGCATGGCTTCACTAGATTTTAACCTCTCCACCAGAGAGAGCAAGATTATATCCTTCTCAAGAGCTTCATTTCTTAAAGTTATAACCTCTGAACGAAGGTTTCCAATTGCTATCTAGTTGCTTTCATCTTCTGCATCTTTTTGAGCTTTTAAAGCTTTACTAAGAATTAGACCCTCGAAAACAAAGAACGAACAAATAATAATGATAAGAATTACCACAAAAATAGTTCACCATAACAAAAATTACCAAATGTGAAGCCAAAGTGTACAAACCTTGAAGCAGTTGTAGGCCAGGCTATCCGCAAGTTGATCCTTCGTCATTACAGACAGACCAAGCTCAAGCTTCGGATAACCCATGTTGTCCATCATTTCACGACAAACATTAATCTCCTTACTATCTAGCAGGCAGTAAAGGAAATTATCTTCGTCGTTTCCGTCGTATACCAAGGACCCTCGGGGGTATTTCAGCTCCTTAGCATAATGTTGCACTTCTGCAAGTTGCTCTGCTGATAGCTGCTTTCCCGAAGCATGTCGAACAATATAGTTCAAATCACCCTAGAAAGGTGACTCGGGAGTAGGTGACGTGGGCTTTTCTGGAAGATTTTCTTTCACCAGCTCTACTGGCACAGCCCCCGAAGGCCCCGCTTCAACATGAACAGGAGAAGGGCTTGCAGCGGCTACTTCCCTTGCATCTTCAATTTTATCATCAGAAACTTCAGTAGTAGCAGAAGTGGGCAACTTAGTGGATTGTAAAACAGCATCCAAAACGCTGGCCATTCTCCTCTTCCTATGACTCATTGTTGCAGTAGTAGATAGCTTCGGCAACCCTATCACAGTTGGGGGACTCAGCAGTTTTGGTTGTTCTTCTGTTGTTTTCTTTGTTCCCGGCTCTTCTACCGGATCGACACTAACTTCGACTGGCATAGCAAGAACTGTTTCCGTAGCCAAGGGGATAACTTCGGCACTTTAAACAAACTTCACCTTCTCTGTCGTAGGCGCTACAGTCGTCTTTTTCTAAAGAATGTAGCTTTGGCCCACGAGTCAGGACCTTAGCTCTCTTCGACTTCGGTGCACCGGAAGAGGTCGAAGTGCTAGTTTTTCTCTTCCCTCCTTGTTTTCGAGCAGGATAACAATAGTTAGGATAAAAAAACCCAAACACATCAAAAACTTTGTTCAGTCTCATTTTTCCTCGAGCACCAAAGACAATGGTCATGGCTTCGTCCTCTGCCTTCGTGTAGGCTCCCAGCATCTCATCACTGGTTGCCTCAACAGCCTCTGGCCAATCGTCATTCGGCTCATCAAATTGGCTTCTATACCGGAAGGTGTATCTTAGATAAACAAGACCACACTTGTTGGAGCCAGCAACAGCTTCTTTCGGCATCTCCCAATCATTCACAAAAGGCCACACCTTGTAAGCAATGTGCTCCTGTACAAAATCCTAGGTACCGATGTAAGTGCACACAGTATTGAAAGCCATTAAACACGCTTGCAGTTCGTTCCCAATTTCAATTGACGACCTTCTAATGCCGAAGCATGATTGTTGGTCACTTGTTCTCAAATTTTGTGAATCAAGAACAAGGCAACACAATTGTTAAGTATTAAGGACCTTTGTCTTCCGAAGCATTATCTCCTCATGGACATAATGATCATCAGACGAAGGTCATGAAGGGCATGCCTTCATCATCTTATAGATAAACAAGAATGCAAAGAGATGAAAATAGCAAGTATAACCCATTGATTCATTTGTATTTTCATTCCATAAAAAATGTATGGATACAACAGGATTAATATTACATTGATACCTTTGGCTTGCTCGAAGGTGTTAATGCGAAAGAGATTACAAATCAGCGTGAACAATACGGTGCTACTGTTCATCTATTTATAGGCACGGGACGCAACCCAGGTAAAAGTACATTTGTGTCCTTGACATTTACTTATGATCGTAACATAAATCACTAAGGACTAGGTAGTCTTTATCTCTTTCGGTCAGCATCATCATCAGTCTTCATCACCGTTATGAGCCAAAGCTATCACTCTGGCAATAGCTTCAGCGTTTATTCTTATCATCCTTAGATCATATCTTCATCTCGTATGCCTTCATCGCGAGGGAAAGTCTTTCATCCTAAGGATGAAGCTCCTTGTAATAGCTTATACTGAAGCAAATGGTTAATTGTGTTTTTGAGGACCTTCGGAAGAGGAAGGCCCCCAACAGTGACCATATGGGACGTTGAATAATGCCCCTCACATGCATCTTCCCTCTCACTTAGATCATTCTTCACATAGAACCATTGTTTCATCCAAGAGCCCGGCCATTTCTTTCGAAATGTTGGCACGGGATATCTTACATCAGAGCAGGGCACGAAGTTGTAGCACCCAAAATTGTTATGGTACTATTCCTTCCCAGTTGCCTTCGTCCGGTAAAATAATTCATGAATATTACAGAAGCACCTGGCATATAGGTCTAGCCCTTGGCTCCTCATAACCCAAATAAAAAACTCCCACTTTAATTAAAGCTTCGGGAGTAAGCTGATGAAGGTATATCTCAAATGTCTTTAACACTTCAATCAGCATCCTCTGCAAAGGAAAATGCAACCCAGCCTTCATAAAACACTTAAAAACCACTACTTCATCTCCTTTAGGAAGAGGAACAATACTCTCTCCTCCAGCCCTCACAATGGATATATCGTGAAAATATTTTCCCTTCATCGCTTCAATATGTCCTTGTTTAACACTGGACTTTCCAAAAACAACATGACTCAGTCTCCATGGCCGATCTTCGGCATCCTCGTTACCACTTTCCACATCAAAGCTACCATTGTCGCTGGAATCCCCAGATAGCCCAGCCATCATCTCATTAGTGATTTTTTCAACATTGGTCCTTTCCATTGCTTCGTAAAAACAAGCAGGTGTGGGGTCTATAGTCTTCTTATCTTTGGCCATTTCAATGATGAACACAACAAATGCCGAAGCTCAAAAAACAATTGCGCTCACAGAAGAAGAAGGCTAAAATGGCAATCACAGCACAAAAAGCTAGATGGCATGAAAAATATTCATAGCGCAAGCCTCTATATATATACTCAAAGCATGATTAGATGACATGAAAAATATTCATAGCACAAAAAGCTAGGGGCTACTGTTGGGGTCTTCCTCTTCCGAAGGTCCTCAAAAACATGACTAACCATTTGCTTTTAGCATAATATTGATTATTACAGGGAGCTTCGGTTCATGATGGAAGTTTTCTCCTCTGTCGAAGGTCTTCAAGACAAAGGTATAGCCCGAGAATGATAACAATGAACGCTGAAGTTATGGTCAAAGAGTAATAGCTTCGGTTTAAAGCGGTGACAAAGATCAAGCATAATGTCGAGCCGGAGAGGAAAAGACTAACTAATCCCTAGTGACTTAGGCTATGGTTATGAACAAGTATTAAGGTCATAAATATAATTTTACCCGGGTTGCGTCCCGTGCCTATAAATAGGTGAACAGTACCACCGTACTGTTCACGCTGGATTGCAATCGCTCTCGCGTCAACACCTTCGAGCAAGCCGAAGGTATCAATGTAACATGAATTTTATTCATATGTTTATCATGAAATAAATATATGTATGGATGACATATATATTATATCTATGAACTCTCATTCTTGTTAATGTTAAAGATATATCCTTCATATCATTCATCTGAAGATCATTATACCTGAAGGGAGATACTGTTTCGATGTACGAAGGTCCCTAATGTTTAACAATTGTGTTGCCTTGTTCTTGATTTATAGCATTTGAGACAAGTGATCAACACCGACGTACTTAATGACATTAAATATTGTAAGGAAAATGGACCCCGTGCCATTTGGCTCAAAAGGTTTTGGTGTTTGATGATCAACATAACCAGTGGACTAATGTGTTTGCTAGTGTTTATGTTTGTAGTTCACAGGATGCTAAGGTTACTTGGACTAAGGCATTGAGGAAAGCAACACCTTAAAAGAAGACATTATGAAGACCACAAGTGAAGATAAACAAGTATCAAGCAAAGTCCAAGAAAAGAAGAATAGTGTTTCCACTGACGGACTGTCCGGCTGAGAGCACCAGACTGTCCGGTGCCACACGCCGGACTGTTCGGTGCACTAGGGAACAGTAGCCCAATGGCTAGTTCCAGGTGGCACTGGTGGAGAGAAGCCACCGGACTATCTGGTGTGATGTCTGGATTGTCTGGTGTAAAAGCCTACAGCGCCAATGGTCACCTGTGGTGTCAGATCCAATGGCTAGGCGCACCGGACAGGGGCACCGGACTATCCAGTGTGCCACAGAAACCAGCAGCTTTTCTCCAACGGCTAGAATTGTGTTGGGGGTCTATAAATACCACCCCATTCGGCCATTTCATGGTGTGGGAGCCCAAGCAACATACCAAAGCATAGTATAGACATTTCAAAGTGCTCATACACCCAAGTGCTTAATAAAATCACTCGGTGATTAGCGTAGGTGCTTTGCAAAGTGTTTAGGTTAGTTAGACCACTTTAGCACTTGCTCTAGGTGAATCCTAGTTAGTTGAGTGAGTTTAGAAAAAACATACAACCCCTCGGCTCTTGCGCAAGTCGTTGTAATTGTACCGAGTGGGGCGAGAGTCTTGCGAGACCATGACAGCTGTGTTTGGGTCACGACCGCCAACGTGTACGAGAGGGAACGAGGCCCATAGTGTTTTTCGCCAGAAGCTCGATAGTGGAGACGACGGGGAATATTCGAGAGGAACCAGAAGTGGAGCACCACTTGCGCGTGGAGAAGGCCCGTGGTGCTTGGCCCTCGCGTGGGCTTCCCTTTGCGTAGGGGCACCAACGAGAATTAGTGGGGACATTGTGTGGTTTTGGATACCTCGGTAAAAATACCAGCGTCATCCACGAGAGTTTGCATATCTACCTTGCTCTTTAGCTCCCGCATTTATATTAAGCATTTAAGTTTCAATCTTGTCTATATACTTATATTGTTTAGTATTGAATCTTAGACTTTGCGATAGAGATAGCAACACTTAGACAAAATCTAGTTTGCACATTCTAGTCTGATTATTTGCATAGGTTTTGCTCTAGGGATTTATTTGTGACCTAGTTTAGAGAAAGTTTTAGAAGTCCTAATGCACCCCCTCTTAGGCATCACTTGTTTCCTTCAATTGGTATCAGAGCCTGGTTTGGCTCATTTGAAACGTTTTAGCTTCACCGCTAAAAGAGTCGACACTTTTTAGAGAAAGGGGATGGATACCCATAGGCCACCACACTTAGATGGCACTAACTTCACATATTATAGTGCTAGAATGGCTTGCTATCTAGAGGTCGTTGATCTAGGTGTTTGGAGAATCACTCGTGATGGGATGAAACCACCCAAGAATCCCGAGAAACCCACCACGAGTGAGGAAAAAGGAATTTATTTAAATGCTATAGCCAAAAATTTCTTGTATAAATCTCTTAGCATGGATATTTTAATCAAGTTTTTACATGGAAAACTGCTAATGAGATTTGGCTAAAATTGCATGAGCTCCATGACGGCACATTCAATGTCTGTGAGCAAAAACATTGCCTAGTCTTAAATGAGTATAATTCTTTTGCTATGAAAGATAATTAGCTTGTTAGAGACATGTATTCTCATTTGAATATAATTATCAATGATCTCAATTCTATTGGCATTAATAAACTAGGTGATGCGGACATTGTGAGGAAGATTATCTCCCTACTACCACAACAAAGATACGGGAGCATCATCACTATTATTCACAACATGGAGGACTTAAGTACAATGACCCCGACAATTGTGATTGGGAAAATCGCAGATTTTGAGATGTCGCGAAAAATGTGTCGGGGAGAGGAGTCCACTTCTTTAAGACCATATGCTTTTGCATGTGATGAAAGAAAAGGAAAGAAAAAGGCTCCCACTCCAAGTTCATCAAGAGAAGAAGAGGAAGAAGAAAGTGATCAAGATGAAGATAATCAACCATCAACATCATCCTCCAAGGACTAAGAAACAATCTGACGCATCCGAAAGGTAATGGGGATGATCCAAAAGATTAATCTAATGGGTGTGCCTCTGTAGGTCGAGGATCTTCTCTTTAACATTGTCAGGAAAAAGCAAAGAAAGAGAGGATGTTTCACATGCGGGGAGAAGGGCCACTTTAGGGACAGTTGTCCAACTATGGCCGAACCCACAAAAGGGAGGAGCAAAGGCAAGGCGCTTACAAGTGTCAAAACTTGGGATGACTCTTCAAGCGAAGATGAACCTCCAAAGACTCGCAGCCACCAATCCTCATTACGCTCATCACAGTCATAACGCAAGTACCTTATGGCTAGAGGTAAATTGAGTATTCCATCATCTAGTGATGAAAGTAGTAGTGATGATGAAGGTGAGGGAAAGCCCTTCGTAGATGAGCTTGCGGAAGCCGTTAAATTTTTTTTAGGATGTATGACTAAACAAAAACCTCAACTTAAAACTTTGAAAAATAAATTGATTAGCTCTCAAGATGATTATAAAGGTTTGCTAGAAAAATTTGAAACATTTGCAAATTTAAATTGAGCTATCAACTAAAATTGAGCAATTAGAGTCTAGTGCACCATCTACAGCTACCGATGATGGCCTTATTAAAAAGAATGAAACACTTAAGGCTAAGTTAGCTAGCTCCCAAGAAGCCATTGAAAATTTGCTAGGGAAAATGGAAATTCTTATCATACACAATGATGAGCTAACTACTAAGCTAGAAAACATTGGTAGCATCCCAGAAGTATCTTTGGTTGAAATACCTAAAATTATTAAGAAAGATGCTTCTACTTCTTGTTTTGATTTAATTGATGATTATAACCCCTGCAATCAAGTCCTTGTCAAGAATGGTGTTATAGAAACATGTTAGGATGAGATTGCAATGGAGAATGAGCAATTAAAGCAAGGGATGGATCGCCTTTGCAAGGCTTTGTATGACAAGAAAGGAAAATCCAAACAAATCCAACCTCACAGGATAACACCACTACGAGAGTGAACAAGCCTGTGGAGGGCGAAAATGTGATTTGTGGGCTATGTCACAAAGAAGGCCACAAGTATTTCCAAAGCAAGGCGAAGACCGGGGATAAGCAAAAGCAAAAGCTCAAGAAAAAGCCAACAAGCAAAATCTCCAACACCTACATCAACAAGGTGGACAAAATGGCTCCTACACCATATTTAATCAAGAAGAAAAAGAATGGAAAGGTGATAGCAATCAAGGCCAACAAGCAAGCCAACAAAGGGAAAGGGGTCAAACGCATCTGGATGCCAAAAGAAATTATTTCAACCTTGAAAAGCACCAAGAAGGTTTGGATGCCAAAAGGGAAGTGAGGAGTCCGAAGGACGTCGGGGAATTTGGAGACTTGGCAAGATTGGGATGTATATCATGGGATATCATAATGGATCAAGTTTTATTGCCAAGCGGGTTAGTGAATACTTTGGACCCAAATTTCCCCACCCATGATTAAGGTAACTAGATTTATTGCATTTCTTGTTTTAGATATGTGTGTCTATTTTTCAATATCTAGTTTTTACATTTCATACCTAGCGCTACAATTGGTATTTACTCTTGTTTAAAAATGCATGCATACAAGGTAAATCATATGGTAGGGTTGCTCGCTTTCAATTTATTTTCTTGAGCAAACCTACATGGTCTAAATTGTCTAATTAAGCACGACACATAGCTTATTTAACATTTCTAAGAATATGATACATCAATTGATATTTTCATATGACATATACTATAAGTGGTATAATACTTCAATTATGTCTTGGTATCATTTAACCTATATGTGCCAAAGCTCGGATTATAAATAATTTGCCCGTCTTAATATCAAATCAAAGTGCATGTCTGCTACAAGTATTCAAAACTTGTATGCACACTTTCAGGGGGAGGTTACTCTATAATCTGTCTTTGAGACTAATACCTGTTTTCAAGTCTGTTATATGTAGTAGTCTCATTGAAAGGAAAATGGAGTCCCTGGATATAGACAATAAGCTTCCACTGCAAATCTACAAGAACTCTTATGTCTCACAAGTCTGCCATTGATCTTCAATTGGTCCACAATTGACTTTCAATTGGTATCTTTGAGACTACATTTGGCATCATTTACATGTCTTCTCCAATATTTGGTTAGACTATATTTCATATCTTCTACTTGCCATGTTGCTATACATGCATAAGTTGTTAACTCATATCTGTTATCTATGCATAAGGGAAGTCAGTCTAGTCAAATCATGTATTGCACCTCTATTTTCACATGCTTTTTCCTAAGTAGAAGATCTCTGTCAGGGTGAGTATTTCTTTGTCTCTAAAGGGGAGAAAATTCTTTCAAAAGGAGAACACTCATTTAGGGGGAGTAATAATTTTTACTGCTCCAATCGGTATCATTGATAAATCTTTAAGAGGGCAAGTCATATTTGCTTCCTACATGCTTTTAATGTCTTCCTTTTCTGTGGTTGATGCCAAAGGGGGAGAAGTTTTAGGGACCAAAGCAATGAAATGTTATCAAACACCAAACTCCACCAAATTAAAAAAAAAAATCCTTCAAGTGGTTTTGGCTCTTTGGTCTAAAATAGGAAGTTAGTGAATTATGGAGTTAGGGGGAGGCTTAAGTCCATAATCTCACTTTGCGGGGACACTCATGCATCCTAGCAAGTAGATTGCATATTTTCATTAAAAAGATTGTTATATTTGCTTGCTTTGGTTGTGTTGTCATCAATCACCAAAAAGAGGGAGATTATAAGGAAAATGGACCCCGGGCCATTTGGCTCAAAGGTTTTGGTGTTTGATGATCAACATAACTTGTGGACTAATGTGTTTGCTATTGTTTATGTTCGTAGTTCATAGGATGATAAGGTTACTTGGACTAAGGCATTGAGGAAAGCAACACCTCAAAAGAAGACATTATGAAGATCACAAGTGAAGATCAACAAGTATCAAGCAAAGTCCAAGAAAAGAAGAATAGAGTTGCCACTGGCGGACTGTCCGGCTGAGAGCACCGGACTGTCCGATGGCATAACGGACTATCTAGTGCCACACACTAGACTGTCTGGTGCACCAAGGAACAGTAGCCCAACGGCTAGTTCCAGGTGTGATGTCCGGACTATCCGGTGTAAAAGCCTGCAGCGCCAACGGTCACCTGTGGTGTCAGATCCAACGGCTAGGCGCACCGGACAGGGGCACCGGACTGTCCTGTGCCTCCACCGGACTGTCCGGTGTGCCGCAGAGAGCAGCAACTTTTCTTCAATGGCTAGAATTGTGTTTGGGCCTATAAATACCACCCCAACCGTCCATTTCAAAGTGTGTGAACCCAAGCAACATACCAAGGCATAGTATAGACATTTCCAGGTGCTCATACACCCAAGTGCTTAATAGAATCACTCGGTGATTAGTGTAGATGCTTTGCGAAGTGCTTAGGTAAGTTAGACCTCTTTAGCACTTGCTCTAGGTGAATCCTAGTTAGCTGAGTGAGTTTAGAAAAACCACACAACCCCTCGGCTCTTGCATGAGCCGTTGTAATTGTACCGAGTAAGGCGAGAGTCTTGCGAGACCGTGACAACCGCGTTTGTGTCATGGCCTCCATCGTGTACCGGAGGGAACGAGGCCCGCGGCGTTTTCGGCCTTAAGCTTGATAGTGGAGGCGGTGGGGAGCGTCCGAGAGGAGCTGGAAGCGGAGCACCACTTGCGTGTGGAGAAGGCTCGTGGCTCTCTATGGAGTTACTCGACCGTGGTGCTTGGCTCTCGTGTGGGCTTCCCTTTGTGTAGGGGCACCAACGAGGATTAGTCGGGACCTTGCGTGGTTCCGGATACCTCGATAAAAGTATCGGCATCATTCACGAGAGTTTGCATCTCTATCTTGCTATTTAGCTTCCGCATTTATATTAAGCATTTAAGTTTCAATCTTGTCTATATACTTATATTGTTTAGGATTGAAACTTAGACATTGCGGTAGAGATAGCAACACTTAGACAAAACCAAGTTTGCACATTCTAGTCTGATTATTTGTATAGGTTTTGCTCTAGGGATTTATTTGTGGCCTAGTTTAGAGAAAGTTTTAGAAATCCTAATTCACTGCCCCTCTTAGGGGTCACCTGTTTCCTTCAAGTATGTAAAAGCTCGACAACTGATGTATTTAAAGTTAAGTATGTTGGTCTCGACGTACTTACTTGGCTAAGTATGTCGAATTAAGCACGACAGGTAAATACGCCAGTTTATCAACATACTTAAGCTAAGTACTCCGGTCTTTTAGAGTAAGAACTTCGGTTCCTGGCTGACGTTCTTTAATGGTTTTCCTATAGTTACCTATTAAGTCCACTAGGTAGGATGTACCTAGGTCGAGACAACACTTTTTAGCTAGTTTCTGCTCACAAGCAACAAGTTATTTGGATTTCATGTAGCCATAAAGAGCTCGAATACTCAAGGTTGTATGTTTTTTTGCTATTTTAGGTTTATTATTTCTAGGCATTTGGTTTGTTCTAGAACTGAGCCATGTGTTGTTGTTCTTGGACCCACTTTAATTTCTAGTGTAGATTTTGGCGTCCTGTGCTCTCGAATGGTTTCTCACATTTTCACCATCTTTGTGAGTTATAAGTTCACTAGTTTCAAGTGTTTTGGATGTCATAGAACTTTCAAGTCCCTGGTATTTTTATTCAACTATTAAGGTCACAAAAATATACCTAAGTTGAGACAACATTTTTCTAGATAGTTGCTACTCACAAACAATTTCTTTAGATTTTATACACCCGTGAGGAGCTCAAATATCCAGGGTCATGAGTTTTTTTTTGCAATTTTAGGTTTGTTATTCCTATGCATTTTGTTTGTTATGGGGTTGAGCACATGTTGTTGTTCTTGGCCCATTTTTGTTTGAATAGCTCAGTAGCTCATTGTCTTTGTGTGTTCGGGGGCCCTAGAACTATCGGCCTTTATACATTCTTAGGCAATTATTAAGGCCACTAGGATGTACCTTAACCAAAACAATATTTTCTAACCAGTTTCTATGCACAAACAATAAGTTCTTTAGATTTTCTACACCCGTGCAGAGCTCAAATATATGGGGTCATGAGTTTTTTTTATTTTTTTGCTATTTTGATTTCATTATTCCTAGGTTGTTTTCTGGGACTGAGCCACATGTTGTTTTCTTGGGGCCATTTTCTAGTGTAGATTTTTAATGTCATGTGCTCTTGAACTATTTCTCTCATTTTCACTGTTTTTCGTGAGCTATGGCTCACTATTTTTAGGTCTTTAGGGGTCCTAAAACTATTAAATTCTAGATATTCTTAGGCAACTATTAAGACCACTAGGATGTAACTAGGCTTAGATAATTTTTTTCTAGCTAGTTTCTACTTACATATAATGAGTTCTTTAGATTTTCTACATCCCTTAGGACCTCAAATATCGAGATCGTGAGTTTCTTTGATATATTGAGTTTATTATTCCTACATAATTTTTGTGACTAATACACTTGTTGTTTTTCTTGGGGCCATTTTCTGGAGTAGTTTTTTATGCCCCTTGCTATCGAACTATTTCTCACATTTTCACCATCTTTTGTGAGTTTTAGCTCACTGTTTTTAGGTATTTTGGGGTCCTAGAATTATCGACTCTAAAACATTTTTAAGCAACTATTAAGAGCAATAGGATGTACATAGTCCAAGAAAATATTTTTCTAGCTAGTTACTGTCACACCCGGATTTAAGGGACAAAGCCGGGTACATCTCATACATGCGCCAAAGAAGACAACACATATAATAACAGAGTGTATAGAGATAAATGTCACATTATAATCAGAGTACTTATTACATAACGAAAGTCTTACAAAATAAAATATGAATATAGATCGAACTAAAATAATCCATCCTTGGTGCCAGAAAGTCAACTAGGAGACGCCACCTAGATCAGATCAAACTCCTCGTTGTGTGACTCCTCTTGAACCACCTGTTCTTCTCCTGTGGGGGGTGTGAGACAGCAAGGGTGAGCTCACACATGTTCATGACTCAACAAGTTGTGGGGAATAATGTGCATGAACTCACAAAAGGTGGGAGTTCATGTAATGTGTAAGGCTGATCAACAATAGAGGTTAAAGCCGAGCATTGCTCTTAATAAGTTGGTCAAGTTTTATTAGCAGTTACTAAATGTAAGTAAATATAAAACCATAACAAATAATAGAACAAAATTAATAATAAATCCCATGCAAATGCAAATGAAAAATTGAATTTAAGTTCCATATTTAATCATGCGAGAGTCCTGAGCCGCTCATGACCATGAGCTCGGCTAGTATACCAGTTTTACACTCTGCAGAGGTTGTACCCTGTACCCACAAGTCATATATCCCATATCGCCAGGGTTTGCAAGGCCCTTAGACACTACCGAGGTGAATGGCTAGGGATCCACTACGAGGCTTTTACAAAGTTCCACTAGCTTCTGAAAACCCGCTACAGTTTATGGGAAGCACTTGCAAGAATCCCTCGTCTGACCGCCATCGCAGCAAAATCAACCTGAGAACCTCCTTGCATGCAACTCCCCTACTGCCCTTGCCCCTTTCGGGTAAGGTAGTCTTCCACTAGCTTTCCTAATTAGTTAGCCAAGGGCATCCCATTTCACCCTTGTGGTGGCACGTGTTTCTCAAGTTAAGCTCCATGTTTCAATTAAAAATATAATGATCTTGACACAAACATAAATAACATAACATAATAATTGGAACATGGATGTAACGAAATATTAACCCAAAACCATATAAAGCAATAGCAAACTACCCAAGTGATTCAGAGGTAAACAAGGTAAAAAGATAAAACAGTCTAGGGTGACCTATTGGGTCCCATCAAAATTAAACCTATGCATAAATAAGTGATAATAAAGAATATTATTGGGTAACAAAAGTGGATCAAGGGCACAACTTGCCTGGCACTTGAGATTCCAGGTACCAGGATGATTCTTTAAATCCTCGACCTCACTGCTAGTCGTAACAATACAAACAGACATAGTATAAACAAAATTAACATCACACCAAACATAAGAACATACTGCATAATAATAATCTACGCAGCGTAACGAGATCGCGGGATCGAGAACTACTAAGACCGGAGTTGCGGTCATCAAGTTCTAATGTGATTAAATGATTAACTAGGTTCTATGTTTATTTTATAAACCCAGAGAAAAGGTAACCTATAGTAGTAATTAATTCAACTTTAATCCAAATTATAAATTGACATAGATCATATTTTAGTAGATTATAATGATAAGCAGATTAACAAGACTAACCAACATAAGTTAAATAAAGATCTAATTATAATATAATGAGACATGGTATAATAAATGTTGTTATTGCATAGTAAATATTTATACGAGACTAACACAACTTGAACGGATCAAATCAGAGTTATAGATTTTAAGTTATGAATTTCCAAAGATTTTATGCCTTTTATATGAGATTAATTAGGAGATCAATTTTATTATTGTTTTCATGTCAAAACAGAGGCAATAAGTGATAAACAATATTATTACAAAATTATAGGAACTGGAATGGAATAATTTGGACTAAGTATGAATTTTCTAGGAATTATTCAAGTTCCTGCAATTAATTTCATACTAAAAATTAGTTTCTAATTGAATTTCTGTGTTTTATTCCCTGACCGGCCGCGCGTACAAATAAAATAAATCTTAGGGACTCCCATGTGAAAAACCCTGAGACTCAGAGTTAACTACGGTGGACGGCGGGTTGATTTATGGAAAGTGTAAGGGCTCTTTTACAAAAGTTAACGGATGAAGGGGGTATGGGCGCTATAGAGCCGTTGGATCTGTATGCTACGGTTGCGATTAGATTATAATAAGACCCGAACCGGTACTAGATCGCAACCAATGGATCCGATTTGAACGTCACAGATTGAATCTGGCTCCCGCCAACCCCGCTAGTAACCCTGACCGTCCGATCACATATCCACGATCCCGGTTTGATCTCGCGAAGGGGAACCCCGATTAAATCGGAGCCGTTCGTTCACAGATCGAAGGTCCGCACATCGTCTTCTCCACTGTGCTCCTATCACGGTGGCGCAGATCCTCACAGCGCACGCTCTCCCCGCGGATCGATGATCCAGCTACCGAATCTAAACACAGGAGCTACCTAGGCAGAGAGAAGGTCACGACGAACTTGGCAGTTGCTTTTTTACCACATATTGGAGCTCGTGTGACGTTGGCCGCGCGACGATGCGGATGGTGGCGCCGCGATGATTTCCGACGAGCAATTCGCCGGGCCCAGGTGACGCTCACGCCCGATTGCTTGCCTGCCCTCGATCTTCGATCGCTGGTGAACGCCCCCGACCCCTGCACGGACATCGACCGGCGGCATACGGCGAAGGGAAGCCGAGCGGGGGAATACTCAAGCCAGAAGGGGACTGGGGCGTCAGGTTCAGATGGGATGGGCAAGGCGGCCAGTGGCCCCACTTGCGCAGCGACGGCGAAGCGGCCATGATACGGCTCGGTCCCAAGGCGAGTTGAGTTCACCCGTGAGGAACTGCCGAGATCCGGTCGCCAAACTCACAGTACCCGCTGAAGCCACCAGAAGCACTGTGGAATGTCACGAGGAGCGGCGGCGTCGCGACTTCACGCCTCAACCCGACGGCGAATCACCTCTCCGTTCTCTATCTTCTCTCGATCGCTCCCTATTTGGTCTCCCTTTCAGGTTTCCCCAAGCTCGGAGTTCATGGGAGGTGCTCGATCTCACAGCCGGGACTTGGGGGTGCACAAGGACGAGGGAAGGAGCAGGCCTTCATATCCCCCCTCGAGGACGAGCCTAATCAATCCGCTCCCGAGGTCAGCGCGGATCCTAGAGAACCGGTGAAGGAGTTCGCGCCCCCGTAGGAAGGAGTCGCAGGCAGGGAGCTCGCCGCGGAATTCGTCGCGCCTGTTACGATGAGCAGTTCTGCGCACCCGGGCCCACACACCATGTAACGCCCCGAATTTTGGAGTTGAATTTTTCTTTTTCCTTCACTCGCTAAATTCGGGCGTTACCTCTTTTTTCCATTCCTTTTCGCTAAACCATACCCATTTCCAAAACTCTATGTCGTGTGATAATAATAAACCCTAGTAGTGGGTTTCTTTGGTTGTTGCATCATGCCGAACCACACATCTTTTCCTTGTGTGTATTCGCTTGGTCTTCATTGGGGTATTTGTTTATTAATTAAGAGAGAATTTGGAGCTTAAAGGAAAAAGGGAAAATAGAAAAGCCCCCCTCTCTCCCTGGGCCGGCTTCTTGGCGCGGCCCAGCTTCCCCCTCTCTTTCCCCTTTCCCCCCTGCGCGCGGCCCAGCTCGCCCCCCCTTCCCCGCCTTGGGCCGGCTCGGCGGCCCAGTCACGGCCCGCCCTCCCCCCCCCCCCCCGCGCGCATGTCGCGCCCTGCGCGGGCGGTTAGGCCGCCGCCGCCGCCCTGCCGTGTGGGGCCCACCCGCCAGGCGCCCCCCAAAACCGCCCCCTCTCTCTCCCTCCCCTAACCCCCACGCACGATCTCCTCTCTCTCCTACCTCATGCAGCTCCCCTGCTCCTGCCCCGGCTCGCCCATCGCCGCCCGCCGTGCGACCTTCCGCGGTGAGCCCCTCTCCTTCTTCTTCCCCCGGCCCCCTCTTCTTCTTCCTTGGCTCGGTCGTGCCCCCTCCCTCTCTCTCGTGTTTGCCGGCCATGGTGGCCCGCCCCCTGCGCACGGCCTCGTCCCGCGGCCCCAGCATCCCGCGCAGCCCGGCCCCGACGCGGACGCCCCCGGTGCAGCCCTCCCCCTCTCCCTGCCCCGGCCATGGCGCACGGCCATGGCGCGCAGCCAAGGCGCGCCCAGCGCGTCCGCTTGCCCCGGCCATGGCGCGGCCTGGCCCCGGCGCGCTCGCGCCTGCCCGCCCTGGCGCGTCCCCCCTCCCCTGCCCCGACCCCGGTGAGCTCCCCTGGTGCGGCGCCCTGCGCGCGCGCTCCCGCCTCGCCCGGCTCGGTCCCGGCCCGGCGTGGTCGTGGCGCCCTCGCTCGGTGCGGCCGCGGCCTGCTCGCCCCAGCGTGGCCTTGAGCTCGGCCCGGCGTGCCTATGGCGTGCGGCCTTGAGCTCGGCCAGCGCGTGGCACGCGCGTTCGGTCCCGGCGTGGCCCCACTGCCTACTCGCGGCGCGCAGCGCGACGCGTGCGCAGCTCGGCCCCGGCGTGCGCGCGGCTCGTTCGTGGCGCGTCAGCGCAGCCTTGCGCGCGCGCGTGCTCGCGTGGTGCGCGCGGTGACTTGGCACGGCTCGCCGTGCCCTCGGCGCGCTCGTCTACCTCTAGACGTGCTTGAAAGTCGCCTAGAGGGGGGTGAATAGGCAAATCTGAAATTTATAAAGTTTAAGCATAACTACAAGCCGGGGTTAGCGTTAAAAATATAAATGAGTCCGAAAGAGAGGGCGAAAAACAAATCACAAGCAAATAAGGCGGATGACATGGTGATTTGTTTTACTGAGGTTTGGTTCTTGCAAACCTACTCCCCGTTGAGGTGGTCACAAAGACCGGGTCTGTTTCAACCCTTTCCCTCTCTCTCAAACGGTCACTTAGACCGAGTGAGCCTTTCTCTTCAATCAAATGGGACACTTAGTCCACTACAAGGACCACCACATCTTGGTGTCTCTTGTCTTGATTACAATTGAGTTGAACACAAGAATAGAGGAAGAAGAAAGGCGATCCAAGCGCAAGAGCTCAAAAGAACACAAAAGTCTCTCTCTCTAGTCATTAATTTATTTGGAGTGATTCCGGACTTGGGAGAGGATTTGATATCTTTGTTTGTGTCTTGGAATGAAGTCTAGAGCTCTTGTATGAGGTTTGATGGCTGAAAACTTGGATGCATTGAAGTGTGGTGGTTGGGGGTATTTATAGCCCCAACCACCAAAATGACCGTTGGTGGAGGCAGCTGTCGTATGGCGCACCGGACAGTCCGGTGCGCCACCGGACACTGTCCGGTGCGCCAGCCACGTCACCAGGCTGTTGGGTTCTGACCGTTGGAGCTTCTGACAACTGGGCCACCGGACAGTCCGATGGTGCACCGGACAGGTCTTCTTCACTGTCCGGTGCGCCTTCTGACGCCTGCTCTGACTCTGCACGCGCAGTCAGCACTGTTCCTATTCACTGTAGCCGTTGCAGACGACCGTTGGCCCTTAGAGCCGTTGCTCCGCTTGGTGCACCGGACAGTCCGGTGCTACACCGGACAGTCCGGTGAATTATAGCGGAGTGGCTCCTAGAATTCCCAAAGATGGCAAGTTTGGAGTTGGGTTCCCTGGTGCACCGGACAGTCCGGTGCGCCAGACCAGGGCTGCCTTTGGGTTGTCTTTTGCTCTTTTTATTTGAACCCTTTCTTGGACTTTTATTGGTTTGTGTTAAACATTTGGCACCTGTATTACTCATAATCTAGAGCAAACTAGTTAGTCCAATTAATTTGTGTTGGGCAATTCAACCACCAAAATTCATATAGGAAAAGGTGTAAGCCTATTTCCCTTTCAGTGCCCGTCTACCCCTAGCCACCCGTCTACCCCCCCCCCCCCCCCCCCCGTATATTTTATGCGCGTTGATCACGTTATTTATATCAATAAATGGAAACTCAATTCAGAAATTGATTACGTTAGTTATTTCATGTAGTTCATCAGTGACCTTGTTTAATGTTGACCAATTGAAAATAGTTATAATTCTATTAGTGCATGTGACTAATACTTGTTAGTGTGACTAGGTGGAAATAGATCACGTAATAATTAATTATGCATCTACCCATAATACGCTTCGACTATAGCTTTAACCACTGCGAGACATTCCTTCTTCTCTTTCTAGCCATGACGAATGCAATATCGTATGTCATATCTTATGCATATTTGACTTATCTGCCCTCTTGTATGGTGTACTGTTTATTTCCTAATTCGAATGGATGGATGGATGTATATTTGCGCTCGCAGAGAGAACGATCTGGTTGAGGAGCCCGAAGAACTCGCAGGAGAAGCCCCTGAGCAGCAGCTGGTTGGTGGAGGCAAATGTCCCTTGACCTATCTTTGTCCTATACATTCTATAATTCACTTCCCGCATTTACACAGTTATACCTAAGGATTGACTAGCTTTTGTTATCCATGTTCCTTGTTTACCTATTTGGGTTGGATTATTCTGGTTTAGCTTCATGCTAGTGCTTAACATTAATCAATGAACATGATGAGATTTATCTATGATACGTTGTTTCCCTTCTTATTTATGATGTTATACTTGTGGCATTTAAGGGGGCTCGAGCGGTTTCTCGAGTGCCTCTCCATAAGGACCTGTTCGTTGGATAACCGCCCGGGAAAACAGTGCAACCATGAGGGTAGAGTGGGACGCCCTTAGCTGAATAATTAGAGGAACCGGGGTGTAGTTCGCTTAGCCGTCGTGCCGTTAATGGGGCTCGATGTATGCGGCTCGCTCTACCAAGGTTGGTTTGCCCCTTAGGGAGGAGTGAGGTGCATTTAGGAAACCTAACGGGGGGCTACAGCCTCGGGGAATCTTTGTAAAGGCTACGTAGTGATACCCTGCTGGGTCACCTTGGTAGTGATCAATGTAGAGTCATGATCTCCGGGCAGAAAGGGAATGACGGCTTGTGGGTAAAGTGCGCAACCTCTGCAGAGTGTTTGAAAACTGATATATCAGACGTGCTCGCTGTTATGAGCGGCCAAGGGAGCTCCTTTGATTAGTGGCACTTGATCAGAGATGTTCGGATTACAGGTGGCAATGAGATTGATGGTTTTTGGTATTGACTCTGGTGATGGTAAGTGGCACTCTTTCCATTTGGAAAGGGTACGTTCGGGTTAATAACGTGGGTTAATTCTAAAACTTGGCTTTCTCTACTAGTAATAATAATCTGACCAACTAAAAGCAACTCCTTGACTTACCCCCAAATAAAGCTAGTCCACTACAGCCAAACAGGACACTTGCTGAGTATGTTGATGTGTACTCACCCTTGCTCTACACACCAACCCCCCCCCATCCCCAGGTTGTCTGCATTGCAACCATTGCTTAGGAGAAGATGAAGTCGTGGAAGGAGACTTCCAGGAGTTCCAATATTATGACGAGTTCTAGGCGTGGGTTAGCGGCAACCCCGAGTCGGCTGCCTATGAAAGCCGCGTGTATCTACGTTTCTTTTCCGCACTTTGATTATTGTAAAGACTATGTGGATGTCTCAGACATATGATGTAATCGACTATTATTACCCTTTTATGTTATTATTTGAGCACTGTGTGATGATGACCAGTTATGCAACTGATGTGTACGTGAATTGCTGATCCTGGCACGTACATGGTTCGCATTCGGTTTGCCTTCTAAAACCGGGTGTGACATAGGTGGTATCAAAGCCGTGCTGACTGTAGGACCGCTAACCTACAGTAGAATGGTCGTTCTAAGGATTATAGACCCCTATTCTCACCTTGACTTTGATATTCCTTCAAAAGTTGGTCATATCGACCAAACCTATGTTCTACTATATATTATACCTTGCTAAAAATCTTTCTGTTTACTCTAATTCCTCATTTTATTTATGGTTTATTACTTGCTGGTCATATTGGTTCTGTTCTCACTCTTGTGCTTACGGTGTCTTTTGTAGATGGCTCGTCTTAGACACACTGCATGGAAGTCTGTCATCCCCTTCTTACCTCCCGTCTCGCGGAGCGTCCGCTTCGCCGTCTAGTGACTAGTCAGTCCAGCCACGTGGAGAGGCTGCACCACCGCCTGCATGAACAGCAGGAGCGTCGATGACAGGAGCAGGAGCAGCAGGGCTCTTCTTTCTCGCTTCAGCAGGTTAGAGTCTGTGAGGAGCTGCTCCCCCGTGCTTCCGCTGGAGGCGCCCCCTGCACCACCACTGAGCGCCCTAGCCCCTGGAATAGCTGCTGGAGGAGACCTAGACGATGGAGGTGGCGACAGCAGCTCGAGCCACGACACCGACCATTATGAGGAGCAGGAGTGGGAAGGATGGGTTGCTCGACCCATCACTCGCGACGCTGCTCGCGGGTGTCACTTCCACGATGTGCTCGACACCCTGCTATGTCAGGCACTCGACCGGCGTACTTGGTCTATCGAGTATCGCTGTGTGGTCTTCCAGCACAGTCGCGGGGTCTACCCAGATCGCTGGGAGGCGACCTGTTTGGTGCGCCGTTCGGAGAACAGTCTCCGGGGTGCGGAGGTCTGCTCAGAGCACTATTCCATCTCTGAGCGGGACTCAGCTGAGGCGGCCATGCAAGATGTCGCACGGCGTGCGCTTTCGCACTATTGCTCAGTTCTCGGCGGGGTAGCCGATGGTCTCAATCTGAAGTACTACCCCCACCGTCCATCTGGTAGCTCAGGAGGCGTGATTGTCTCACCTGTTGGCGAGGACAATCCTAGGTTGAGCAGCACAGTCAACCTAGCCGTCGTGCTAAACACAGAGCTGGATCATGCACTAGACGAGCTGAGTAGGGCTCGTGCTGAGATCGCCCAGCTGCGGGCTGAGCACGCGGAGCATCGTCACCTAGAGGATGGCTCCCCCGCTCCCATCGGGACTCAACACCCGTACCGCTCACCTTGGCGTGGACACCAGTCTTATGGCAACCCTGACTGTAGGACCAAGATAAATTTAGAACCATAGATCATCAGTGTTGGATCCTGTAATAAATGCTTAATATAGAAGTTTTAGTCTTAGTCTCAGTCATAGTCTTAGTCTCAGTCTTGCTCTTAGTTAGTCTTAGTTAGACAGGGTAGTTTGCTTATCCTGTGCTTTTATGCTTGTTATGATGAACAATGTTGGAGTTGGATCTTTGTAATGACTGTCATCGGAGTGTGGGCATCCCCTGCATTTTGGTTTACCTGTTATATGTTAATGAAGTTAGCTGTCTAGTTGGGAAGCCTTTTTATTCCACTTTCCTCTTTGTCTGAGAAGTTGTGTTGGTCTGTGTTGGAGATCAGTGAAGATGTTCATCTGTTCAGTGTTGTGGCGAATTCTATACTCTTTCCTTATGCTGCAAGATTTGCAAGATCAGTTCTGATGTGTGGTTGCATTCTGCAGATGTCAGAAAACAGGCATAGAGGAGGAATGCGTGCTCAGCAGGAGCAGGCAGCACCACAGGATGAGGCACCCCAGCAACAGCAACTGCCACAACCACCCCCGATGTCCATTGAGCAGATGTTCATGATGCAGACTCAGGCAGTTCAAGCCATCGGTCAGACTCTAGCCGCCATTCAGCAGCAGCAGCAGCAGCAGCCACCACCTCAGCCTCAGATGCCTCAAATGCCCAGGGACAAGCGTGTTGAATTCATGAGAGGTCATCCCCCAACGTTCGCTCACTCTTCTGACCCCATGGATGCTGAAGACTGGCTGCGCACAGTGGAGCGGGAGTTGCAAACCGCTCAGTGTGATGATAGGGAGAATGTTATGTATAGGTTTCTGCAGCTATCTCGCTATGCTCCTGAAGATGTCAACATCGACGCCAAGCGATAATATCATTTCTTGATAGGCTTGGTCGACCTTCTGCAGTATCAACTGATGAATCATACCTTCCCCACATTCCAGCACCTGATTGACAGAGCAATCATGATAGAGAGGACGCGTAAAGAGATGGAGGATCGCAAGCGTAAGATCAATGGACCCCAGCCTGGAAGCAACAATCGCCCTCGTTTCTCAGGCAATCCACCTCAGCAGTTCAGACAGAACCAGCGTCCACCTCAGCAGCAGCAGTTCAAAAGGCAATATCCTCAGCACCAGCATCAGAATCGCCAGAACAATCAGTTAGGAGGAGGCCAGTTCCAGAGGCAGAATCAGCAGGCACCTCATCTTTCTGCCCCAGCCACCCAGCAGAACAGTCAAGCAGCACCAGTTCAAGGTGGAAGCAGGGCATGTTTCCACTGTGGAGAGCAGGGCCATTGGGTGATGCAATGTCCGAAGAAGGCAGCTGTGGGGGATAGATATCCCCCGGGTCCACTAAAGGAGTAAAAGACCTCACGAAAGGCCCAAGGGCCCAATAAATCGTAAGGTCATTCTTTCGTGGGCCTAGGGAGAAACAACCAACGAAGCAGAGCGACGTGAGATCGGATTGGTGCAAACCCGAACGGCCCACAATGTCGAGCAAGTAAATCGCAACAGAGACCCGACTTTCCCGCGCTGAAGCCCCCATGCAACGGAGCCATGCGAGGATAAGTCGGTGAGGGTTACGTAGGGATAAACTCAAGAGGTTCACTACCTTTTAGCTATTTGTTGTTATCATATCCACATGTACTGCCCCACGGTCGAGTATATAAGGCCTAGGGGGCACCCCTTCAGAACGATCGACCCTATCTTACTTAGTCACCCTCATCAACTCTCTGTGTTTTCAGTCCAGAGAGCCCTCCTGTAACCACGCTCACCAAGCATACTCACCAAGACGTAGGGTGTTACGCATCTCTAAGCGGCCCGAACCTGTAAATCTTGTCCACTGTCCCTCGTGCGATCGGCACGAACCATTTTGCTACAGTTGTCGACACCGTCCTACTCCTAGAAACACCTTGAGGGGCAACCTCGGGTGTGTGGTCGGACCCAAAACACCGACAGCTGGCGCGCCAGGTAGGGGGTGTGTCGACGATCCAAGCTAGCTCAATGGCCGTCACCTTCAACAGCAAGATCACCATGCGTCCCGGATCCGTATTCTGCTTTGGGACAATCTCATCTATACCGGATGAAGAGGGAATTCTACACCGTATCACGGATCCGCCGGAAAAGAAGTCTCCTCCAACGAACCCCAAAAATGCCGGAGAGGCGTAACCTCCAGCTCTTCGGAAAAAGATCGTCTCCGGAAAGTCGGGGGTCGAGAGCTTGCTGACCCGGAAGACTCCGCTGTCTACTTCCTCGACAAAAGAATGGACACGGATCGCAAGGAAGAAGGAGACCAGGGAAAAGCAAGTCGATCTTTCCGTTCCTCCGGCCTCAAAGGAGAACGGAAAGAAAGTCGCCACGACAGTAGCTCCATTTTACCCCGACGTCCTCTTCATCGGGAGAGTGGAATCGCCTACCGTCTCCGACGACGAGCTGACCGCACCCGGAGAAGAACCGCCTCAACGAGAATCCCGCCGACGGAGGAATCGGCGCAGGAACGTTCGACGACATCACGCGGCCGGAGAACGGGATCCGGAGCAGCCTGTCTCACGAGACAAGGTCTCGGAGATAGGAGAAACTCCGGAAGAACGCGTCTTCAGAGAACGAAGGAACTCCCGACGACGTGATCGCCGACGGGCTCAGGAACAAGCCGAGCAAGATGCAAGGCAACGCCGGGAGAATCCGCTCTTCGGGCGCAACCTGAATCCCGACTTCGCCCGAGCTATGAACACGCCAAGCGAAGTCGGAGGGGTACTAGCTCGGATAGCTGATGGACTTCCTCGGACTCCCGACGCTGAGGGATACCGACGCCTGTTCACCCAGGCAGCCAACCATCTTCTACCGCTCGCTCACCCGCTGAACGATCTACGACACGCCATCAATAGTCGCTGAGACGCTCGAAGCTCCATCAATGCTTCGCGCGAACGGCGGCATGAGAACGAGATTCGCCGTCGGGAGGAGTACGACCGGGATCATGGCATCCCGACTCAGAGCCAGGCCACCAGGACTGAGTCGGCAACAGCCTCAACTGGCGGTACCACCCGGGGACGGTCGAGGAACCACAACCACAACTCCCCTCCCCGGGACAGACATCGTCCCCGACGACAGGAGGACACGTGCGGAGTGTCCGCTCTTACTCCGCGCCTTAGGGCCGTCCAATGGCCTCCCAACTTCAAGGTATCCAATGTCGACAAATATGAGCCTAAGCAGGATCCAGAGGGTTGGCTAGCCGTCTACACCACCGCTGCTCGAGCTGCCGGGGCATCTGAGGACGTTATGACCGCGTATTTGCCCATTGTCCTTGGGCAAGATGCGCTACAGTGGCTACGACATCTACCCCGGCACTGCATCGACGACTGGGGAGACTTCAGTCGACGTTTCACCGCCAACTTCCAGTCCCTCTCCGACAAGCCAGCGCAACCGTGGGACCTCAAATCCATCAAGCGCCGGGGGGATGAGACTCTCCGGTCGTACCTCAAAAGGTTCCAGACCATGAGAAATCGCATCCCCGAGGTCACGGAGGCGGCCGTGATCGAGGACTTCTACAGAGGATCCAACGACTCGGCTTTTGTCCGAGCCATACTACAGAAGGCGCCGACTACTTCCGAGGAGCTGTTCCGGGAAGCCGACCTCTACATCACCGCCGACGAGTGAGCTCAGGACCTCATCGGAGGAGCAAAGCCTGCACCGGCAGTACCACGACGCGACGCGAACCAGCCACCCGACAAACGCTGGGAGAAGAGGCCTCGCGAAGAAGTACACGCCGCCGGACCACCTGCCTCTCGCGCCCGAGGAGGACCTCGCGGAGGCGAGCGCACGCTGGACGACATCCTCGACGCCCAGTGCCCATACCACAAGGACATGCGCCACACTCTTCGCAACTGCCGGGACTTCAAGCACTCCGTTGGGCATGGCCGACCCTTCCAACCTCTACCTCCTCCTCCGCCGAGGGGAGGACCGGATGAACCGCGACAACCTCATCAGCCGGAGGAGGGAGGAGGAGGAGCTTTCCCACGCGTCGACAGGGAGGTCAATGTCATCTTCGGCGGACATGGGTCGCAGGAGAACAAAAGACAACAAAAGCTCAACGACCGCCAGATACTGGTGGCAACCACCGGTCCTCCCGCCCCATACCGGTGGTCAGAACACCCGATCACCTTCAATCGGGAAGATCAATGGCTCAACTTCGACCATCCGGGCAAATACCCGCTCCTCGTCGATCCGGTAATCCGAGAGAGCCGGGTGAAGAAGGTGCTAGTGGACGGGGGGAGCAGCATCAACGTCACCTTCCCCCGGACGCTCCAAGGCTTGGGGGCTCACCTCAAAGAGCTCCACAAGTCGGACACTCCTTTCTTCGGTATCGTGCCGACGGAGGGGGAATACCCGCTGGGCCACATCTACATGCCGGTCACCTTCGGAACTCCGGAGAACTACAGAACCGAGTTCTTGAGGTTTGAAGTGGCAAACTTCGACTGCGGGTACAACGCCATCATCGGAAGGCCGGGATTGGCCAAATTCATGGCCATTCCGCACTATACATACATGATACTGAAGATGCCAGGACCGCAAGGGATCATAACCGTGCGCGCCGACTTCCAAGGCGTCGCAGAATGTTTCCGAGTGGCCATCCAAGCAGCCCTCACCACCAAGCCGTCAACGGTCCCCTCCACACTGGCGAACTCTAAGCCTGAGGAGGACCTCGCAGTACCGGCAAACGAAGCTCAGGTCGTGACCTCTATGCGGCCGACTGAAGAAACCAAGCGAATCAACCTGGGGTTCGCTGATGAGCGCAAGACAGCCATCATCAGCTCCAGCTTGGACGACAAATAGGAAAGCGTGCTCATCTAGTTCCTGCAAGATAACCGAGATGTATTCGCATGGCAACCTACGGATATGCCGGGAGTCCCAAGAGAACTGGCCGAGCACAAGTTGAAGGTTTATCCCCAGGCGAGGCCGATCCGGCAAAAGCTACGTCGTTTCACGCCCGACAAGAGAGAGGCCATTCGCGCCGAGTTAGCTCGCTTGGTTGCAGCTGGATTTATTAGAGAAGTATTACACCCCGAGTGGTTAGCCAACCCTGTTCTTGTACTCAAAAAGAATAAAGTGGATTGGCGCATGTGCGTCGACTATACTGATCTCAACAAACACTGTCCGAAGGATCCCTTCGGGCTCCCGAGGATAGATCAGGTGGTGGACTCTACCGCCGGATGTTCTGTGCTGTCTTTCTTAGATTGCTATTCCGGGTATCATCAGATTAGTTTGGCAAAAGAAGACGAGGAAAAAACGGCGTTCATCACTCCGTTTGGTGCTTTCTGTTATACCTCCATGTCGTTCGGCCTCAAAAACGCTAGAGCGACCTATCAGAGAGCCATTCAAACATGCTTAGCCGATCACTGGGGCAAGCGTGTGGAGGCTTACGTAGATGATGTGGTAATCAAAACAGAGAATTCGGAAAACTTCATCGAAGACTTACAGCTGGTTTTCAACAGCCTGAGACGATATAGATGGAAGCTCAATCCTGAAAAATGTGTTTTCGGGGTACCAGCAGGAAAGTTGCTCGGGTTTATCGTCAGCCACCGGGGAATTGAGGCTAATCCAGATAAGATTGAAGCTATCATGAAGATGGAAGCTCCTCGGTCACAAAAGAAGGTTCAGCGACTCACTGGATGTATGGCAGCTCTGAGCAGATTTATATCCAGGCTGGGAGAAAAAGGTTTGCCATTTTACAAGCTACTCAAGAAGGTGGATAAGTTTCAATGGACTTCAGAAACACAAGAAGCTCTAGATGCACTGAAAAAATTCTTGACAACACCACCAGTACTGAAACCACCCCGGCGAGCTACGTCGACTCAACCAGCTGAAGATTTGCTACTATATATCTCTTGCACGACTCACGTGGTAAGCACCGTGTTGGTAGTCGAGCGAGTAGAAGAAGGACATGCCTATCCAGTACAACATCCTGTTTACTTCATCAGTGAAGTTCTAGGCCCCTCGAAGAAAAGGTATCCTCAGGTTCAGAAGCTATTATACGCAGTACTTCTAACTGCCCGAAAGCTGCGTCACTACTTTGACGACCACAAAGTCATAGTAGTCACTGGTTTTCCAATAGGGGATATTCTTCACAACAAGGAAGCCATTGGCCGAATAGCCAAGTGGGCTTGCGAGCTGGGATCCCATGACATCGAGTTCCGACCTCGCACTGCCATCAAAACTCAAGCACTGGTCGATTTCGTATCAGAGTGGACAGAACAGCAAGTACCGGATAATCCAGAAACTGCAGAAGTATGGCGAATGTATTTTGATGGCTCGCTGAAGCTGCAGGGAGCAGGAGCAGGGATTCTCTTCACCGCACCTGGAGGCGAACACCTCAAGTACGCCCTCCAGTTGCTATTCCCGGCCTCTAACAATGCAGCCGAGTATGAAGCTTTGATACACGGATTGAACATCGCCATATCACTGGGCGTCAAGAGATTGATGGTATACAGGGATTCTCTGGTAGTCATCAGCCAGATAAACAAGGAATGGGATTGTTCAAGCGATTCAATGGGAAAATACTGCTCTGTCGTCCAAAAGCTGGAAGATAAATTCGAGGGTCTGGAATTTCATCATATAGAAAGAGATCGGAACACAGCAGCCGATGTACTGTCCAAGCTCGGATCCAGTCGAACTCGGGTCCCACCCGGAGTCTTTGTGCAAGAAATTCTGCAGCCGAGTATCTCAATGGATCAAACAGAAGAGTGCAACATCATAGATCAACCCGAGTCAGACTCTGATGACTGGAGAAGGCTGATTATTAAGTATATAAAGAATGAAGAAGAACCAGACGACAAGAACTCGGCAGAGCGCATTGCCAGGCAGTCGGCTCACTATACACTCATTGGGGAGGTATTGTACAGAAGGGGCGCATCAGGCATCCTCATGAAGTGCGTTCTCCCGTCCACTGGGAAGCAACTTCTGGAGGAGGTCCATGCAGGGCAATGTGGAATACATGCAGCATCCAGAACACTAGTCGGGAAGGTTTTCAGGTCAGGATTCTATTGGCCGACAGCGAAGAACGATGTAGCCGAGTTAGTTCAGAGGTGCGAAGCTTGCCAATACTTGTCAAAGCAACAGCACATGCCAGCACAGCAACTACAGACCATACCAATAACCTGGACTTTCGCATGCTGGGGACTGGATATGATTGGACCTTTCAAGAAAGCTCAAGGGGGATATACTCATGTATTGGTGGCGATTGACAAATTCACTAAATGGATAGAGTTCAAGCCCATTGCTTCTTTAACCTCTGCTAAGGCCGTGGAATTCATACAAGACATAATATTCAGATTCGGGATACCAAACAGTATCATCACTGACTTAGGATCCAACTTCACCAGTTCAGAATTCTTCGACTTCTGCGAGCAAAAGAGCATTCAGATCAAGTACGCATCTGTAGCACATCCAAGAGCCAACGGGCAGGTTGAGCGAGCCAACGGAATGATATTGGAGGCACTCAGGAAAAAGGACTTCGATAAGAATGAAAAGTTCGCAGGAAAGTGGATAAGAGAATTGCCTTATGTTGTCTGGAGCCTAAGAACCCAACCTAGCCGAGCTCTGCATGGAAACACTCCTTTTTTCATGGTCTATGGGTCGGAGGCAGTGCTACCTGCTGATCTCAAGTTTGGGGCGCCAAGGTTGATCTTCGAAAGCATAGCAGAAGCTGAGGCCACCAGGCTGAAGGACATTGACGTACTTGAGGAAGAACGGCTGAATGCGGTAATCCAATCAGCACGGTACCAGCAGACTCTAAGACGCTATCACGACAAGGCTGTGCGACAACGGTTCTTTTCAGTAGGAGACCTCGTCCTCCACCGAATTCTAACGGGGGAGGGACGGCACAAGTTATCACCCTTATGGGAAGGACCCTTCATAGTAGCAGAAGTCACTCGGCCCGGATCGTATCGCCTCACTCAGATGGATGGCACAGAAGTTGGGAACTCCAGGAACATAGAGCACCTCAGAAAGTTTTATCCCTAGCTGTATTTCAAAACCGCTGGGGCGACAATGTATCCTGTAAAGTGGAAATATGTCATCAATAAAGAGAGATTTCAAAGATACTCGACTCGTTTACGATTGACTTGCATTCTTACTTAACTCGGGGTGACCACTATGCCCTACAAACGGAGCAATCGACTTAAGTTGGCAACGACTTAAGGCGGTGCAACATGCTCACGCTTACTTAACTCGGGGTGACCACTATGCCCTACAAACGGAGCAATCGACTTAAGTTGGCGACGACTTAAGGCGGTGCAACATGCTCACGCTTACTTAACTCGGGGTGACCACTATGCCCTACAAACGGAGCAATCGACTTAAGTTGGCAACAACTTAAGGCGGTGCAACATGCTCACGCTTACTTAACTCGGGGTGACCACTATGCCCTACAAACGGAGCAATCGACTTAAGTCGGCAACGACTTAAGGCGGTGCAACATGCTCACGCTTACTTAACTCGGGGTGACCACTATGCCCTACAAACGGAGCAATCGACTTAAGTCGGCAACGACTTAAGGCAGTGCAACATGCTCACGCTTACTTAACTCGGGGTGACCACTATACCCTACTAACGGAGCAATCGGCTAAAGTCAGTGGCGACTTAAGCCGGTGCGACATACTCGCTCCTATGTAATTCGGGGGATGACTTCCATATCCCGCAAACAAATTTCATAATCATCATGCGTCATTACCGCAAATTTACGAACCAATAAATTCTGATACAATAAGAAAGTAATTATGTCATTCGAATGATAAACTGATGTCCTCTAACAAATACTCGATCATGCTAACCGCGCGCTCAGAGCACGCAAAATGTTTCTCTATTTCGCAATGTCTTTCTCAGGAGCGACCGACGAAGAAGGACGACTCGAGGAATCGGGGGCAGCATTCACGTCAGCTTTTATGTCTTCAGGAACAACCACGCCGGGTCTCCTCATTAAGATTCGTCCAGCCCGAATAGCCTTGTCCATGGCTTTATCGCGCTGGGCTTTGAGGGTAGCAGCAGTTTCTTCGGCAACTTTAGCAGCCAGCCGAGCAGCCTCTAATTCCTGGGCAATGGATTTCTTGGAAGCTCGGAGTTCTTTGATGGTGGCATCCTTCGCTGATATCAATTGCTTAAGGCGGGTCACTTCGTCCGCAGATTCTTGCAGCTTACAACGCTGATTGTCCAGTTCCTCCATCGTAAAACGGTGACTCCTCTCTAAGATTGACAGCGAGCTGCTAGAATCACGATACAATCTGTCTAGATTGTCACGAGAAGCAGCAAGGACATGTTTTTCTTCCTGCAAACAAAAATCAACTCCTTCAGAAACCAAGCAAGTAATAAGAGCATAGCAAGGCAAGGCACAGTTTTGTAAGTTACCTTTTCAGAGTCAAGCCGAGCATGAAGAGAAGAACTCAGGGCATTGGCGTCATCCAAAGCAGCGGAGACCTGATTTAGTTCAGTTTGGCTCTGAGAGTACTTCTCCTCGAAATCAGCGCACCGTTGAACCATTTCAGCCTGATCTCGGGAATGTTTTTCCTCAAGAATTGCAATCTGCCGAGTCATTCCTAGCAAGAGGTAATCAAACAAAACGAGGTCAGAAGGTAAAACAGTCCGCAACAAAGGCGAAGAGAAGAAAAAGGGCACTAACCAGCGTTAGTTGCCTCCAGCTCGGATACACGATGATGAAGCGACACCGGATTCCAACACACAAGAGACGAAGCCACTTCTGGGACGGAAGCACCCTGCAATCTCAGTTGGCTGGCCATCCCATCTACCAAAGCCTGATGAGAAGAACAGATGAACATAATGACAAAAGTTCATGCAATGTAAAGATCAAGCTAAAATACGGCACAGTACCTGGAGGTTGGAAAAGAACGAAGGGATCCCCAAATCAGGAGAAATCAGCTGATAACCAGGCGCAAGGCCACCACCCGAAGCAGCTTGCAACGGACCAGTAGGAATCAGCTCAGTGCCTTCAACAGAGCCAAACGCCCGATCAGCGGGGACGCTGCCCTCTAAAGCGACTCCCTGGTCCAAAGTTTGGGCTACCACCATGCAGCCAGAGTGTGGAGGTGATCCCGCGTGAACGTCCATGGAAGTGCAGGAAGGAGACCCTGCTTGGACACCCTCGGGGGCTGGGTCATAGTTGGCACTGCCCACTTGAGCCGGATCATTCCCGGCAGCACCCTCGGGGGCTGGGTAGTGGCTTACACTCTTCACCCGAGCTAAGTCATCCCCGGCGACATCCTCGGGGGCTGGGCATGTGTCAGCACCATTCTTGAGGTCCAAACTCTCCGCAGTAACCACCTCTAAGGTTGACGGGCCTTCAGCCACTTCCATGGGACCAGGACAATCCAAGTCAGCATCCCGACCCTCGAGATCGCGCTCTAAGGTCGATGAGGCACGGGATGACCTCAACCCAGCATCAGCCACGGCAGCGCAAGCCTCCGTTGCATCATCATCCACTGGCTCTGATAGCAAGTCTTCTGGGACCATATCCTCAAGGGTTTGATCAAAGTTGGCCAGGGACAGTTCTTGCAGACCAATGAGGGCAGACAAAGCTGGAGAAGGAACTCCACTACTTTCACCGCTGGCGATGAACTGCCGACTGTTTTTCCGAGTTAAAGGAGCTTCATTTTCTTCCTCCTCATCTTCCACAGTGACAACACAAGCGGCACCCCCATTGGGATCAGCAACAGATGGAGCACCCACATTGGGATCAGTAGCAGTTTGGGTACACCCATTGGGGTCAGCGTCAGTAAGTCCAGTCGCGGGCACTTCTTCAGTAGCAGGAACTGAGATACCAGCGTCCTCATCAAAACTGGATACTCGCCGGAGGCGTCTTCTTTTCTTCTTTTGCTCATCAGCAGACGGCTCAGGCTGACTGGCTCGGCTAGGGCGCCTCGGGCGAGTACTGACAGGTTTCTGGACATCCAAAGTTGTATCAACCTCTGGAAGGGGCACCACTGCCAACGTACCAGTAGGAGCAGTGTCGGAGGAATCCTCAGCTAGCAGATCAAGCATGGCATTTATATCCGCATCACTAGGGTTCAGGGGCACCTCAAAATGGACTTGCCGCTCGTCATCAGGAATCTCCCCAAGCGAAGCAACCAAAGTACTGACTTCTTCAGCCGAGGGTCGCACTCTAAGGCCCAAATTGCCATCAGTCACAGGCGGATTTGACACAAAAAGGGTGAAGGCTTTGGGAGGAGGCAGGTTCCAGGCTGAATATGCCACTGGAGCACCAACATTTGACACCTTACCCCTGAGGATCATTTCAAGTCGGCTTACCAAGTCTACAGAAGGAATTCTCCTATTGGTAACCCGAGTTGAGTCGACTAGCCCTCGATACAGATATGCTGGATAGGCCCTGTCTTTCAGTGGCTGAATGTTCTTGAAAACAAAGTCGGCGACCACAGCTTCAGCAGTTAGACCTCTCTCTTTCAGCAGTCCAACTTCAGTTAGCAACACACCTGCCTCAGCCACTTCCTGATCTGTGGGAGACTCGGTCCAGCTCGGAGTGCGAACGTCTGGCTGTCTTCCCGACCGGGAGGGGAGAGAATTTCCATAATTATCAACTATGAACCACTCTAGACGCCACCCCTTAATACTGTCCTTGAGGGGGATCTCAAGATACTCAGTCTTCCGCCCGCGGCGCATCTCCAAACTGGCACCTCCGACCAACTGATGCTGTCCCCCGGCCATCCCAGGGCGACAGTGATACAAATACTTCCATAAGCCAAAATGCGGCAGCATGCCAAGAAAGGCTTCGCATAAGTGGACGAAAATGGAGATTTGCAGAATGGAATTAGGGTTCAAATGGGTCAAGTTAATGTGGTAGAAATCAAGGAGGCCGCGGAAAAAGGGAGAGATGAGAAGGCCGAGGCCGCGGAGAAGAAAAGGAGCGTAGACTACAGACTTGTGGGTATCCTCTATCGGGACAGTAGTCCCGTGGCAAATCCGCCAAGAACAGAGTTCCCGCGGAGGAAGAACCCCGATGGATACGAGGTGGAGAAGTTCAGCTTCGGAAATAATGGACATATGGTTACCTGCGAAAGGCAACTGGCTGTTGGGGTCGATCGGAGGGATCACCGCAGCAGACGAGCTCGCAGTTTTCCTCTTGGGCGCCATCTCGATTTTCACCAGCGAACAGAGTAGGAGGCGAATGGCAGAGAGGATTCAGAAGCGGGAATGCAAGAACTAGGGCACGGAAAGCAAAGGCGGCTAAAAGCGCAACTCTTATGGGATATTCTCGAGCCAAATACCGTTTCAAAAAGTGCCCAGTCATCACCCGGCGGTTATTTCCGAAACCCCAGCATGCCACGTGGTCATCCGACAGTTATTTCCAAAAAGCCGATGCGCCACCTCATCACTCGGTTATCGTCCTCAAAATAACTCATGCGGTCGGCTATCACTCGGCGTTGACTCTAAAACGATGATTTCATATTCAGTTGCTCGGCATTACCTCTAAAAAGCCGATGCCGACCTCCAGTCATTCGGCGTCGCCTCTAAAACGCTGATTTCATATTCAGTTGCTCGGCATTACCTCTAAAAAGCCGATGCCGACCTCCAGTTATTCGGCGTTGCCTCTAAAACGCTGATCTCGTATTCAATCGCTCGGCATTACCCTAAAGTGCCGACGCCGACCTTTAATCACTCGGTGTTGCCTCTAAAACGCTGATTTCATATTCAGTTGCTCGGCATTACCTCTAAAAAGCCGATGCCGACCTCCAGTCATTCGGCGTCGCCTCTAAAACGCTGATTTCATATTCAGTTGCTCGGCATTATCTCTAAAAAGCCGATGCCGACCTCCAGTTATTCGGTGTTGCCTCTAAAACGCTGATCTCGTATTCAATCACTCGGCATTACTTCTAAAATGCCGACGTCGACCTTCAATCACTCGGCGTTGCCTCTAAAACGCTGATCTCGTGTCTGATCGCTCGGCATTACTTCTAAAATGCCGACGTCGATCTTCAATCACTCGGCATTGCCTCTAAAACGCTGATCTCGTGTTCGATCGCTCGGTATTACTTCTAAAATGCCGACGTGGACCTTCAATCGCTCGGCGTTGCCTCTAAAACGCCGATACCGACTACAAGATTACTCGGCAGCTACTTCTGGAAGCGTCAGTGTGATGCCCAAGTTATTCATCTACTGTCTCAAAAGAATCAGTTTTATAATCAAGCAAAGCGAGACATCAAGAAGGAGCCAACGTCATTCTTTCATTAAGGGAAGACAATAAGCTTACAAATCAACTCTTTGCGAGTTGATGCTTCCCTACTATTACTACATTACACTACTACTACTACTATACTACACTATACTACACTATACTACTCTACATTACTACTACATTATTCTAACTACACTATACTAATATCTAAAGACCAGTGGCGCTTAGCCACTGGCCTTGCTGCTGCTGCCACCGCCGCCGCTCCTAGTGCTGCCCTTGCTGCTGCCGCCTCTGGTGCTGCCCTTGCTCCCGTCGCCGCCGCCGCTGCCCCCGCCGCTGCCGTCACCGTCGCCGTCGCCACCGTCGTCGTCGTCATCCTCGTCCTCGCCGCCGTCCGAGTCCTCCTCATCCGAGGAGTACTCCGACTCATCCGAGCCCTCGAGCCCGGAGCGCTCGACGGCCCGGATGTACGTCCAGACTTCCGCGGCAATCCCCTGGGAGTCGTCTGAATCATCAGACGACGCCGGGGGAGAGACGGGAGCTGGAGACCCTTCGGACTCGGAGGAGAACTCCTCCTCCGAGTATTCCGAGTCGCCGAAGTCCTCCGACAGAGGAGTCGGCTCGCGCTTGCGTTTGTTACTCTTGCCCATGGCGGAAGCAGACAAGAGAGAAGAGAAGGATGCAGTAAAGAACAGCGAAGAGATGTGAAAAAACCAGAGGAGCAACGGCGCTATTTATAGAAGGGAAAGGCAACCGCTCACCTCCAACCGTGGTCACTGAACAGTCGCAAAGCATTCAATAAGCACTTCCACCCGTCTGAAGACACGTCAGGCGGCTGACGCCGTTTCACGCAACACTACACCCATTGGGACTCCAGTCAACAGCGCAAAGGATATGATTACACTCGCCGTCCCATCACATTACGACTCAGAAGCAGCCGGCTAAAACACTCAGCGTACCAAGCCGTCCCTTGCCCACACCCATTGGGGGGACGCCCAGGAATTATCAGTATATTTTTCAAAACGGTCACATCTGTGCAGGGCACGTAGTGAATACCTCAAGACAAAAATGAGATATCAGCAAGGATCAGAGGAAAGCCAAATATAGCCAGCGAAGTACAATATATGGCCAACAGAAGCGACGTGAAGACTAGACAGAGAACGTCCATCAAACGTCCAATCAGTCGCAGAAGCAAATAAATTGCACTACCTAGCAAGATACGGATGGATTGCAAACTCGGCTGCTAAAGACAAAATATATGCTGACCTCTGCAGCAAAATATTGATGACATAATGCTGACCTCCAAAGCGTAATGCAAATAACTTCATGCCAATTTCTACAAACGAAAGGGATGATTTTCAGCAAAGAGACACGAAAGGAAGACCTTCGAATGGATTATCTTTAAAAAATCCATTTGAAGGTCGGGGACTACACCCATTGGGTGCACCTCCGGTGCACCCCATGGATTATCATTCCAAGCCGAGATAGTGCCGACTTCTAAGGCGAGGGACAAGATTAAAAGACCAACCCTCAACCAAGATACAGAAGCACAAATGGAGATAATTTCTAGGGAAGACCTTCGAGTAGATTATTTTCTAAAATCTACTCGAAGCTCGGGGGCTACACCCATTGGGTGCACCTCCGGTGCACCCAATGAAGTTCAGAATCCTACAAATTGAAATGCCGACCTCTAAGGCACAAGCATGAAACTAAGCTTCGGTCAAATGAGTGATCAGAGCAAGAGAAGACAGCAGGAAGTCATTTTTCTTCAAAACACCCGCAAGTTGGACCTGGGATCTTTGGGCTGATTACCTCTAAATTAACCCAAAGATCGGGGGCTTGTGGGGGATAGATATCCCCCGGGTCCACTAAAGGAGTAAAAGACCTCACGAAAGGCCCAAGGGCCCAATAAATCGTAAGGTCATTCTTTCGTGGGCCTAGGGAGAAACAACCAACGAAGCAGAGCGACGTGAGATCGGATTGGTGCAAACCCGGACGGCCCACAACGTCGAGCAAGTAAATCGCAACAGAGACCCGACTTTCCCGCGCTGAAGCCCCCATGCAACGGAGCCATGCGAGGATAAGTCAGCGAGGGTTACGTAGGGATAAACTCAAGAGGTTCACTACCTTTTAGCTATTTGTTGTTATCATATCCACATGTACTACCCCACGGTCGAGTATATAAGGCCTAGGGGGCACCCCTTCAGAACGATCGACCCTATCTTACTTAGTCACCCTCATCAACTCTATGTGTTTTCAGTCCAGAGAGCCCTCCTGTAACCACGCTCACCAAGCATACTCACCAGGACGTAGGGTGTTACGCATCTCTAAGCGGCCCGAACCTGTAAATCTTGTCCACTGTCCCTCGTGCGATCGGCACGAACCATTTTGCTACAGTCGTCGACACCGTCCTACTCCTAGAAACACCTTGAGGGGCAACCCTGGGTGTGCGGTCGGACCCAAAACACCGACAGCAGCCCAGTAGCAGTCAGGCCCCAATGCCCCAGCAAAGCAGAATGCGCCTCAACCTGGAGCAGGCAACCGCTCTCAGCCACGCTACAACCATGGAAGACTATCAGAATGTGCAAAGTCAGATGGGGTCATCACTCCGAAGAAGAAGCAACTTGGGAGCATGAAGATGATCTGATGGCTAAATACCTTGAGCTCTTTGCTAGCCAACCTTGAATCTCGAGGGCAAGATTCTTTTAAGGGGGATAGGTTTGTAACGCCCCGAATTTTGGAGTTGAATTTTTCTTTTTCCTTCACTCGCTAAATTCGGGCGTTACCTCTCTTTTCCCATTCCTATTCGCTAAACCATACCCATTTCCAAAACTCTATGTCGTGGGATAATAATAAACCCTAGTAGTGGGTTTCTTTGGTTGTTGCATCATGCCGAACCACGCATCTTTTCCTTGTGTGTATTCGCTTGGTCTTCATTGGGTATTTGTTTATTAATTAAGAGAGAATTTGGAGCTTAAAGGAAAAAGGGAAAATAGAAAAGCCCCCCTCTCTCCCTGGGCTGGCTTCTTGGCGCGGCCCAGCTTCCCCTCCCCTCTCTTTCCCCTTTCCCCCTGCGCGCGGCCCAGCTCGCCCCCCCTTCCCCGCCTTGGGCCGGCTCGATGGCCCAGTCGCGGCCTGCCCACCCCCCACGCGCATGTCGTGCCCTGCGCGGGCGGTTAGGCCACCGCCGCCGCCCTGCCGTGTGGGTCCCACCCGCCAGGCGCCCCCCAAAACCGCCCCCCTCTCTCTCCCTCCCCAAACCCCCACGCACGATCTCCTCTCTCTCCTACCTCGCGCAGCTCCCCTGCTCCTGCCCCGGCTCGCCCGTCGTCGCCCGCCGTCTGACCTCCCGCGGTGAGCCCCTCTCCTTCTTCTTCCCCCGGCCCCCCTCTTCTTCTTCCTTGGCTCGACCGCGCCCCCTCCCTCTCTCTCTCGTTCGCCGGCCATGGCGGCCTGCCCCCTGCGCGCGGCCTCGTCCCGCAGCCCCGGCATCCCGCGCAGCCTGGCCCCAGTGCGGACGCCCCCGGCGCAGCCCTCCCCCTCTCCTTGCCCCGGCCGTGGCGCGACCCAGCCTCGGCGGCCCCGGCGCGTCCCCCCTCCCCTGCCCCTACCCCGGCGAGCTCCCCTGGCATGGCGCCCTGCGCACACGCTCGCCCCCGGCCCCTGCCCCTGCCCGGCGTGGTGCGCCCGCGGCCATGGCGTGCGGCCCCTGCGGGCGCGCTCCCGCCACGCCCGGCGTGGTCCCGGCTCGGCGTGGTCGTGGAGCCCTCGCATTCGGTCCCGGCGTGGCCCCGCTGCCTGCTCGCGGCGCATGCGCAGCTCGGCCCCGGCGTGCGCGCGGCTCGTTCGCGGCGCATTAGCGCGGCCTTGCGCGCGCGCGGTGCTTTGGCACGGCTCGCCGTGCCCTCGGCGCGCTCGTCTACCCCTAGACGTGCCCATCTACCCCTAGCCACCCGTCTACCCCCTCCCTTATATTTTATGCGTGTTGATCACGTTATTTATATCAATAAATGGAAACTCAATTCAGAAATTGATTACGTTAGTTATTTCATGTACTTCATCAGTGACCTTGTTTAATGTTGACCAATTGAAAATAGTTATAATTCTATTAGTGCATGTGACTAATACTTGTTAGTGTGACTAGGTGGAAATAGATCACGTAATAATTAATTATGCATCTACCCGTAATACGCTTCGACTATAGCTTTAACCACTGCGAGACCTTCCTTCTTCTCTTTCTAGCCATGGCGAATGCAATATCGTATGTCATATCTTATGCATATTTGACTTATCTGCCCTCTTGTATGGTGTACTGTTTATTTCCTAATTCGAATGGATGGATGTATGTATGTTTGCGCTCGCATAGAGAAAGATCTGGTTGAGGAGCCCGAAGAACTCACAGGAGAAGCCCCTGAGCAGCAGCTGGTTGGTGGAGGCAAGTGTCCCTTGACCTATCTTTGTCCTATACATCCTATAATTCACTTCACGCATTTACACATTTATACCTAAGGATTGACTAGCTTTTGTTATCCATGTTCCTTGTTTACCTATTTGGGTTGGATTATTCTGGTTTAGCTTCATGCTAGTTCTTAACATTAATCAATGAACATGATGAGATTTATCTATGATACGATGTTTCCCTTCTTATTTATGATGTTATACTTGTGGCATTTAAGGGGGCTCGAGCGGTTTCTCGAGTGCCTCTCCGTAAGGACCTGTTCGTTGGATGACCGCCCGAGAAAACAGTGCAATCATGAGGGTGGAGTGGGACGCCCTTAGCTGAATAATTAGAGGAACCGGGGTGTAGTTCGCTTAGCCGTCGTGCCGTTAATGGGGCTCGGTGTATGCGGCTTGCTCCGCCAAGGTTGGTTCGCCCCTTGGGGAGGAGTGCGGTGCATTTAGGAAAACTAACGGGCGGCTACAGCCCCGGGGAATCTTTGTAAAGGCTACGTAGTGATACCCTGCTGGGTCACCTTGGTAGTGATCAATGGACAGTCATGATCTCCAGGCAGAAAGGGAATCACGGCTTGTGGGTAAAGTGCACAACCTCTGCAGAGTGTTTGAAAACTGATATATCAGTCGTGCTCGCAGTTATGAGTGGCCAAGGAAGCTCCATTGATTAGTGGCACTTGATCAGATATGTTCGGATTACAGGTGGCAATGAGATTGATGGTTTTTGGTATTGACTCTGGTGATGGTAAGTGGTACTCTTTCCGTTTGGAAAGGGTACGTTTGGGTTAATAACGTGGGTTAATTCTAAAACTTGGCTTTCTCTACTAGTAATAATAATCTGACCAACTAAAAGCAACTGCTTGACTTACCCCCACATAAAGCTAGTCCACTACAACCAAACAGGACACTTGCTGAGTATGTTGATGTGTACTCATCCTTGCTCTACACACCAAACCCCCCCCCCATCCCCAGGTTGTCTGCATTGCAACCACTGCTCAGGAGAAGATGAAGCTGTGGAAGGAGACTTCCAAGAGTTCCAAGATTACGACGAGTTCTAGGCGTGTGTTAGCGGCAACCCCCAGTCGGCTGCATGTGAAGGCCGCGTGTATCTACGTTTCTTTTCCGTACTTTGATTATTGTAAAGACTATGTGGATGTCTCAGATATATGATGTAATCGACTATTATTACTCTTTTATGTTATTATTTGAGCATTGTGTGATGATGACCAGTTATGTAACTGATGTGTACGTGAATTGCTGATCCTAGCACGTAGATGGTTCGCATTCGGTTTGACTTCTAAAACCGGGTGTGACACACCAGCAGGTAAGGAGTCCAGCCCCCAAGCACGCAGGAACTAGGTGAAGGCGCCGATTTTAGGGCCCCACCTGACAGCGCAGTGAAATGCAAGAATTGGGCCGGTGGAGGCAGGGGTATGTAGGGTAGTTGGGCCGACAATGATGGTTTCGGCCCAGGCGCAGGTCTGCTCCTTCTTTTTTTTCTTTTCAGTTTTCTATTTTTTAGATTTCAAATTTAAATTCAGATTTTTATTGTGAAGTTCATACTTGGATTAAATGTACAGCCTCAAATATTAGTATAAACAATTTTACATTCATATGCTTTGTTTTGTATGGTTTCCCCCCTCTTTCTCAAATTCATACATTCCAATGTAAATCTAAATTCTATTTTGAAATCATTGTCTTTCTATAAAATTTTATTACTGACATATGCACACACAATAACGCCAACATGATGCAATAGATATATATTTATTTAATTAATTTGTTCTATAAATGTTTGAAATATGAAGCTCTCTCATATTGTTCCTTTCTCCTTAGGAAAATAACATTTTGAAGGTGGGATAACAAGTAAAAGTTACTTTAGAATTAAGTATTTATGTAAGTAAATGCTTATGGTACATCATCTATTGATATGCATAATCATTTAGTGAATAAAAATCTTGTCTATTACTTCTCTTCTAAAATAATTCTTGGATTCCAAAATTCAGTCCTCAAATTTTAACACTCAGGTATACTTTGAGATAACTGCATTTACTAATTTATCTCTTCATATATTTATTTTATTATTAATAATATTTTTTTCTTATACAGATCTTGGGACTTACAGTTACTAAAAACAACGAGTTATTTAGATTTTGTACTCCAAAAGGAGCTCAAATATTTGGTCATGAGTTTTTTTGCTATTTTGAGTTTATTAATCCTAGGATTTTTATTTGTTCTCACATTCAACCACATGTTGTTTTTCTTGGGTCATTTTTCTAGTGTTGATTTTTGACGTCTCGTGCTCTTAAACTGTTTCTCATGGTTTCACCATCTCTTGTGAACTATAGCCCATTGTTTTAAAGTATTTTGGGATCCTAGATCTATCGACTCCCAAACCTTTCCACACAACTATTAAGATGACTATAATGTATCTAGGCTTTGACAATATTTTTGTAGCTAGTTTCTGCTCACAAACAATAAGTTCTTTAGATTTTCTACAACCATGAGAACCTCAAATACTTGGAGTTATGATTTTTTTTCATATGTTGAGTTTATTATTTCTAGAATTTTTGTTTGTTCTTGGACTGAGCCACATGTTGTTCATGGGCCCATTTATAGGGTAGATTTTCGATGTCTCTTGCTCTTGCACTGTTTGTCACGTTTTCATCATTTTTCGTAAACTATAGCTTATTTTAGGGGCCTCAGAATTATCGAACCCTAGATATTCTTAGCCAACTATTAAGGCCACTAGGATGTATTCAGGCTCACACAACATTTTTCTAGCTAGTTTCTTCTCTCAAACAATGAGTTATTTTGGATTTTCTACACATGTGAGGGCCTCGAATACCTGGGGCACAAGTTTTTTTTGCAATTTTGAGCTTGTTGTTCCTCTGTTTTTTGTTTGTACTAGGAATGAGACACATGTTGTTTCCTTGAGCCTATTTTCTAGTGTAGATTTTTTATGTCTCGTGCTTTCAAACTGTTGCTTACATTTTCACTATTTTTTGGTGAGCTATAGCTCATTGTTTTTAGGTGTTTTAGGTAGTGTTAACTATTGTAATTATAGAAAGCCTAATTATGGTAGTCAGCCCTTGATTGTAGGCTGCCCTTGATTGGCTTGTACGCCTGTGCGGTTGCCTTGTGAGCAACCCCGACCTCTCCTATGTATACGCACACATTGCCGTGGAATAGAATCAAGTCATTCCCACAATTACTCTTTCATGGTATCAAAGCTCCGATCCACCACACTTCCGCAACCCAAGACCGCGTCGTCGCCGATCTGATCGCCGCTCCTGCAGACCTCGTCGCCTGGAGCGTCGCTGATCCCATCGCCTGCGCCGTCCGTTCGATCGCCCGCCCCATCGCTGTTGCTGCCGGGTGCGGCCGCTGATGCGCTCACCCGCCTCGTCGCGCGGTCGCAGCTCCAGACCGCGGGTGCGGCCGCTGATCCGCTCGCCCGCCACGCTCGCTTATCCGACGTGGCTCCAGATCGGCGGATCCCCGTCGCGTCTCCCTCGGCTGTTTCCCGTCCAGATCGCGTGGTTGTTTCCTTTGGTCGGGAGCGGTCGAGCCTCCAGACCGCGCTAATCCCCGTCGCGCCTCCCTCCCGTCCAGTCTGCAGTGGCTCCAAATCGGCTGCCCAGTCGTCGCGTCTCCCTCCCGATGGCGGACGACCACGACGCTGCCGCCAAGGACCAGCGCCTTACGATTGAGGCTACAGCACGTCGTGCCGAAGACAGCCGCTGCGCCGAGGAAGGTCGCCTCCGTGCTACCGCTCTGGACGCATATGAGCGTGCCCATGAGGCCCTCTGGGCGCAGGCCACTGCCGTCGTCAACGTGAAGGCGCTCATCCCTGTCCTTCTCGATCAGGCGACAAATACCTACACCAAGTGGCGTGGCATGTTCCTCACTGTCCTTCGCAAATATGCCCTGACTCGTCACGTCCTTGAAGATGAAGCGTTCCCGTCGCGCCCGGCATGGGTTCAAGCCGATTGCTGCGTCCTGACATGGATCTACAGCACCGTCTCCGGCGACCTGCAGCAATCTCTGATGATGCGGCAGGGCCCCGCTCACGGGGCGTGGTGCTACCTCGAGGACGAGTTCCTCGGCCAGAGGGAGTCTCGGGCGCTTTTGCTCGAAACAAAATTCCGCAACTTCCACCAAGAGTCCCTGAGCATCACCGACTACTGCCACCAGCTCGAATCGATGGCGGCTTCCCTTGCCGAGTTCGGCGATCCCATCGGCGATCGGCAGATGGTCCTCATGCTCCTTCGCGGCCTCAGCGGTAAGTTCCGCCACATGGTGTCCATCCTCAAGATGCACAGGTCGTTCCCCACGTTCGCAGAGGCACGAGCGCACCTGCTGTTGGAGGAGCTGGAAATCGACGCACGACCTCTGTCCCCGCCATCTGCCCTCGTCGCTGCAACGCCGCGACCTACGGCTCCCGAGGCTCCAGCACCTCCACGTCCAGGGGCACATCCTCCAACACGCCCCTCGGTGCCAAACGGCCAACGTAACGGCCATCGTCGCGGCCGCGGTGGACGCAACAGCCAGCACCAGGGCCAACCAACGCCTCCTGGTGCCGGACAGGGAGGTGCACCCCCCCGACATGCATCTGTCCTTCGCGCATCCTTGGGCTGGCATTGTACGGCTGTGGCCATACGATCAGTCCGGGCGCCCACCACCGCCTCCAGCATTCAACGCAGTACCACAGTACAACGCCTATGGCGGTTTCTACGGCGCTCCATCCCCTCCGTATGGTATGCACTACGGGGGAACTGGAGCCCCTGGTTTCCAGGCGCCCGCACCGGCGTACCAAGCGGTGCCCTGGAACCCCACTCACGGAGGTGCATGGCATCAGGACACCCTTGCACACTCTTTCAACACCATGACCCTCAACCCGTCGAACGCTACTTCCGAGTGGTATGCCGACTCCGGTGCAGGATCGCACATGACCTCGGACGCTGGTAAACTTTCCACCCTTTCCTCGCCCACTTCATTCACTCCTTCATCTATCATTGTGAGAAATGGTGCCTTGCTTCCTGTCACAGCCACTGGATCACATATTTTTTTCTTTCCCACATCGCAATTTAGTTCTCAATAATGTCCTCGTGTCTCCTAACATTATTAAGAATTTAATTTCTATCCGTCGTTTTACCACCGACAATAATTGCTCCATTGAGTTTGATCCCTTTGGCCTTTCTGTGAAGGATTTGCAAACCAGGAACGTGATCGCCAGGTGCAATAGCTCCGGTGACCTCTACCCGTTCTATGCACCCTCCACCAGCACCCCTGCATTCCTCGCTGCACCCACCTTCCTATGGCATCACCGTCTCGGTCATCTTGGGCATCAAGCTTTGTCCAAACTTATTACCTCCAGTGTTATTTCCTATAATAAAGATGATGTCAACCACATCTGTCATGCGTGTCAACTTGGTCGTCATGTTCGTTTGCCATTCAGTTCATCTAGCTCTCGAGCTTCTCACAATTTTGACTTAATACACTTTGATTTATGGACCTCCCCAGTTGTTAGTGTGTCGGGCTATAAATATTATCTGGTAATTCTTGATGACTGCTCCCACTACATTTGGACATTTCCACTCCGTCTAAAATCTGAGACTTTTTCCGCCCTTGCCAACTTTTTCACCTATATTCGCACCCAATTCGGCACCGTCATCAAGAGCATCCAGTGTGACAATGGCCATGAATTTGATAATTCCCAGGCCCGCACATTTTTTTCTCTCCCACGACATTGTCTTACGCATGTCGTGCCCCTACACTTCTCAGCAAAATGGGAAAGCAGAACGTTCTCTTCGCACCATAAATGACATTCTGCATTCTCTTTTGTTACAGACCAGTCTACCTCTGGCTTATTGGGTTGAAGCCCTTCACACTGCGACATATCTTGTGAATCGGCTCCCCACTAAAACCCTTGCTTTCTCCACACCATATAGTGCCCTCTTTTCCTCCCAACCCTCCTATGATCATCTTAAAGTTTTTGGGTGTGCCTGTTATCCTAACATGTTCTCCACAGCACCTCACAAACTTGCCCCCCGCTCCTCCTTATGCGTTTTTCTCGGCTATTCCTCGGAACACAAAGGCTATCGGTGTCTCCAGCTTGAGTCGAACCGCATTCTTATTTCTAGGCATGTCATTTTTGACGAGTCCTTCTTCCCTTTCGCAGCCATGTCTACCACTCCCATGGCATCCTCCGCCTTGGATTTTCTTCTTGATGAACATGATCTAATCACTCCTATTCCTGGAGCAAGACTTGTTCATGCAGGTACACCTCACGTCGCCCATGGGCGTGTAGAGGCACCCACGTCTCCTCCCACTGGATTGGGGACGCCCAGTCCCTCCGCCACGTCGACCGGCGCTGCTGCCCCTGTGCACCCTGCACAAGCTGCTGCCAGCAGTGCCCCCGCCGCCTCGCCGACCCCATCGATGGGTGCTGCTGCCCCCGTGCATCCTGCACAAGTCGTTGCCAGCAGCACCGCGGCCACCGGTCGCACAGCCGACACTCGCCCGGTCTCCATCACCCCTGTCGCCAATGCGCATCCCATGCGCACTCGCGGCAAAACCGGCATGGCACAGCCCGTGGATCGCCACAACCTCCACGCTGTGTCTATGTCGCCACTGCCTCGCGCCGTTCGTGATGCATTGTCAGACCCTAATTGGCGCTCCGCTATGCAAGCTGAGTATGATGCTCTACTCGCCAATGACACCTGGAGTTTAGTAGCACGACCTCCTGGAGTCAATGTGGTAACTGGCAAGTGGATTTTTCGACACAAACTGCTCGCAGATGGGTCTCTTGATCGCTACAAGGTTCGCTGGGTCCTCCGTGGGTTTACCCAGCGCCCCGGTGTGGATTATGATGAGACTTTCAGTCCGGTTGTCAAGCCTGCAACAGTTCGAGTTGTTCTCTCGTTGGCTCTCTCTCAGAACTGGCCCATCCATCAGCTAGATGTGAAGAATGCATTCTTACATGGCACCCTCACTGAGACAGTGTACTGCGTACAACTCTCTGGTTTTGTGGATTCCTCTCATCCGGATCTTGTCTGTCGGCTCAACAAATCCCTATATGGCTTGAAGCAGGCTCCTCGTGCTTGGCATCACAGGTTCGCATCCCATCTTTTTTCCCTTGGATTTATTGAAACCAAGTCAGATAGTTCACTGTTCATCTATCACCAAGGGCCAGACACTGCCTATTTGCTGTTGTATGTTGATGATATTGTTCTCACTACCTCCTCTGCAAAGTTTCTTCAGTATGTGATTGGGGCTCTCCAGCGTGAGTTTGCTATGACGGACATGGGTCAGCTTCACCATTTTTTGGGCATTTCTGTGACACGTTGTAACACCCGGCTTTAAGGAACAAAGCCAGGTGCATCTCATACATGCGCCAAGAAGACAACACATATAATAACAGAGTGTATAGAGATAAATGTCATAAATCATCAGAGTATTTATTACATAGCGGAAGACTTATTACAAAATAAAAGAATAAATATAAAGCGAACTAAGGATCGTCGGCGCCAATGTCAACTGAGAAACGCCACCTAGATCAGATCATACTCCTTGCCTTGCGGCTCCTCCTAAACCACCTGCTCTTCTCCTGTGGGGGGGGTGTGAGACAGCAAGGGTGAGCTCACACATGATCATCGCTCAACAAGTTGTGGGGAATAATGTGACATGAACTCACCAAAGGTGGGAGCTCATGGAGTGTAAGGCTTATCAAAGAGAATGGTTAAAGCTGAGCATTGCTTTTAATGTTGGTCAAACTTTTATTAGCAATTACTAGATGTAAGTAAATACCAAACCTTAATAAATAATAGAACAAAATTAATAATAAACCCATGCATATGCAAATGACAAAATTGAATTTAAGTTCCATAATTTAATCATCAGAGAGTCCTGAGCTGCTCATGACCGTGAGCTCGGCTAGTATACCAGTTTTACACTCTGCAGAGGTTGTACCCTTTACCCACAAGTCATGCTACCCATCTGCCAAGGGGTCGCGAATCCCATACACCTCTACCTAGGAAGCGCGGCAGGGCAACACTACGAGGCCTTTACAAAGTTCCACTAGCTTCCGAAAACCCGCTACAGTTTATAGGAAGTTCCAATGCAGGGTTCCTGGCTGACCGCCATCGCAGCAAAATCAACCAGGGACCTCCCTACACTGACCACTCCCCTACTGCCCTTGCCCCTTTCGGGTAAGGTAGTCTTCCACTAGCTTTCCTAATTAGTTAGCCAAGGGCGTCCCATTAAACCCTTGTGGTGGCACGTGGTTCTCAAGTTAAGCTCTATGTTCCAATTAACATTAATGATCTCAACATGAACATAAATAGAATAACAAAAAGAATTGGAACATAGAGGTAATAAATGATTATCCCAAAACCATGTAAAGCAATAGCAAACTACCCAAGTGATTCAGGGGTAAACAAGGTAATGAGATAAACAATCTAGGGTGACCTATTGGGTCCCATCAAAATTAACCTATGCATGGATAAGTGATATTAAAGAACATTATTGGGTAAAAAGTGGTCAAGGGCACAACTTGCCTTCAATGAGCTCCTGCTCAGCTACTTCAATCTGCTGCTCACCAGGATCCTCGGTCACGGGCTCTTCTACTCGCCGCAATACAAACAAGCACAGTGCATATAGAGAAATTAACATTACACCAAACATATATACAAAATACACGGTAATAATCTACACATTAAAATAAAATTCTAGGAACAGGAATCACAATTTTTGGAGTTATAGAATTTAAGTTATGGATTTTCAAAGGTTTCATGTGCTTTAAATAAGATTAAGTGTGAGATTAATTTTCTTACTGTTGTCATGCTAAAACAGAGACACTAAGTGCTAGAGAATAAAATTACAAAATTTTAGAAAGTGAAATGGATTAATTTGGAGTTAGTATGAATTTTCTATGAATTTATAAAGTTCTAGTAATTATTTTGTATTAAAAAGTAATTTCTATAATTACATAACTGAATTTAAAGAGCTATGGACTGGGCCTCAAATCCTGGAAAGCGCAGGGTTCTCGGTGTAAGAATCTATAGACTCAGAGTACAACACCGATGGATGGCGGGTTTATTTATTACTTCCCAGGGGGCTCTTTTGCAAAAGCGTGGTCGAAGAGGTATCCGATGCTGTGGGCCGCCAGATCAAAAATGAACTGCCGAGATCAAACTTATCATTAACTGAATCGGTGAGCTACCAGAGCCGTTGATCGTCTGATTAACGCCTCGGATTCAAAGCGTCGAAAGGGTACTCTCATGTTCTAATCTGGGCCGCTCATCGATACATCTACGGCCGCCACCTGCACTACCCTCCGTATAATCGCAGCCGCAAGATGTGGATCAAACGGACAGGAATCCTTCTCCTACCTCCGCACCGGGTCACGGCGGCGCGTTCAGACCGCACGACGGCGCACCATGCCAGGCACAACCCATGCCCAGATTCCGAGCACAAACTCCATACCGAGGCGATCTAAGCGTTGCGGCGGCAAAATAGAATCGACAGGTAAGCATCTTACCACAGGGAATGGCGCAATTACTCCGGTCACCGCCCAAGTTGGTCCGCCGCGGTGCAGAACTCTCCAGCTAGAAATCCACACACCACCGGTGATACCGCAGGTTCGAGGCCCACCGCTGATTCCCGCAGTGCCACAACCGAGCCCCCAGCGCAGCTGCATACGAACAGCCGATGGCGCGGACCGGATTTCACTCTGCTCTCTCCAACGGCTATGGTGGTGAACGGAAGGGAGGAGGGAAGGAACAGGGAAAGGAACGATGCACGGCATTTGGCTTATAGCCTCAATAAGGCGCGCACGACCCGTAACGGCGTCCGGGAACTGCGGGGTTCGGAGATCTCGACCACGGCCAATTCGGTGAGCGGGATCCGATTCACGCGGGGAGGAAGTCCTCTGTCGGGGCGGCCTGCTTATATGCCTGCGGGGTTGCGCAGCGCACGGGGAGGTAAAGGCGTCTGTTTCCCAGGGGAATCCGTTGAACCGGCCATGGTCAGCTGCGGAGGAGTCGGCGGTTGTTGAGGAGGACCGCGCGTATTTGGTTGGGGATTCGGTGGGAGAGATGGAGATGACATGCACGGCCCACCGGTCAGTTACCAAGCGTGTGTGACAGGGGAAACGGTGGCTTATGACAAGGTGGGGCCCGCCTTCAGAGACTGCGCGCGTGAACCGGAACTCGGGCTGCGCAGGAGAGAAAAACGAGTTGGGCCAGCCAGATTCGGCCCAGTCGAGTTCTCAAGCTTTTCTCTTTTTTTTTGTTTTCTCCCTTTTCAGATTTAGATTTCAAATTTGAATCTATTTTTGTGGGAAGTTCAAACTCAGGTTAATTTTATAGATTTACATGACAACATAAACTGAATTTTTGTTCATTTATATTTTTATTTTATACTGTTTGTATAGTGTTTTCTTCTCTTTTTCCCAATTCTAGGATTTTCCTTTGGAATTTAAATTCCACCTTGTATTTTAACATATTTCTTTTATTTTGTATTATTTTATGTTGTCACGGAATGCACACAAATTAAAATCCCAGCATGATGCATAATTTGTTATTGGGTATCTTTTTTTATTTTTTTATTTATTTATTTGTTTTCATGTGATGTTCTCATAGAATGATAAATATGGATAACTCACATATATACACAGGAATATCATTTCTCCTTTGAGGTTATCCTCTACAAATTACAAGTTGGGTATTACAAATCCTACCCCCTTAAAAAGAATCTCGTCCTCGAGATTTAGGAAGATCTAGGGAAAAGGTGGGGAAAATCTATGCGAAGCTCTTCTTCTTTTTTTCCATATTGCTTCATCTTCTCCATGGTGACTACATTGCACTTTGCACATCTTTATCACCTTCTTCCTTGTAATTCTAGTCAAAGTGTCAAGAATCTTGATAGGATACTCCGTGTAAGTCAAATCACCCTGACACTGAGCTCTTCCATTGGTAACTAATCCTTAGGGACACGGAGACATTTCTTAAGTTGAGACACATAAATACATTATGCACATCAGATAGATTATCAGGTAGCTCGAGTTAATAGGCCATCTCTCCAACTTGCCTAAAAACTCAGAATGGTCCAATATAGCGAGGGGACAATTTGCCCTTGACTTTAAATCTCTTCATTCCACGAAGTGGTGACACCTTGAGATACACATAATCTCCTTCTTCAAATTCCAGTGGTCTCCTTCTATTATCAGCATAGCTCTTTTGCCTGGTTTGAGCCACTCTCAAATTCTCTCGAATTATACAGACTTGTTCTTCTGCTTCTTGAATCAATTCAGGCCCAAAGAACTGTCTCTCTCCAGTCTGATCCCAATACAAAGGAGTCCTGCACTTCCTCCCATATAAAGCTTCAAAAGGTGACATCTTCAGACTGGCCTGAAAACTATTGTTATATGAGAATTCAGCATAAGGTAAACTTTTATCCCAACTTCCTCCATGCTGAAGGGCACATGCTCTCATCATATCTTCCAACACTTGATTAGTCCTTTCAGTCTGTCCATCAGTCTGAGGGTGATAAGCCGTGCTAAAATTCAACTTCGTACTCATGTTCTCATGAAAGCTTCTCCAAAATCTTGAGGTAAACTGCGAACCTCGATCAGACACGATCTTCTTTGGTACTCCATGTAAACACACAATCCGAGCCATATATAACTCTGCTAGCTGAGAACCCTTATATGTAGTCTTCACAGGAATAAAGTGAGCCACTTTAGTCAATCTATCCACAATTACCCATATAGCATCATATCCTTTCTGGGTGCGAGGCAATCCAGTAATAAAATCCATACCAATCTCTTCCCACTTCCACTCGGGTATCTTAAGTGGGTGCAATAGTCCAGCTGGCCTCTGGTGTTCAGCCTTAACTCTTTGACATACATCGCACATAGCCACATGTGCAGCTACATCTCTTTTCAATCCATACCACCAATACTTCTGCTTCAAATCCTGATACATCTTAGTACTACCAGGATGAATAGAATAATCTGAGTCATGGGCCTCTTTCAATATAGTCTCTCGAAGGCTTTTAATATCAGGAACACACATTCTGTCCTTGAACCATACAGTGCCTTGCTCATCTTCCGTGAATTCCGGAACTCGACCTTCAGTAATCAGATCCTTAATCTCTTTTATTTTAGCATCACCAATTTGTCCTTTGCGAATTTCTTGCTCCAAAGTAGGTTCCACATCAATAGTACTCCTTCAGTATGAGCGACTACCCCCAGGTTAAGTCTCCTGAAATCCTCAACAATCTCATCGGGTAGCTGGGCAATAATAGCTGAATGAACATGCTCCTTGCGACTCAAGGCATCTGCAACCAAATTTGCCTTGCCCGGGTGATAGTGAATCTCCAAGTCGAAATCCTTAATAAGCTCCAACTAACGGCGTTGCCTAAGGTTGACATCCTTCTGAGTGAATATATACTTCAAACTCTTATGATCCGTGTATACTTGACACTTAGTTTCCATAATATAATGTCTCCAAATCTTAAGCGTATGCACAACGGCTGCGAGTTCTAAGTCATGAGTGGGGTAGTTCAACTCATGTTTCCGTAACTAATGAGACGCGTAGGCAATCACATGTCCTTCTTGCATGAGCACACATCCCAATCCTTGGCCGCATGCATCATAATAAATATCAAATCCTTTCTGCAGATATGGCATAACCAACACTGGTGGTGACATCAATTTCTTCTTCAATTGATCAAAGCTATCTTGGTACTTCTCGTCCCACTTAAATTCTCGGCCTTTCTCCAGAAGCGAAGTCATAGATTTAGCAATCTTAGAAAATCCTTCAATAAATCTCCGATAATAGCCTGCTAATCCCAAGAAACTCCGAATCTCAGTAACTGTAGTGGGTACTCTCCACTCCATTATCTCCTTAACTTTAGCAGGATCCACTGAAATTCCTCCATTAGAAATAATATGACCAAGAAATGGCACCTCGCCAATCCAAAACTCTCATTTGCTAAACTTGGCGTAGAGTTAAATATCTCATCGCTTCTGTAGCAACAATCTCAGATGTTCCTCATGATCACTACCACTCTTAGAATAGATAAGAATATCGTCGATGAATACTACGACGAATCTGTCCAAATACTCCATAAACACCTTGTTCATTAAATTCATAAAATAAGCTGGTGCATTGGTTAATCCAAACGACATAACAGTGAACTCATATAATCCATATCGAGTCGAGAAAGCCGTCTTGGGAATATCCGATGGTCTAATCCTCATCTGATGGTATCCCGATCGAAGATCAATCTTCGAGAATACTCTTGCACCTCTCACCCGATTAAATAAATCTTCAATGTGGGGTAAGAGATACTTGTTCTTCACAGTGACATCATTAAGGGTCCTATAATCCATGCACATTCCTTGCGATCCTTCTTTCTTCTGTACAAATAGAACCGGCGCTCCATAAGGTGAAGAATCCAAACGAATGTACCCAGCATCTTGTAACTCTGTTAACTGCTTCTTAAGTTCTTTTAATTCTTCTACGGACATCCTATATGGCCGTTTAGAAATAGGAGCAGTCCTAGATAAGGGATTAATGACCAACTCAACTTCCATATCTGGTGGCATCCCTAATAACTCCTCTGGAAAGACATCCGGAAAATCTCTAATTGCATGGATGTTGTCACCTACAAACTTCTCATCTACTAAGAATGTCGCTAATCTGATGGTGGTAGTTACTGCAATTCCAACTTCAAATCTTTCTCCTTTGAAACTGGTGAGTTCTATGGTTCCTTTAGCACTAGTGTATAAACTGCCTTTATCTTTCTTAACCATGACATACCAAGGATCACGACCATAGTGCTCTCTTCTAACACTATAGGGGTCGCCCATCTGGGTTAGAAATACAAGGTACGAAAGAAAGGATTGTAGACAAGGAAGTGATTATGAAGCATGTTACTTTGGGGGATTTATTAGCTAAATAAATTAGTGTGTTAACCACTAAAGCTAATACATTACCTTATGATGGTACATGCTAAGATGCCCAACTATACTATTTCAATCAATCAAAGAAGCAAATCAGGCATTTTTCACCAGAACAATCAAACAACATTTTTAAATATAGAAAATAGTTTTGATTTTGTCTTAGGTTTCCTATCTCTTAAAAATGTCATAGGGGTAGGGATTCCAAGGTGTGAAATCCATCTTGTTTTAGAGTAGAAAAGATAAGATTAATCAGAGTAGAATAGCAAAAGTTGAGACAAGATCAAGATGAGATGAGTATAGAATGAGTGAGAGTAAGGTAAGTAATGAAGGGTTGTCCATTTCTATCTAGGTTTCGTCCTACAGTCAACATTTCCTCTGATACCACTTCTGTCACACCCGGCTTTAAGGAACAAAGCCAGGTGCATCTCATACATGCGCCAAGAAGACAACACATATAATAACAGAGTGTATAGAGATAAATGTCATAAATCATCAGAGTATTTATTACATAGCGGAAGACTTATTACAAAATAAAAGAATAAATATAAAACGAACTAAGGATCGTCGGCGCCAATGTCAACTGAGAAACGCCACCTAGATCAGATCATACTCCTTGCCTTGCGGCTCCTCCTGAACCACCTGCTCTTCTCCTGTGGGGGGGGTGTGAGACAGCAAGGGTGAGCTCACACATGATCATCGCTCAACAAGTTGTGGGGAATAATGTGACATGAACTCACCAAAGGTGGGAGCTCATGGAGTGTAAGGCTTATCAAAGAGAATGGTTAAAGCTGAGCATTGCTTTTAATGTTGGTCAAACTTTTATTAGCAATTACTAGATGTAAGTAAATACCAAACCTTAATAAATAATAGAACAAAATTAATAATAAACCCATGCATATGCAAATGACAAAATTGAATTTAAGTTCCATAATTTAATCATCAGAGAGTCCTGAGCTGCTCATGACCGTGAGCTCGGCTAGTATACCAGTTTTACACTCTGCAGAGGTTGTACCCTTTACCCACAAGTCATGCTACCCATCTGCCAAGGGGTCGCGAATCCCATACACCTCTACCTAGGAAGCGCGGCAGGGCAACACTACGAGGCCTTTACAAAGTTCCACTAGCTTCCGAAAACCCGCTACAGTTTATAGGAAGTTCCAATGCAGGGTTCCTGGCTGACCGCCATCGCAGCAAAATCAACCAGGGACCTCCCTACACTGACCACTCCCCTACTGCCCTTGCCCCTTTCGGGTAAGGTAGTCTTCCACTAGCTTTCCTAATTAGTTAGCCAAGGGCGTCCCATTAAACCCTTGTGGTGGCACGTGGTTCTCAAGTTAAGCTCTATGTTCCAATTAACATTAATGATCTCAACATGAACATAAATAGAATAACAAAAAGAATTGGAACATAGAGGTAATAAATGATTATCCCAAAACCATGTAAAGCAATAGCAAACTACCCAAGTGATTCAGGGGTAAACAAGGTAATGAGATAAACAATCTAGGGTGACCTATTGGGTCCCATCAAAATTAACCTATGCATGGATAAGTGATATTAAAGAACATTATTGGGTAAAAAGTGGTCAAGGGCACAACTTGCCTTCAATGAGCTCCTGCTCAGCTACTTCAATCTGCTGCTCACCAGGATCCTCGGTCACGGGCTCTTCTACTCGCCGCAATACAAACAAGCACAGTGCATATAGAGAAATTAACATTACACCAAACATATATACAAAATACACGGTAATAATCTACACATTAAAATAAAATTCTAGGAACAGGAATCACAATTTTTGGAGTTATAGAATTTAAGTTATGGATTTTCAAAGGTTTCATGTGCTTTAAATAAGATTAAGTGTGAGATTAATTTTCTTACTGTTGTCATGCTAAAACAGAGACACTAAGTGCTAGAGAATAAAATTACAAAATTTTAGAAAGTGAAATGGATTAATTTGGAGTTAGTATGAATTTTCTATGAATTTATAAAGTTCTAGTAATTATTTTGTATTAAAAAGTAATTTCTATAATTACATAACTGAATTTAAAGAGTTATGGACTGGGCCTCAAATCCTGGAAAGCGCAGGGTTCTCGGTGTAAGAATCTATAGACTCAGAGTACAACACCGATGGATGGCGGGTTTATTTATTACTTCCCAGGGGGCTCTTTTGCAAAAGCATGGTCGAAGAGGTATCCGATGCTGTGGGCCGCCAGATCAAAAATGAACTGCCGAGATCAAACTTATCATTAACTGAATCGGTGAGCTACCAGAGCCGTTGATCGTCTGATTAACGCCTCGGATTCAAAGCGTCGAAAGGGTACTCTCATGTTCTAATCTGGGCCGCTCATCGATACATCTACGGCCGCCACCTGCACTACCCTCCGTATAATCGCAGCCGCAAGATGTGGATCAAACGGACAGGAATCCTTCTCCTACCTCCGCACCGGGTCACGGCGGCGCGTTCAGACCGCACGACGGCGCACCATGCCAGGCACAACCCATGCCCAGATTCCGAGCACAAACTCCATACCGAGGCGATCTAAGCGTTGCGGCGGCAAAATAGAATCGACAGGTAAGCATCTTACCACAGGGAATGGCGCAATTACTCCGGTCACCGCCCAAGTTGGTCCGCCGCGGTGCAGAACTCTCCAGCTAGAAATCCACACACCACCGGTGATACCGCAGGTTCGAGGCCCGCCGCTGATTCCCGCAGTGCCACAACCGAGCCCCCAGCGCAGCTGCATACGAACAGCCGATGGCGCGGACCGGATTTCACTCTGCTCTCTCCAACGGCTATGGTGGTGAACGGAAGGGAGGAGGGAAGGAACAGGGAAAGGAACGATGCACGGCATTTGGCTTATAGCCTCAATAAGGCGCGCACGACCCGTAACGGCGTCCGGGAACTGCGGGGTTCGGAGATCTCGACCACGGCCAATTCGGTGAGCGGGATCCGATTCACGCGGGGAGGAAGTCCTCTGTCGGGGCGGCCTGCTTATATGCCTGCGGGGTTGCGCAGCGCACGGGGAGGTAAAGGCGTCCGTTTCCCAGGGGAATCCGTTGAACCGGCCATGGTCAGCTGCGGAGGAGTCGGCGGTCGTTGAGGAGGACCGCGCGTATTTGGTTGGGGATTCAGTGGGAGAGATGGAGATGACATGCACAGCCCACCGGTCAGTTACCAAGCGTGTGTGACAGGGGAAACGGTGGCTTATGACAAGGTGGGGCCCGCCTTCAGAGACTGCGCGCGTGAACCGGAACTCGGGCTGCGCAGGAGAGAAAAACGAGTTGGGCCAGCCAGATTCGGCCCAGTCGAGTTCTCAAGCTTTTCTCTTTTTTTTTTGTTTTCTCCCTTTTCAGATTTAGATTTCAAATTTAAATCTATTTTTGTGGGAAGTTCAAACTCAGGTTAATTTTATAGATTTACATGACAACATAAACTGAATTTTTGTTCATTTATATTTTTATTTTATACTGTTTGTATAGTGTTTTCTTCTCTTTTTCCCAATTCTAGGATTTTCCTTTGGAATTTAAATTCCACCTTGTATTTTAACATATTTCTTTTATTTTGTATTATTTTATGTTGTCACAGAATGCACACAAATTAAAATCCCAGCATGATGCATAATTTGTTATTGGGTATCTTTTTTTATTTTTTTATTTATTTATTTGTTTTCATGTGATGTTCTCATAGAATGATAAATATGGATAACTCACATATATACACAGGAATATCATTTCTCCTTTGAGGTTATCCTCTACAAATTACAAGTTGGGTATTACACACGTTCTGCCAATGGTCTGTTTCTCTCTCAACGACAGTACACTCAGGATATTTTGGAGCGCGTCGGGATGAGCGTGTGCAAGCCGTGTAGCACACTTGTTGATCTCCACTCCAAATTATCTGCAAATGGACCTCCCGTTGATGACGCTACTCAGTACCGCAGCCTGGCAGGTGTTGTACAGTATTTGACTTTCACCCGTCCGTACAATGCCTTCGCTGTTCAGCAGATTTGCCTCTATATGCATGATCCACGAGAGCCCTACCTCAAGGCTCTCAAGCGCATCTTGCGCTACCTGCAAGGCACTATATCTCTTGGACTGACTATGCGCCGATCTTCCCATATGGAGCTCGTTGTCTACACGGATGCCGACTGGGCTGGATGTCCCGACACTCGCCGGTCGACCTCTGGCTACGCAGTGTTCCTTGGAGACAACCTAGTGTTGTGGTCCTCCAAGCGCCAGCACACGGTTTCCCGGTCCAGTGCCGAGGCCGAATACCGTGCTGTGGCAAATGGCGTTGCTGAAGCTACTTGGTTATGTCAGTTACTCATTGAGCTTCGGCACCCGCCTCGCCGTGCCACCCTAGTCTACTGTGACAACGTCAGTGTTGTATATCTCTCTAGCAATCCAGTGCAGCATCAACGAACGAAGCATGTTGAGATCGATCTCCACTTTGTCCGAGAGAAGGTCGCCCTCGGACACGCTCGGGTTCTTCATGTTCCTACGACATCTCAGTACGCAGACATCTTCACCAAGAGACTACCCACCTCGTTGTTCCAGGAGTTTCGGTCCAGCATGACCGTTAGCGATGCTCCCGATTAGACTGCGGGGGAGTGTTAGACTATTGTAATTATAGAAAGCCTAATTATGGTAGTCAGCCCTTGATTGTAGGCTGCCCTTGATTGGCTTGTACGCCTGTGCGGTTGCCTTGTGAGCAACCCCGGCCTCTCCTATGTATACGCACACATTGCCATGGAATAGAATCAAATCATTCCCACAATTACTCTTTCAGGTAGTGGAACGATCGACTCTCAGATATTCTTAGGCAACTAGGATGTATCTAGGTTTTGACAACATTATTGTAGCTAGTTTATGCTTTTAAACACCAAGTTCTTTGGAGTTTCTACGCCCATGAGAAGCTCAAATACCCGGGTTATGAGATTTTTTCCCTTTTTAGGGCTTGTTCGGTTAGCTCTCAATCCATGTGGATTGAGTGAGATTGAGTGGGTTTAAATCCCAAGCAAGTCAAAGTTTTTCTAAATTTTTTCCAATCCCATCCAATCCATGTATAATGGGAATAACCGAACAAGACCTTATTTGTTTTGGGACTAAGCCACATGCATATTGTTTTTCTTGTGCCCATTTTTTACTATAGATTTTTATCGTCTCATGCTCTAGAACTGTTTCTCACGTTTCACAATTTTTCTTGAACTATAGCTTATTGTTTTTATGTCTTTTAGGTGTCCTGAAACTATCAACTCTTAGGCATTCTTAGATAACTATTAAGGCTACTAGATATTCCTAGGTCGAGACAATATTTTTCTAGCTAGTTTCTGCTAAGAACGAGTTCTTTAAATTTTCTATATCCATGAGGAGCTCAAATATTCGAGGTTATGTTTTTTTTTGCTATTTTGAGTTTATTCTTTTTTTTACTCTTTGTTTGTTCTAGGACTGACTCAGATATTGTTTTTTGGCCTATTTTCTAGTATAGATTTTTGACGGCTTATGCTCTCGAACTGTTTCTCATATTTTTAATATTTTTCATAAGCTACAACTCACTGATTTCAAATGTTTTATGGATCACAGAACTATCGAGCTCAAACATTCCTGGACACCTATTGAGGCCATTAGAATTTACTTAGTCCAAGTCAAAATTAATTAAAAGATAATAAAAGCGACCAGTGAATTAACAATTTGCGGAAGACTTGGACAACGGTTTAATAGAATAATTAAAGTCATAAAAAATCGAGGCTACGGTATAAATTGCACGGCTTCAATCAACCAAACATAGAACTCACACATATAGAGCCTACCTCACAGCAACCAAATAGCAGCTATCGGTATCCCTTGATACAAGCACACGCAGATACTGACAGCCAAATACGCTCATAATACATCAGCTAATGGATACATATATGGAACTCATACCAGATGAAAACACACGGAGAGCAACAGATACAATCCAACCAAGAAACAAAATTATTATTTCTAAGTAAAAAGTTATACAATCTAACAGAGACAATCCCGAATGAAAACACACAAGAAAGCTAGCTACCCGTGCTATTTGCTTGAACAAACTTGCTAGGTCTATACGACATGATAGCCGTAAATTAAAAACAATACTATAAAACTTTTTAATAAAGACTGACCTAACAACAATTGCGATGAGAACAGGAGCGGTTGGACGGTGCAACTGGGCAAGCAACCGTAGACGATGACAGTTCACGGATGCTGCCGGCGGCGAGGATCGGATCGGATACGATACGACGACGACTATATGACTCAACTTCCTATAAAAAAAGGTTTCTGTGATGCCTCAACGTCGCACAGCAAGCAAGCAAAAACGCTACCGCTCCTTTGTTTTGTCTAATCTAATTCAGATCAATTAACGAAGACATATGTTGGCGCCATATGAATGAACCACCTCTGCGAAGGCGCGGGCGGTCCGCGGCACTGGGCCGAACGGTCCACGACCTGGGGGCAGGAGCGGATCCTCCTCTGCATACTTTCGGACGATCCATGCCTGGTGTCAGACTATCCGCGATGGCGCAGAAGGTCTTCTTTTCCGCGAAAAACCCTAGAACTCGCCCTGTGAGAGATCACATCGAAGGGGAGAGTTCCAAGAGTCATTGTTCGGGTTGGCAGGTCGTTAGGTGCGTCTCTAATAGTTGTAGAGTCAAAGAGGGATGGTTGTGTAAAGCTAAACTAAATCTAAACCTAAGGCTAGATTACTTCTACTCCTAGAAATTGAATGAACGATGCAAATAAGGTAAAATTAATATGTAGATTTAATTGAATCCATTGTGGGGGCTTCAATTGGTCGTACCCCTTCATCTCTATAAAAGGTGGAGGTCTGGACCCGTTACAAGTCGGTTCTCGAGTTAATCCCGTGGATTTTGCTAACAAATCCTGCAAGAAATCTAGAACCCTAATTGATTATGCACACGCGCGGACGGTCCGCGCCGCTAAGGCGGACAGTCTGGACCGTGGACCATCCGACCTCAGCGTCGGACCGTCCGCACGGTCTGTTTTGTTGCTCAACATATGCCCCTGCATTTTGGTGGAGGTTGACGAACCAAAAGCACATGTTCTAGTAGCACCCTTCTGGAAACAATAAACCTTGCGAGTTATTTTGTTATCGAAGTACTCGAAGTACAACTTAAGCCTGATGTGAGTCACCGGCTTTTCAATCTAGTCGGGTGATCATTTAGCGCATAAAGGCCATTTAGGAATGCATCTTTCTCGACCATGACTATTTGATCAATGGATCAATAAGTACAAAATTGTAGTACCCTCAGCCCGAATAAACAAAGAGATGATATATATAATATGGGTTCATCGCCACACTACCCCATGCTTGAACAGGAAAATTGCCGACGGTGAATAAGCTGGTAGAAAGTACCATGGCATCATTGGATGAACACGCGACACATGTTGCATCGCCTTTTGGGCTGTTTTATTTGGCCGTGTTGTCTTCGCGGGTGATCGAAGTTGCTTCGTTTGTCGATTGCAAGGTACGTCCTTTTTAAAAGCAGCGACAACTTTAACTATCCGACCAAAAGCTTTAGATGATTTTTGCTTCGACGTACATATCTCTGGTTGTCGATGTTTGAAGACGTGTGGACAATGTGGCCTTTGGTTGTTGCTGGACCGTCCGGCTGAGTTAGTCGGTCTGTCTGTGTTGGCTCCGGACTAACCGGACACAAATGTTGGACCGTTCGCGATACGCGAGATAGGGAGCTTTGATCGACTGTCCAATCGCCCTTGTCCCTGTGCCTACTGTCTTATTAGTTTTCTTGCCTGGAGACTTATGAGTCACCACTCCTCGTGAACCATTCGACGTGCGAGGGTCACCAATGATAATGTTTTTGCCTTTGCCTTTATCGGCCACTTCAAGCTGAACCAAGACTTTTTTGCTTGCTAGTTCCACTATATTGATAGGAAATGGTTGTGCGTCCACTTGCATCTCCTGAAAGATCAACCGACCCTCATTTATTACCAATTGTATCTGTCTATGAAAAACATTACAATCATTGGTGGCATGGGAAAAAATATGTCACTTGCAATAATCACATCACTTTAATTCATCCATATAAGGAATAGTATGCGTTAATTTAATATTGCCACTTTTTACTAGCTCGTCAAATACTTTATCACATTTGGCAACATTAAAAGTAAATTAAACTTATCACCGATTCTTTTGAACTGTCTGCAAAGAAGAACATGTAGAGAGTTTAGCGTGTGTAGGCCAAACAAATTCGACGGTATATACATCTGTGGATTCATCATCCGAACTATCGCGCCTCGCTAGATGCATCTGATGGCTATCCGATTTTGATGCATCTTTACTTCAGCTTTTACAGGCCAAAGCCCGCTGGTGCAAATGCACTAATGAAAAGAATTGGACGCCATCTAATTTCTCTTTTAATTAAGATCGCAACCCATTAAAAGTCAACCCTACTAGCTGGTTTTACGCGTCATGGATTTGAAAACATCGGTTTCTAGTGTCCCAGAACCTTTGGATATAGTCATTAACTAATTCTACATGCCCTTGTCGAACTGAAGATAAATCAGCTAATTCTAACTCATGTTCTGAGAAGAAGCATTTATGAAATTTCTACTCTAATTTGTCCCAATAGTTAATAGAGTTAGGTGGCGAGGTTGCGTACCATGCGAATGTGGTACCAGCCAGGGATAGCGAGAATAATCGGACATGGTAGGCTTCCCTATTAGCCGATTCTCCTAGATGTGCTAAGAATTGGCTTATGTGCTCATACGTACTTTTCCCGCCTTCACCGAAAATTTAGAGAAATCCAGTATCCTAGTTCCCTGCAGATATGGTACGGCGTCAAATCGGTGACTATAAGGTTTCTGATATGACTGCCCCGTTGCTGACACACTAACACCAAGTTTATCTCTGAATAACCAGGTTACCTGGTCCCTAATTTTTTCAACTACATTAGGTGGTCATCCATTAAGTACGGGGTGAAAATCTCGGGTTGACTAACATTATGTTGTCGGCTTTCCTCCCAAGGATGTTCAAAATGTGTGTTAGGTGTCCTATTAGTGCCACCCCATCCTACCTTATATCTATCAGGCTCTCTGGTGGCCGAAGAATATTCGGCCCTGGGCATATGAGGTGTCATGACATGGTTATAATATGTGAGAGCACCTAGAGGGGGGTGAATAGGTGATCCTGTGAAACTTGAAACTTAATCCACAGGCGTTAGCACAATAATGCCAAGTGGCTAGAGAGGAGCCTCAACAAAACACAATAACCACAAGAGATCAATCACAGAGATGGCACAGTGGTTTATCCCGTGGTTCGGCCAAGACCAACGCTTGCCTACTCCACGTTGTGGCGTCCCAACGGACGAGGGTTGCAATCAACCCCTCTCAAGCGGTCCAAAGACCCACTTGAATACCACGGTGTTTTGCTTGCTTTACTATATCCCGTTTGCGAGGAATCTCCACACTTTGGAGCCTCTCGCCCTTACACTTTGATGATCACAAAGAAGCACGGAGTAAGGGAGGGATAAGCAACACAGTCAAGACAAGAAATCACAGCAACACCACGCACACAAGTCGCAACAAGAGCTCACAACACAACTAGAGCTCTAATTGCTATTGCAAGGAATCAAAAGCGCGGAATCGATGTCTTAGTGCTTAGGAATTCTTAGAGAATGCTTGGTGTTCTACTCCATGTGCCTAGGGGTCCCTTTTATAGCCCCAAGGCAGCTAGGAGCCGTTGAGTGCATTCCAGGAAGGCAATTCTTGCCTTCTGTCGCCTGGTGCACCGGACAGTCCGGTGCACCACCGGACACTGTCCGGTGCGGATTTCCTTCCTTAATTGGCGAAGCCGACCGTTGGCAGCCTTGGAGCCGTTGGCGCACCGGACACTGTCAGGTGCACACCGGATAGTCCAGTGCCCCCTACTAGCCGTTAGCTTGGCCACGTGTCCCGCGCGGATCGCGCGGCCGACCGTTGGCTCACCGGACAGTCCGGTGCACACCGGACAGTCCGGTGAATTATAGCCGTACGCCGTTAACTTATTCCCGAGAGCGGCAAGTTCGCCTGAGCCAACCTGGCACACCGGACACTGTCCGGTGCACCACCGGACAGTCCGGTGCACCCAGTCAGAGCTGGCTTTGGCTGAACAAGGCCATCTCTTCTCCAATTCGATTTCTCCTGTTTCCAGCACTTAGAAACAATACATTAGTCACTAAAACAATGCACTAAGTCTGAGAAACATACCTTTATACTTGATTTGTACTTTGTCCACCATTTGACACTTAGGCACTTGTGTTGGACACTAAATCACCAAAACACTTATAAATGGCCCAAGGGCACATTTCCCTTTCAATCTCCCCCTTTTTGGTGATTAATGCCAACACAACATAAAGCAAGTAGAACAAGTACAAAATCAATTCAAATAAGAACTCAAATTTGTTTTGAATCAAATTTGGCATATATGGATCATTCTTTGCCACCACTTGGTTTGTTTTTGCAAATCAAACTCAATTTCCTATCTCTAAGTCAAACACACATGTTGAAACATAGAGAGAGATATTTCACGAGAAATTGATCAAGGATTCAAAAACTCCCCCTTTTTCCCATAATTAAACCTTCTCCCCAAAGGAGACCAACTTTTGACAATAAGAGCAATTAAGAGTATTTTGACAAACAAAAACTCTAACTCTATTATTTTCAAAATTCACAAGTGGTAGTTGATCCATTTATTGCTTTGGCCTGATTTTCTCCCCCTTTGGCATCAAGCACCAAAACGGGATCAATTTTGGCCCTTTAACCCCATTGCCTCACCAAAATCTTCAACTAAGAGTAAAAAGGCAATAAGATTACTAAGATGAACTTGGAAAAAGTTACTCTTTCATCGGAGTGCAGTGGAAGTCTTGCATGGTCCAAGTCCACCTTTTCCCTTTCAATCCACCTTCGTGACTAAATCAGGCAAACTCAAGCACACAGTTAGTCTCAAAGGGTCAAGTTGTAGCACATCTCCCCCTAAATTTGTGCATCACTTGCAAAGGACTTGTGAGGTCCGGGGAGTGCATGTACAACTTGAGCACCATAAATAAACAACACAATGCAAAAGGAACATGATCAAAGGCATAAACACATGTATGCTATAAATCAATCCAAGTTCCGCGAATCTAAGACATTTAGCTCACTACGCAACTTGCAAAAGGTCTGCTCATCTAAAGGCTTGGTAAAGATATCGGCTAGCTGGTTCTCGGAGCTAACATGAAACACTTCGATATCTCCCTTTTGCTGGTGGTCTCTCAAAAAGTGATGTCGGATGTCTATGTGCTTTGTGCGGCTGTGTTCAACAGGATTATCCGCCATGCGGATAGCACTCTCATTATCACATAGGAGTGGGACTTTGCTCAGATTGTAGCCAAAGTCCCTGAGGGTTTGCCTCATCCAAAGTAGTTGCGTGCAACACTGTCCTGCGGCAACGTACTCGGCCTCAGCGGTGGATAGGGCAACGGAGGTTTGTTTCTTAGAACTCCATGACACCAGGGACCTTCCTAAGAATTGGCACGTCCCCGATGTACTCTTCCTATCGACCTTACACCCAGCATAGTCGGAGTCTGAATATCCAATCAAGTCAAAGGTAGACCCCTTTGGATACCAGATCCCGAAATAAGGCGTAGCGACTAAATATCTAAGAATTCGCTTCACAGCCACTAAGTGACACTCCTTAGGATCGGATTGAAATCTAGCACACATGCATACGCTAAGCATAATATCCGGTCTGCTAGCACATAAATAAAGTAAAGACCCTATCATAGACTGGTATGCTTTTTGATCAACAGACTTACCTCCTTTGTTGAGGTCGGTGTGTCCGTCGGTTCCCATCGGAGTCTTTGCGGGCTTGGCGTCCTTCATCCCAAACCTCTTGATCAAATCTTGTGTGTACTTCGTTTGGGAGATGAAGGTTCCATCCTTGAGTTGCCTCACTTGGAACCCAAGGAAGTAGCTTAACTCGCCCATCATCGACATCTCGAATTTCTGAGTCATCACCCTGCTAAACTCTTCACAAGACTTTTGGTTAGTAGAACCAAATATTATGTCATCAACATAAATTTGGCACACGAAAAGATCACCATCACAAGTCTTAGTAAAAAGAGTTGGATCGGCTTTCCCAACCTTGAAAGCATTAGCAATTAAAAAGTCTCTAAGGCATTCATACCATGCTCTTGGGGCTTGCTTAAGTCCATAGAGCGCCTTAGAGAGCTTACACACGTGGTCGGGGTACCGTTCATCCTCGAAGCCAGGGGGTTGCTCCACGTACACCTCCTCCTTGATTGGCCCGTTGAGGAAAGCGCTCTTCACATCCATTTGGAACAACCTGAAGGAATGGTGAGCGGCATATGCTAGCAAGATACGAATGGACTCTAGCCTAGCCACAGGAGCAAAAGTCTCCTCAAAGTCCAAACCTGCGACTTGGGCATAACCTTTTGCCACAAGTCGTGCCTTGTTCCTTGTCACCACCCCGTGCTCGTCTTGTTTGTTGCGGAACACCCACTTGGTTCCCACAACATTTTGCTTGGGACGAGGTACCAGTGTCCAAACTTCATTTCTTTTGAAGTTGTTGAGCTCCTCCTGCATGGCCAACACCCAGTCCGGATCTAGCAAGGCCTCTTCTACCCTGAAAGGCTCAATAGAAGAGACAAAGGAGTAATGCTCACAAAAATTAACTAATCGAGATCGAGTAGTTACTCCCTTGCTAATATCACCCAAAATTTGGTCGACGGGATGATCCCTTTGAATCATTGCTCGAACTTGGGTTGGAGGTGTCGGTTGTGCTTCTTCCTCCATTACATGATCATCTTGTGCTCCCCCTTGATCACACGCCTCCTGTTCATCATCTTGAGTTGGGGGTTGCACCATTGTTGAGGAAGAAGGTTGATCTTGCTCATCTTGTTCCTGTGGCCGCACATCTCCAATCGTCATGGTGCGTATTGCGGTCGTTGGAACTTCTTCTTCATCTAGATCATCAAAATCAACAACTTGCTCTCTTGGAGAGCCATTAGTCTCATCAAATACAACGTCGCTAGAGACTTCAACCAAACCCGATGATTTGTTGAAGACTTTATACGCCTTTGTATTTGAGTCATAACCTAACAAAAACCCTTCTACGGCTTTGGGAGCAAATTTGGAATTCCTACCCTTCTTCACTAGAATGTAGCATTTACTCCCAAAAACTCGGAAATACAAAACATTGGGTATGTTACCGGTTAGTAGCTCATACGACGTCTTCTTGAGGAGGCGATGAAGGTAGACCCTGTTGATGGCGTGGCAAGCCGTGTTCACGGCTTCCGACCAAAAGCGCTCGGGGGTCTTGAACTCCCCAAGCATCGTCCTCGCCATGTCTATAAGTGTCATGTTCTTCCTCTCTACCACTCCATTTTGTTGTGGTGTGTAGGGAGCGGAGAACTCGTGCTTGATCCCTTCCTCCTCAAGGTACTCCTCCACTTGAAGGTTCTTGAACTCGGACCCATTGTCGCTCCTTATATTTTTCACCTTGAGCTCAAACTCGTTTTGAGCTCTCCTTAGGAAGCGCTTGAGGGTCCCTTGGTTTTCAGATTTATCCTGCAAAAAGAATACCCAAGTGAAGCGGGAAAAGTCATCAACTATAACAAGACCATACTTACTTCCTCTTATACTTAGATAGGCGACGGGTCCGAAGAGGTCCATGTGAAGCATCTCCAAAGGTCTTGATGTGGTCATCACATTTTTGGTGTGATGAGAGCTTCCCACCTGTTTGCCTGCTTGACAAGCTACACAAGGTCTATCTTTTTCGAATTGCACATTAGTTAAACCTATCACGTGTTCTCCCTTTAGAAGCTTGTGAAGGTTCTTCATCCCCACATGTGCTAAGCGGCGATGCCACAACTAGCCCATGCTAGTCTTAGCAATTAAGCATGCATCTAGACCGGCCTCCTCTTTTGCAAAATCAACTAAGTAAAGTTTGCCGTCTAATACACCCTTAAAAGCTAATGAACCATCACTTCTTCTAAAGACAGACACATCTACATTTGTGAATAGACAATTATATCCCATATTGCATAATTGACTAACAGATAACAAATTATATCCAAGAGACTCAACTAAAAACACATTAGATATAGAGTGCTCGGATGAAATAGCAATTTTACCTAACCCTTTTACCTTGCCTTGATTCCCATCACCGAATATTATTGAATCTTGGGAATCCTTGTTTTTGACGTAGGAGGTGAACATCTTCTTCTCCCCCGTCATATGGTTTGTGCATTCGCTGTCGATAATCCAGCTTGAACCCCCGGATGCATAAACCTGCAAGGCAAATTTAGGCTTGGGTCTTAGGTACCCAACTCTTGTTGGGTCCTACAAGGTTAGTCACAATTGTCTTAGGGACCCAAATGCAAGTTTTGTCTCCCTTGCATTTTGCCCCTAATTTTCTAGCAACTATCTTCATATCCTTTCTACAAATAGCAAAGGAAGCATTTAAAGCATGATATGTTGTAGAAGGTTCATTAACTTTCCTAGGAATATTAACAACATTTCTCCTAGGCATATGAACAAAATATCTCTTCGACATATCTTTACCATGCATATAGGAAGAACTAGAAGCAAACATGGCATGAGAGTCAAAAGCATCATAAGCATTACAACTCCTATAAGACTGTCTTCTATCATGGTACATAAAAGCATGGTTCTTTTTAACACAACTAGCCATAGAGGCCTTTCCTTTCTCTTTGGCGGAGATGGGAGTCTTATGGCTTGTTAAGTCCTTGGCTTCCCTCTTGAAGCCAAGTCCATCCTTTATTGAGGGGTGTCTGCCAATCGTGTAGGCATCCCTTGCAAACTTTAGCTTATCAAAATCACTCTTGCTAGTCTTAAGTTGGGCATTAAGACTAGTCAATTCATCATTCAATTTGGAAATTGTAACAAGGTGTTCACTACAAGCATCAATGTCAAAATCTTTACACCTATTGCAAATTGTAACATGTTCTACACAAGAGTTAGATTTACTAGCTATCTTTAACTTAGCATTCAAATCATCATTTATGCTCCTTAAGCTAGAAATTGTCTCATGGCAGGAAGATAGTTCACAAGAAAGCATTTCATTTCTCTTTATTTCTAAAGCAAGGGATTTTTGAGCTTCTACAAACTTATCATGTTCATCATATAAGAGATCCTCTTGCTTTTCTAGCAATCTATTCTTATCATTCAAAGCATCAATCAATTCATTTATTTTATCCACCTTGGTTCTATCTAGACCCTTGAATAAACATGAATAATCTATTTCATCATCATCACTAGACTCATCCTCACTTGAAGAAGCATAAGTACTAGTGTTACGAGCGCTTACCTTCTTTTCCCTTGCCATGAGGCAAGTGTGATGCTCGTTGGGGAAGAGGGATGACTTGTTGAAGGCGGTGGCGGCGAGTCCTTCGTTGTCGGAGTCGGACGACGAACAATCCAAGTCCCACTCCTTGCCAAGATGTGCCTCGCCTTTTGCCTTCTTATAGTTCTTCTTCTTCTCCCTCTTGTTCCCTTGTTCCTGGTCACTACCATTGTCGGGACAGTTAGCAATAAAATGACCAACCTTACCACATTTGAAGCATGAGCGCTTCCCCTTTGTTTTGGTCTTGCTTGGCTGCCCCTTGCGACCCTTTAGCGCCGTCTTGAAGCGCTTGATGATGAGGGTCATCTCTTCATCATTGAGCCTGGCCACCTCAACTTGCGCCACCTTGCTAGGTAGCGTCTCCTTGCTCCTTGTAGCCTTGAGAGCAATGGGTTGAGGCTCATGGATTGGACCGTTCAACGCGTCGTCGACATATCTCGCCTCCTTGATCATCATTCGCCCGCTTACAAATTTTCCAAGAACTTCTTCGGGCGACATCTTGGTGTACCTAGGATTTTCACGGATATTGTTCACCAAATGTGGATCAAGTACAGTAAAGGACTTTAGCATTAGACGAACGACGTCGTGGTCTGTCCATCGTGTGCTTCCGTAGCTCCTTATCTTGTTGATGAGGGTCTTGAGCCGGTTGTATGTTTGGGTTGGCTCCTCTCCCCTGATCATTGCGAATCTTCCAAGCTCGCCCTCCACCAACTCCATTTTGGTGAGTAAGGTGACGTCGTTCCCCTCATGTGAGATCCTGAGGGTGTCCCAGATCTGCTTGGCATTGTCCAAGCCGCTCACCTTATGATACTCGTCCCTGCACAAAGAGGCTAACAACACAGTAGTAGCTTGTGCATTTCTATGAATCTGTTCATTGATAAACATAGGACTATCCGAGCTATCAAATTTCATTCCACTTTCCACAATCTCCCATATGCTTGGATGGAGAGAGAACAGGTGACTACGCATTTTGTGGCTCCAAAATCCGTAGTCCTCTCCATCAAAGTGAGGAGGTTTGCCAAGTGGAATGGAGAGCAAATGAGCATTTGTACTTTGCGGAATACGAGAGTAGTCAAAAGAAAAGTTCGAATTAACCGGTTTCCTTCTCTCGTAGTCGTTGTCGTCGTTGTCTTTTTGGGAAGAAGTGGACTCGTCGCTGTCGTCGTAGTAGACGATCTCCTTGATACGCCTTGTATTCTTCTTCTTCACATCCTTTCGTTTGTGGCCTGAGCCCGAGTCGGTAGGCTTGTCATCCTTTGGCTCGTTGACGAAGGACTCCTCCTTATCATTGATCACGATTCCCTTCCCCTTAGGATCCATCTCTTCGGGCGGTTAGTCCCTTTCTTGAAGAGGACGGCTTTGATACCAATTGAGAGCACCTAGAGGGGGGGTGAATAGGTGATCCTGTGAAACTTGAAACTTAATCCACAAAAACTTGATTAGGCGTTAGCACAATAATGCCAAGTGGCTAGAGAGGAGCCTTAACAAAACACAATAACCACAAGAGATCAATCACAGAGATGGCATAGTGGTTTATCCCGTGGTTCGGCCAAGACCAACGCTTGCCTACTCCACGTTGTGGCGTCCCAACGGACGAGGGTTGCAATCAACCCCTCTCAAGCGGTCCAAAGACCCACTTGAATACCACGGTGTTTTGCTTGCTTTACTATATCCCGTTTGCGAGGAATCTCCACACTTTGGAGCCTCTCGCCCTTACACTTTGATGATCACAAAGAAGCACGGAGTAAGGGAGGGATAAGCAACACACTCAAGACAAGAAATCACAGCAACACCACGCACACAAGTCGCAACAAGAGCTCACAACACAACTCAATGAGTTCACAACTCAACTAGAGCTCTAATTGCTATTGCAAGGAATCAAAAGCGCGGAATCGATGTCTTAGTGCTTAGGAATGCTTAGAGAATGCTTGGTGTTCTCCTCCATGCGCCTAGGGGTCCCTTTTATAGCCCCAAGGCAGCTAGGAGCCGTTGAGTGCATTCCAGGAAGGCAATTCTTTCCTTCTGTCGCCTGGTGCACCGGACAGTCCGGTGCACCACCGGACACTGTCCGGTGCGGATTTCCTTCCTTAATTGGCGAAGCCGACCGTTGGCAGCCTTGGAGCCGTTGGCGCACCGGACACTGTCCGGTGCACACCGGACAGTCCGGTGCCCCCTACTAGCCGTTAGCTTGGCCACGTGTCCCGTGCGGATCGCGCGGCCCACCGTTGGCCCGGCCGACCGTTGGCTCACCGGACAGTCCGGTGCACACCGGACAGTCCGGTGAATTATAGCCATACGCCGTTAACTTATTCCCGAGAGCGGCAAGTTCGCCTGAGCCAACCTGGCACACCGGACAGTCCGGTGCACCCAGTCAGAGCTGGCTTTGGCTGAACAAGGTCATCCCTTCTCCAATTCGATTTCTCCTGTTTCCAGCACTTAGACACAATACATTAGTCACTAAAACAATGTACTAAGTCTGAGAAACATACCTTTATACTTGATTTGTACTTTGTCCACCATTTGACACTTAGGCACTTGTGTTGGACACTAAATCACCAAAACACTTATAAATGGCCCAAGGGCACATTTCCCTTTCAATATGTCGTTGGTGGGGTAGCGTAGTGCTGCTGCAATGGGTGTAAAAGTTGTGTGTATTATGCAGCCCCTGGTTCTATGTATGCATACCCGGACGGTCTGGCGTAAGAGGTCGGGCGGTCCGCGACTGGGCCGAACGATCCGAGGGTATATCCGAACTATCCAGCCGTATATGGCGCTGCCTGGGTAGTTTTATACTCGAGCGGTCCGGCGTAAGGGGTCGGACGGTCCACGACTAGGTCAATTGTGTGGGATTGTACCCAGATGATCCGGCCATGTATGGCGCGACCTAGTTGGTCTGCGCGCGGACTTGCGTATGGGTCGAACGGTCCGACGCAATACGTCGAACGGTCCATGCTCTAACCGGACGTTCTGAACTGACCTTCAGACGGTCTGACTGTGTTCAAAGTCGGTCACGTGCTAGGTGATGACTTTGTGGTGGTGGTGCTACAAACGTGTTCATCGGCATACCATACGATGGCTAGGTACAAGGTGATCCATTTGCGAGTGATGTGCTCGGTGCGGGTGGCTCCATATTAATTTCATGCGAGGGAAAACTCAGGGCAATAGATTTTTCATACGAACGTGTCCACCCTTTAATAGATTCATCTACATACTGCTTTAACTGATCTCCTCGTTGTTCTAATAATGCCTTAAGAGATGGATTTGTAATACTTACAATAGGAGCCTAAGGCAAAGGTAGGAGAGATGTCATATCGATCTCCCTTTGATGGATGATCTTCTAGTGGTGATCCACCATGAAGTATGATAGATACTTTTCTGCCGCCTTTTTGTGTCATTCCTTGAGCTGTCGCAACACCTCCTCCTCCTATTTGTTGCGCCATTCGGTGAGTTGTCGAAGCACCTCCTCCTCCTTGCACTTTATGAGGTCATCGAAGGGTTGTTGGTCGTCAACCGAGAGCGCCTCCATGGTTGTCCTGATGATGTTGGTGATGGAGACGTCAGTGTGATCTTTGGAACCAGCCATCCGAGGGTGTTTTTTGATAGATCAAAACACTCTAGTCCCCAACGAAATCACCAAAATGTATGTTGACATCGATCTGGGCGCCAAACACCGGAACGAACCACCTGATGGTGCTCTCTACGGAGGCACGGGCGGTCCGCATCACAGGGTCGAACGGTCTGTGACCTGGGCGCAGGAGTGGATCCTCTTCTGCATGCTTCCAGACGGTCCGCAGCATAGGGTCGAACGGTCTGTGACCTGGGCGCAGGAGTGGATCCTCTTCTGCACGCTTCCGGACGGTCCGCGCCTGGGGCCAGACTGTCCGCGATGGCATAGAGGGTCTTCTTCTCCGCGAAGAACCCTAGAACTCGCCCCTGGGAGAGATCCCATCGAGGGGGGAGTCCAAGGCGTTGCTGTTGGCAGGCCGCCCGGTGTGTCTCTAATCAACGTAGAGTCGAAGAGAGATGGTTGTGGAAGGCTAAACTAGATCTAAACCTAAGGCTAAATTACTCCTACTCCTAGAAATTGAATGACCGATGCAAATAAGGTAAAATTGATAAGTAGAATTGATTGGATCGATTGTGGGGACTTTAATGGGTCGTACCCCTTCATCTATATAAAGGGTGGAGGTCTAGATATGCTACGAGTCAGTTCTCGAATTAATCCTGCAATTTTTTTTTGAAACGAGATTTACTCATCTTTTAAGAAAGCAAACAGAGTCAACAGATACAGACTCACACACACACATACAGCGGACTGTGAGAACCAGTTTAACCAGCTACTACTTAAAACTCCTCATCTGACCCATCAGAGAACCGAACAACACCCCACACCTAGCAACCATCTAAAACTTCAAGCACACGAAAGTAACCGTAGGTTAACTCACATGGCGACCACCCAGAAACAGCACACCTCACACCTTAACAGGTTGTATGCCACTACAAAAACATAACAGTCTAACAAAACCTAAGAGGCGACCAAACTAAGAACCAACCCATTATTCACATAACTTCAACATCAGTGTTGTCTCCACGCATAGGTCGGAATTGATGCAGCCACTCCTCCATGGTATCCAGCAAACTTTCCAGGATGGGTCTCTCTTTTGCTTTGAGCAACATTCCCCAGTTCTGCAAATAGAAAATGGAATCTCGTAGGTTTTGCTAACAAATCCCGCAAAAAATCCAGAACCCTAACTGATTTTGTGCATGCGCGGATGGTCCGTGCTGCTACGGTAGAAAGTCCGGACTGCGGACGGTCGGATTTTTTGTGCTGAACAACATCTTTTTTTCAAAAAAAAAACAGAGAAAACTTTCTTGGAAAAAAACAAATGGGTTAAGCATCTTAGGAAGGGGAGGTAGAGCCGGTTTGCTTTAGCTTTTTCTAGATCCTAAACAATATATATCTTCATCCGCACCATAGTTAGATTTTTCTCAATTTTTTCACAATTAGATTTTTAGAAAAACTCATCAGTCATCACAAAAGGCTGAAATAAAATAGTCATAGACAAGCAGCAGGGTAGCTGACGCGACGCTCAAGCAGAGGCGTGACGAGTGCAGATGTTTGGTGCGCTTCCCCTCCCAGCTGCTTTCGCTGTCGTCCGGCGACCAGAACGCGCGCGCGCACGTCTCTTTGTCCCTTCCTCGACGCGTCCCATGTTTCAGTGCTCCACACGTCAAGAACATCGCTGGCGTGCTTGGTCGGTGGGTGGGGCAGTAAAGCTTTCCCGCCACGCATCGATCTCGGGCGTTAAAAGCGGATGAAATGGACGGTGTGCATGAGGCCATGCCTGACCGCACCACCAAACACGTACGCCGCGGCAACACCGTTGCAGATTGCGTCAATGTTTTTTTTTTATTTTACCCCAAAGAAATGATTCTATTGATTCACAGTTATTAAAATTACATCGGATCCGAAATTCCGAATTGATACAATACTTAGTATTTTATGGGTTTTTAGCCGACGAGCTAGGGCTTGCTAACTTCAATGGAGCACCTAAATAGACACCAGGCCGTACCGGCAAAAAGCGAGACCCTGTGCAAAATTATTGAATAGAGGTCTTTTCTTATAAAATTACTAAAAAATAATAGTTCAATAATATAAATATTGTAATGTAATGTAGAAATAGAATTTATGAAAAGCATACCTATTAAACTCTTGGTTAAATAAATTTTACTTGAACAACTTCATTCACCTTGTGTTACTTGATTCTTTTATAATAAATATCTCCATAGCTCCCTTCTGAGATTGATTTAAATCATCTATTCTTTGTTTTTTCTTACATTTTTGGTAACCAGAATCATATTTTCTAGACCCATTAGCCGAAGACATGATGTTGATAATTAGATCTTGAAATGCTACAATATTTAATATGATAATCAATAAATTGTTTTATAAATAAAGTTAGCAAATAAATATACATGCATACTGAAATATTAGAGATACCTTATTTGATTGCTTTGCTTCACAAATACGAAGAATGAGCAAGATCGGTGACGTTGTCGTGTTGGATGCCTACTGCCTGCATGATGGACAACCAGATGCCCACTGGTGTGTTGACGAGTGGTGGTAGGAAAACGAACGTCAGGCACAAGCAGCAATGGGCGCTCGCGGTGGTGAACTAGCAAATGCGTTGGTCTAGACTCAGCGGTAGATGAAAGACGAAACGACGTATGGCATGCGAAACGATTTCCTTTTCACTTTCCGAGGCTCCTAATGCCAAATTAGTAGTACTAATGGACTGGTACAATAAATTTTAGGGCCCAAAAAATGGGGGGCCCTATTCCGTCGAACAGCCCGCACTCCCATGTGCACGGGTCTGATAGACACCTAAACTCGAAAAAAAAATACTTGGTGAGAAGAGAGAAGGTGGGTTGGAAAATAAAATAGTTTTTTATTGATATGGGTGTTAGTTCGAAAGGTCGGATAGATGTCATTGTTGGAGATAATGATAGACAATAGAAGATGCATTTTTAGGTAGGTAGGCAAACGATAAAATGAGTTTTAAAATAGATGGTACATGGTAGGGTTGAAGTTAGCCTAATAGTGCCCACTCATCATGTCGTGTCCGTACTGTATGTCCATGTTATATAATAGTGCTCATTCATCATCTATTGTCATCGAAAAGAAAAAGTGGTAAGTTAATATGTATATATCTTTTTAGGCTGTCTTCAACCTTCTTATTCCATCTATTATCTTATTCATATTTCAAACTCTACTCTATAAGAAGCACGATATATAATATAAAACAATATTTTGCACAACTATATGTACACTCTGCTGATCACGACATTATTATGACCTGTGCACATAAGAGGCGATAATCAAGAGGCTGCTGTACAACAGATATGAGTTTGTGACTAGGTTCCGTCAGAGAGAGAGATTAAGTTTGTCAAGTCTGGAAGATCGGGATCAAACAACCAGTGCGTACATGTTAGATTGTCTTCAGTAGATCGTGTATATGGTTGTACAAACCCTAGCCGATTATGTATGTGATAGTATGAAATACCGACATATCGTTTTACGTTATAGATAATACTGTTTGTAAAGTAAATTTGAAATATAAGACGGAAAGAGAATAAGATAGGAGAGACGAAGATAGCTTTACATGCACACAGCTTGCCAACCTGACGCTGATCCACAAAAAAGCTTCTCACCACCAGCGTGCTAACTTGTACTCCCATCCGTACAGTGAATGCCAGTTCCTTATAAAAACAAAAAAATAAAAGGAAAACGACTTTTCTCGCCATAAGTCAAATTTGAACAAACTAAAAATATAGAGAGAATGATTATAACTAGTTGTTAGCCAATGACTAGCTAGGTAGTCTTTGATAATTTACATTGGCTTTTAATCTCCAGCTAATTATGAGATCTAGTTCTAACTAATTAAGCTTGTCTCCAACAGGTACTTGTCGAGGGAAAATCCTCCGGCCAGGTGGCGAAGTGCACCCGCCCTGATCCTAAGATGAGGAGGGGACCTAGGGATTGCATGATTAGCTGGAATAACACGAGAACACGAGGATTAGAGTGGTTTGAGTGCCGGAGCGTAATACCCTATGTTGGGGGTATGCTTCATAGCCGAAGATCCTAAAGAAAGAGAACACCTTCGGCAGATCCTCTCAGAAGCAGCGTCGAAGCTATCACCTATAAAGCTTCGGCACAGTGACAGATCCCAAGACGAAGGGGTGAATCGACTTAAAGATAAAATGACATAAAGACCCATGATATTTTTGTCATTATTGTAGTCGATTGTAAAAGGCATAAATGTAATTTTACACAGGCTACGCCCTGTGCCTATAAATAGGTGAACAGTACCCCTGTACTGTTCATGCAATCTTGTAATCACTGACACATTACGCTGGAATTATCTCTTTCTGCCAAAGCGAAGGTATAAATGTACCTAAATATTATGTTTTAATATTTAGGTTCGTATAATAAAATATGTGAATAATATTATCTGTTTTTGGTATATCTTTCTCTAATGTTTTATATTTTATATTTCATTTTACATTGTTTCATAAGTCTGATCACGAAGGTGTGACCCTCGTGATATTTTGCTCATGGCCTTCGTCCGAAGTTCATTAATTCCTTGGGAGGATAATGCTTCAGCGGACGAAGGGCATTAATATTTAACATTTTATGTTGCCTTGTTCTTAATTCATAGCATTTGAGAACAAGTCCCCAATATTGGCGTCCACCGCCGGTAAACTCACTTCCACTTTTTGAGCTGATGGCTTTGTTCGACAACCAAGCTGGAGCTCCTTCGGCTACGAAGCTGGTACTCCCGATAACAGGCGGTTCATGCTCAGAGCCGGCCAACAAGAAGCAGAAGAAGGAGGCACAGAGAAGGGTACAGCATGTCAGGGTGCAGGGACCCTTCATCAAGTCGAGATGGTCTCACATCCCAGTTACCTTCTCCCAAGAGGACCTTCAGCTCAAGGATTATCCTCACAATAATGCTATGGTTATTTCTTGTGTTATCAAAGGATTCATGGTCCACAATGTTCTGGTCGATACAGACAGTGCAGCGGATATTATATTTGCTAAGGCCTTCAGACAGATGCAAGAGCCAGAGGATAAGATTCATGATGCTACACACCCTCTTTGTGGCTTCGGAGGAAGACAGATTGTAGCGCTCGGCAAGATCATGATGCCAGTGACCTTCGGATTTGTCAACAATACAAGGACTGAGCAAGTTGTGTTTGATATTGTCGACATGGAGTACCCCTACAATGCAATCATTGGTCGTGGGACACCCAATGCTTTTGAAGCAATTCTTCATCCAACATATCTTTGCATGAAGATACCTTCGGATCAAGGGCCTATTGCTATTCATGGAAGTCAGGAAGCTGCCAGAAAGGCTGAAGGAAACTGGACAGATTCAAAAGCAATCCATAATATAGATGGAGCCGAAGCTTGTGAGCAGTACAAGTACAGAAGGGAGAAGGCTGCTTCGGCCGTTCAGCCGAAGCCCATGCTCTTATGTGAAGATATAGCAGAGCAGAAGGTGTTGCTGGGATCTCAATTGTCTGAGGAACAGGAGAAAAACCTAACAAGGTTTCTGTTCAACAACAAAGATGTCTTTGCATGGTCCGCCAACGATCTCTGTGGTGTCAACAGGGATGTCATTGAACACTCCCTCAATGTCGATCCATCCTTCAGACCCAGAAAGCAGAGGCTTCGGAAAATGTCTAATGACAAAGCCGAAGGTGCTCGGAATGAAGTGAAAAGACTTCTTAGCGCTGGAGTCATCAGAGAAGTAAAATACATAGAATGGCTAGCTAACACTGTTATGGTGAAGAAGGCCAATGGTAAATGGAGAATGTGCATTGATTTTACTGATCTCAACAAGGCTTGTCCGAAGGATGAGTTTCCATTACCAAGGATAGATTCTCTAGTAGATGTAGCAGCTTCGTCAGAGCTCATGAGTCTACTAGATTGTTATTCAGGCTACCATCAAATATGGATGAAAAAAGAAGATGAGCCAAAAACCAACTTCATAACCCCCAGTGGTACATATTGTTATCTTCGGATGCCTGAGGGGCTCAAGAATGCTGGAGGAAGTTTCAGTATAATGACAGCGAAAGTCCTTCATTCTCAGATAGGCTGAAATGTGCTAACTTATGTTGATGATATCATAGTAAGAAGCACGAAGCAAGAAAATCACATTGCTGATCTACAGGAGACATTCGCTAACTTTAGGCAAGCTGGCCTGAAGTTGAATCCAGAAAAGTGTGTCTTCAGAGTAAAGAAGGGGAAATTCCTTGGTTGTCTAGTTTCAACAAAAGGGATCGAAGTTAATCTAAATAAAATCGAAGCTATTCTTCGTATGGAGCCGCCAAGCACAAAGAAGGGGGCTCAATGGCTGACAGGAAGACTGGCATCTCTGAATCGATTCATATCTAGATCAGCAGAGAGAAATTTACCATTCTTTGAAGTGCTGAAGTCGGCCGAAGTCTTTCAAAGGGGATCAGCTCAGCAAAAATCCTTCGAAGAGCTAAAGCAATATCTAATAAACCTAACGACGTTAACTCCACCCACGCCAGGGGCTCCTCTGTTATTGTATGTGGCAGCTTCGCATTCTGCAGTAAGTGCAGCGCTTGTGCAGGAAAAACTTGAAGGACAAATTAAAAATCAAGCCCCAGTATACTTTGTCTCCGAAGTCCTCAGTTTATCAAAGAAAAACTATACAGAATTGGAGAAGGTGCTATATGCTGTCTTAATGGCCTCCAGGAAGCTTCGACACTACTTTCAAGCATTCCATATAATTGTTCCTTCATCACAGCCTTTGAAGGATATTATGAGGAACAGAGAAGCTACTGGAAGCATTGGAAAGTGGGTTACGGAACTCAACGAATTCAGCATTGATTATGTGCATAGATCCTCGATCCAGTCCCAGGCGTTAGCAGACTTCATCGCTGACTGGACGCCAGGGGCTCAGGAAGAAGAAGAAAGTAAAGATGCCGAGGCTTGGACAGTGTTCTGCGACGGTTCCTGGGGAACCTTTGGGGCAGGTGCAGCTGCTGTTTTAATTGCACCTTCCAAAGTCAGAACATGCTATGCTGTGAAACTTGATTTCAGCTGCACAAATAATATTGCTGAATATGAAGCTTTGCTTTTGGGGCTTCGGAAGTTAAAGGCAATGGGGATAAGAAGGGTGGTTCTCAAAACTGATTCCCAAGTTATTTCTGGTCATGTTGACAAGAGTTGTAAAGCAAGAGACCCGAAGCTTGAGAAATACTTAGATACAGTTCGAAGGCTTGAAGCTTCTTTCGAAGGGTTTTCTGTTAAGAATATTTCACGAGGAGAAAATGAGCACGCTGATCTGCTAGCCAAGTCAGCGTCACAGGGGCTGCCTTTACCTTCGGAAGTATTCTTTGAGACAATAAAAGCACCTTCGGTGGAACTCCTTGAAAGAGCAGTGCTCAATATATCTCCTGTTCATAGTGAAGATTGGAGAACCGAGATTATATCTTTTCTCTAGGGCAACTGCCTTTCAGATGACGAAGCTTATAACAAAAGAATGGAGGCAAGAGCCCGACCATATGTAATAATAGAAGGGGAATTATACAAACATGGAGTCTGCTCTCCTTTGCTCAAATGTTTATCCAGAGCTGAAGGTATAGAATTGATGAAGCAAATACACGCAGGCCTGTGTGGATCTCACATCGGATCTGGGCCCTTGTTGGGAAAAGTTTTTCGTCAAGGATTTTATTGGCCGAAGGCAGCTTCGGATGCAGCAGAATTAGTCCAAAAATGTGAAGGTTGTCAAAAATGTGCAAGAGATAAAAAACAGCCTTCATCTCTGACTCAGTTAATACAGACCACTTGGCCGTTGCAAAGGTGGGGCCTTGACTTGCTAGGCCCACTTCCACCAGCACAAGGAAATCTAAAATATGTTGTGGTGGCGGTAGAATATTTTTCTAAGTGGATTGAGGCGAAGCCCTTAGCCACAATAACTTCGGCCACTGTTCAGAAATTTTTCTGGCAAAATATTGTTTGTCGCTTCGGAGTGCCGAAGGCCATTACTGTGGACAACGGAACACAGTTTGATGCCGAAGCTTTCAAAGAGTTCTGTGAACAAATTGGCACGAAGATCCATTTTGCATCGGTTAGACATCCGGAATCAAATGGACTTGGCGAAAGAGCTAATGGCATTATAATGACGGGAATAATGAAGTTAATCTTCAATCAGCCTAGGGGAAAGTGGCCAGATGAATTGATCAAAGTGGTGTGGAGCCACAACACAACAGTGTCAAGGTCAACAGGCTTTACACCATTCAAATTACTGTTTGGTGACGAAGCAATAACCCCAGAAGAAGCTAAAGCAGGATCAATAAGAACAGTAGCTTCGGCGGAGGACGAAGCTGATTATTCTGTGGCAAAAGATGCTATAGAAGGGATCAGGCTTCAGGCTGTGGAGAATATCAATAAATATCAAGCCGAAACAATAAACTTGCGTGACAGAAAAGTTCGGTTAAAAAATATCAAGCCAGGGCACTTGGTACTTCAGAGAGTTGCCAACCCAGATACAGTAGGCAAGCTACAGTTGAAGTGGGAAGGACCTTTTCTGGTAGTATCTTCGTTAAGACCCGGTTCTTACAGATTGAAGGATATGGACGGCAACGATATTCCTAGATCTTGGAATGCGGATGAGCTTTGGCGATATTATGTGTAGCTTGATGTAATCTTTTTATTTTTTTCTATGGCACCCTTTTCCTTTCTAAAGGGGGAGAAAGGTTTTTAATGGGGCCATAGCATGTAATTTCTCTTTTTCTTATTTCAGCTCTACAAGATCAATATCCCCCAAAAAATGTAAATGTAAAAGCTGAGCATGCACCATCGAGTGCAAAGAGAAAAGAAAAAACAGGGAGAAGCTCGAAAGACGTCCCTAAGGGGATGCAGAGCACGACAAAGCTATAAAAGCCGTTCCTAAGGGAGCGCAGCGTAAGTCTTCTACTCAAAAGTCATTCCTAAGGGAATGCAGAGCTTACAGCGAAAAGTCAACGCTGATTCCGCCGAAATATAAGGCGAAGCGCGAAAAGTCAACGTGATACCGCCGAAATAGAAGGCGAAGAAGTTCAAAAGACGTTCCTAAGGGAATGCAGAACTTACAGCGAAAAATCGGCGCTGATACACCAAAAAATAAGCGGTGAAGCCGAAAAATAAACAGCAAAGAGACTTTGGTTATTCCTAAGGGAATGAAGGCTATGGTTGTGGCTTCGTATGCGTGTGTTTGGACATTCATTTGCATGATACATTACATCATACATTTGCATTCATAAAACATTCATTTAGACATACATAGGATCATCATCATCATGACACAGGCAGTTGCTTCGGATTTAAAGACAAGGCTTCAGCAAAAAGAAAAAGAAGCAGTTTTTATGCTTCACTTTGTACGAAAAGAAGGGAAGGTGTTTTTCGCCTTCGGCTCAAAAATGCTAATTTCGTTCACATCAAAGCACTTTTTACATTGATGGAAAGGTAAGTATATATTACAAGGTATGGACAAAGTTTCCAAAGTAAAATATAATTACATTATTCTTTACAAAGGTTACTACAAGGGTTTTTTTAGAGTTTTTTCTACAGTTATCTATTCAAGCTTCATTGGTATCCATTAAGCTCCGGCTTCGGCTTCGTCATCCATTAAGCTTCGGCTTCATTTTCTTACTCTTCAGCTTCGGCTTCGGCTTCATCATCCTATACATATTAAAGTATTATAAGAAAAATTCAAGTTTGAAGGAAAAGGTAAGCACAAGGTATGATTTTGTTACCGACTTAAGATGACTCCGAGCTTCATCACCAGCTTTGCTTCGTCCACCCTTTGTCCATACCAGTTTTATAAATCTATTTGCTATGCTTCGGGCAAGGTTGGGAATATTATCCAAATCTGCTGGTGATAAGCTGAAATTGGGTCTATTGATAACCTTTCCATGTTCGCAGCCAGATTTCAGGAAGGCGACAGCTGTGCCCCGAGAAGCTACCAGGGCACAAAAGTCACCATGTCTAGCTATAACTTCATCAAGGTCATCAATTTCATCTCCGATATGTTCGAAGGCCCCTGGCAGGTCTTCAGATGAAGCATCAAATTTTTCGTTGCTGGCTCCAACCGAATAGAAGACCTGCTTCAGCCGTTGAACACATCGATTACTGAACTCCAGACATTTGTTTTGAAGTCTTGTCAATGATTCTTTCAAATCTGAACTTTTCTGGATCTCGGCCTAAAATTTTGCATTAAGCTTCTGCTTTTCTTGTTCGAAGCTTTCTGATTGGGAGAGAAGCTTCATATTCAATTCTGCTATTTTAGCTTCAGCTTCTGCCAATAAACATTCGGTTGTCTAAAGCTCGAGGTCTTTCTTTTCAAGAGCAGCCGATTGGTCTTTTATTTTGCTTTCTAAATTCTCAATTATAACCTCGTGTTTTTTATCTTCCAAATCTTGCTGCATTTTCAAAGCTTTGCTCAGCAGCATACTCTGCACATAAACAACCTTCGTTAGAAAACATCTTCGTTATTAAAAACAATAAAAGTTAGAGAAAAGTTGTTTACCTTGAAATTGGAATAGAATAAACTACCGACGATGTGCTGTCGTCGGTAGCGGCTAATGTCTGTCTCGAGCTTCGGGAAACCGATACTCTTTGATAGAGTACCAATAACCTTCGCACCGGTCTGATCCCGGACACAGCCCAACCTCTCGTCATCAATGCCACCGAAGAGAAGCGCTCCTGGCCGATATCCGCAAGATATAGCATATTCTTTTAGCTCTTCTTTTTCAGCCTTTGTCAGCTCTTGACCAACTAAGTTTTGAAAGTTAAAATTTTCATCTTTCGAAGTGTCTTCGGCTATTTCTTTCTCCTTCTCGGGCTCTGGGGCCATAGTCTTTTCGGTGGCTGCGGCAGCTTCTTCTGCGGACATGTTTAGCAGTATTTTATCAATATCAGCAATTGTGCTTTCTAAATGAATATCTTCGGTTGTGGCAGCTTCGGCAGCTGTGGCTTCCGAAGGTGCAGCTTCGGTAGCTGTTGTGCTCTCAACAGCTGGGGCCTTCGGAGCTGAAGCTTGTGGTGGTGTCCCTTCGATGACTTCTGTCACTGTAATGATTCTTTGCTTTTTGGCCTAGCTGTCTTCTTCGTTTTTGCCGGCTCCTTTTCCTTCTTAAAAAGCTTCGTCAGATGTGGCCCCAGTGGACTCAGCTTGACAGGCAAAGATTCAGTCATTACCTTTAAAATTTCCTCCACGTCGGTGGTAGAGGGTGTTGCAGCAGTTTCTTCTTCATCATCAATTGCCTTCTGCTTCGGAGCTGTAGCTTTTCTCTTCTTCGAAGCATCTGTTTTCGGCTCAGGCTTCAGCTTTTTCTTTTTCAATTGATCTTCATCGTCTTTGTTCAGAGCACCAGCCACTCTCTTCCTTTTCTGCCCTTCGGCATCCCTGTCTAGCCGCTCGTAGTCGGGATACTCAAAGTCCAGAGCATCCATTACTCGGTTCAACCTTCGCTTCAGACGGGTGCCGAAGGCTGCAATCATTAATTGATCTTCTTTTTTAGAGTAATTGTCGAGTATTTCATTGCACATTACTTCAATCGTGTCCAGCCACTCTTGGCAAGGCACTTTGAAATGTTTCTTGAATTTATAATTGTAAGGAAACCGAATAAATTCCCCCTTCTTCTTTTCCCCCTTTAGCTTCGGCATGTCCCACTTCTTCAAAGTTGGGAACACTCTGAAGGCCAAAAATTCTTGCACTAAGTCCCTAGTGCCGATATGATCTGCAATAACTCGAAATTCAGCCAGGGCAATTTGGCTCGGACTCCCTGGTGTCATGTTGCACCAGGGTCTGGTCTCTCCGAAGATCAATTCTAACGGACTCTGGACTAGCTTCTCCTTCTCTTCGTCAACTTTGACATAGAACCACTCAGACTTCCAGCCAGCTAGCCACTTGCTTCGGTAGCTAATCACTGGAAATTTTGTATTCTTGCAATAGGCAAAGTTGTAGTAGCCAAAATTTTCATGTAGCACATCTCCTCTAGCCTTCGTCTGATAATGAAGCTCGTGTACTTGGTAGAAGCCTTCGCCAAATGGTTCCACCCCTTGGCTTCGGAGAGCCCAGATATAAACTCTAAGCCTAACGATAGTGTTAGGAGTTAGCTGATGAAGGTAGATCTCAAACTTCTTCAATACATCAGCAATCATCTTGTTCAAAGGAAATCTTAAACCAGCTTTAAAGAAACTTTTGAAGACTACTACTTCATCCTTTCCTGGCTTCGGAGTAGTCTCTTCCCCACCAAAACGAACCAGCTCTTTCTTCGCTTCACTGAAATAGCCCAAATTCAACAGCTTAGGCAAATCATCTTTGGAGATAGTGGATTTCCCGAAATCCAGGTGGCTGGGTTTACTTGGCACCGCGCTGTAATCATCTTCAGACTCAGTCTCCTCAACATCAGCCTGCTCCGTTTCAGTGGCAGGTGCATCCTCCGATGCTACCAGGCCTGAGCGCTTCATCACTTCGGAGATTGGGGCAGTTTCAGCACCTTCGGCTTCCTCTCCGTCGCGCGTAACCCTAGCTGTGGAACGCACTCTGGCCATCTGATGATTGAATTTCTTGTTTTTTAAATGAAGTTGAAAATTTTTCTTTACTTTGCTGAAGCTCTTTCTTGTTACGAAGCTTGAGCAAAGTAAATAGCTTCGGTTGAGGATGCAGCAAACAAGCTTCGGCTTTGGTCAATATTTTGGCAGCAAAATAGTGCAATAGCAATGAATGCTGTGGTAACTTCACACCTACCCGTTTGTTTATATAGTGCCGCAGGTGGGAAGGTGAATCGTCAAGATCTTCCACACCGGACAAACAGCCACCCGCACTCACTGAACGGTGGGCCACAGGGTCTGAGAAGGTGAATTGCTAGGGCGCGTGTAACTGCTGCAAGATGGGGCCACCTCGCGCGCGGATTATTTTAATCGTTTCTCGCCAACGAGCTCAGGGAAGGTGTTTTTCGGATCTTCGGCATCCCGAAGCCTAGAAGACTTTTTCATGAATCAAGCTCGTTACGAAAAACGATCTAGCACCGCGAAGGGGCTACTGTTGGGGGTATGCTTCGTAGCCGAAGATCCTAAAGAAAGAGAACACCTTCGGCAGATCCTCTCAGAAGCAGCGCCGAAGCTATCACCTATAAAGCTTCGGCACAGTGACAGATCCCAAGACGAAGGGGTGAAGCGACTTAAAGATGAAATGACATAAAGACCCATGATATTTTGTGTCATTATTGTAGTCGATTGTAAAGGGCATAAATGTAATTTTACACAGGCTGCGCCCTATGCCTATAAATAGGTGAACAGTACCCCTGTACTGTTCACGCAATCTTGTAATCACTGACACATTACGCTGGAATTATCGCTTTCTACCAAGGCAAAGGTATAAATGTACCTAAATATTATGTTTTAATATTTAGGTTTGTATAATAAAATATGTGAATAATATTATCTGTTTTTGGTATATCTTTCTCTAATGTTTTATATTTTATATTTCATTTTACATTGTTTCATAAGTCTGATCACGAAGGTGTGACCCTCGTGATATTTTGCTCATGGCCTTCGTCCGAAGTTCATTAATTCCTTGGGGGGATAATGCTTCAGCGGACGAAGGGCATTAATATTTAACATTTTATGTTGCCTTGTTCTTAATTCATAGCATTTGAGAACAAGTCCCCAACATTCATCCACTGTATTGCTTGTGAGTCTCTATGTGTTGTCCGAGTGAAAGTCGCCTAGAGGGGGGTGAATAGGCAAATCTGAAATTAATAAACTTTAAGCACAACTACAAGCCGGGGTTAGCGTTAGAAATATAATCGAGTCCGAAAGAGAGGGCGAAAAACAAATCACAAGCAAATAGCGAGAGTTACATGATGATTTGTTTTACCGAGGTTCGGTTCTTTCAAACCTACTCCCCGTTTAGGTGGTCACAAAGACCGGGTCTCTTTCAACCCTTTCCCTCTCTCAAACAGTCACTTAGACCGAGTGAGGTTTTCTCCTCAATCAATTGGGACACTTAGTCCCCACAAGGACCACCACACAATTGGTGTCTCTTGCTTTGATTACAAAGATCTTGGGAACAAGAAATGGGGAAGAAGAAAAGTGATCCAAGCGCAAGAGCTCAAAAGAACACGGCAAAACTCTCTCTTCTAGTCACTATTGCTTTGAGTGGAATTGGGACTTGGAGAGATTTTGATTCACTCTAATTGTGTTTTGTATTGAATGCACTAGCTCTTGTATTGAATGTGTTGGCTGAAAACTTAGATGCCTTAAAGTGTGGTGGTTGGGGGTATTTATAGCCCCAACCACCAAACTGGCCGTTGGGAAGGCTGTCTGTCGACGGGCGCACCGTATAGTCCGGTGCGCCACCGGACACTGTCCGGTGCGCCAGCCACGTCACCCAACCGTTAGAGTTCGACCATTGGAGCTCTGACATGTGGGGCCACCGGACAGTCACTGTTCACTGTCAGGTGCGCCTTCTGGCGCCTGCTCTGACTTCTGCGCGCGCAGTCCACACTGTTCACTGTTACTGTACACTTTTGCAGTCGACCGTTGGCGTTGTAGCCGTTGCTCCGTTGGCACACCGGACAGTGCAGTGAATTATAGCGGAGTGGCATTTCCAGAAACCCGAAGGTGGCAAGTTCGGAGTTGATCTCCCTGGTGCACCGAACACTGTCCGGTGGCACACTGGACTGTCCGGTGCGCCAGACCAGGGCAGCCTTTGGTTGGTTTTGCTCCTTTTTATTTGAACCATTTCTTGGTCTTTTTATTGGATTTTTGTTGAACTTTTGGCACTTGTAGAACTTATATTCTAAAGCAAACTAGTTAGTCCAATTATTTGTGTTGGGCAATTCAACCACCAAAATCATTTTAGGAAAAGGTTTGACCCTATTTCCCTTTCAATCTCCCCCTTTTTGGTGATTGAAGCCAACACAAATCAAAGCAAATATATAAGTGCAGAATTGAACTAGTTTGCATAAGGTAAGTGCAAAGGTTGCTTGGAATTAAACCAATTTACATTTTCATACGATATGCATGGATTGCTTTCTTTATTTTAACATTTTTGGACCACGCTTGCACCACATGTTTTGTTTTTGCAAAATCTTTTGGAAATTCTTTTCAAGTCTTTTTGCAAATAGTCAAAGGTAAATGAATAAGATTTTGAGAAGCATTTTCAAGATTTGAAATTTTCTCCCCCTGTTTCAAATGCTTTTCCTTTGACTAAACAAAACTCCCCCTCAATGAAACTCTCCTCTTAGTGTTCAAGAGGGTTTTAGATATTAATTTTGAAGAGGTTATACCAATTTGAAATTATATCAAAAATAAGATACCAATTGAAAAACTTCTTTAATACAAATTGAAAGACTACATTTTTGAAATTGGTGGTGGTGCGGTCCTTTTGCTTTGGGCTAATACTTTCTCCCCCTTTGGCATGAATTGCCAAAAACGGGTATTTTTTGAGTGAAATATAAGCCCTTATTACTTTCTCTCCCCCTTTGGCAAACAATATGTAAGTGAAGGATTATACCAAAGTGGAGAGTGATGCGGAGTGATGGCGAAGGAAAAATAATACGATGGAGTGGAGTGGAAGCCTTGTCTTCGCCGAAGACTCCATTTCCCTTTCAATCTATGACTTAGCATAAGAATACACTTGAAAAACACATTAGTCATAACACATGAAAGAGATATGATCAAAGGTACGTAAATGAGCTATGTGTGCAAGGTATCAATCAAAATTCCTAGAATCAAGAATGTTTAGCTCATGCCTAAGTTTGGTAAAGGTTTTCTCATCTAGTGGTTTGGCAAAGATATCGGCTAATTGTTCTTTGGTGCTAACATACGCAATCTCGATATCCCCCCTTTGTTGGTGATCCCTCAAAAAGTGATACCGAATGGCTATGTGCTTAGTGCGGCTGAGCTCAACGGGATTATCCGCCATGCGGATTGCACTCTCATTATCACATAGGAGAGGAACTTTGGTTAATTTGTAACCATAGTCCCTAAGGGTTTTGCCTCATCCAAAGCAATTGCGCGCAACAATGGCCTGTGGCAATATATTCGGCTTCAGCGGTAGAAAGAGCTACTGAATTTTGTTTCTTTGACGCCCAAGACACCAGGGATCTTCCCAAGAACTGACAAGTCCCTGATGTGCTCTTTCTATCAATTTTACACCCTGCCCAATCAGCATCTGAGTAACCTATTAAATCAAAAGTGGATCCCTTGGGGTACCAAAGGACAAACTTAGGAGTATGAACTAATTATCTCAAGATTCGTTTCACGGCCCTAAGGTGAACTTCCTTAGGATCGGCTTGGAATCTTGCACACATGCATACGGAAAGCATAATATCTGGTTGAGATGCACATAAATAGAGTAAAGATCCTATCATCGACCGGTATACCTTTTGATCTACGGATTTACCTCCCGTGTCGAGGTCGAGATGCCCATTGGTTCCCATGGGTGTCTTGATGGGCTTGGCATCCTTCATCCCAAACTTGGTGAGTATGTCTTGAATGTACTTCATTTGGCTGATGAAGGTGCCCTCTTGGAGTTGCTTGACATGAAATCCTAAGAAATACTTGAACTCCCCCATCATAGACATCTCGAATTTGTGAACCATAATCCTACTAAACTCTTCACAAGTAGATTTATTAGTAGACCCAAATATGATATCATCAACATAAATTTGGCATACAAACAAATCATTTGCAATAGTTTTAGTAAAGAGAGTAGGATCGGCTTTTTCGACTTTGAAGCCATTAGCGATAAGAAAATCTCTTAGGCATTCATACCATGCTCTTGGGGCTTGCTTGAGCCCATAAAGCGCCTTAGAGAGTTTATACACATGGTTAGGGTACTCATTATCTTCAAAGCCTGGAGGTTGCTCAACATAGACCTCTTTCTTGATTGGTCCATTGAGGAAGGCACTTTTCACGTCCATTTGATAGAGCTTAAAGCCATGGTAAGTAGCATAGGCAAGTAAAATGCGAATTGACTCAAGCCTAGCTACGGGTGCATAGGTTTCACCAAAATCCAAACCTTCGACTTGTGAATATCCCTTGGCCACAAGTCGGGCATTGTTCCTTGTCACCACACCATGCTCATCTTGCTTGTTGCGGAAGACCCACTTGGTTCCTACAACATTTTGGTTAGGACGTGGAACTAAATGCCATACCTCATTCCTCGTGAAGTTGTTGAGTTCCTCTTGCATTGCCAGCACCCAATTCGAATCCCTTAATGCATCTTCTACCCTGTATGGCTCAATAGAAGACACAAAGGAGTAGTGTTCACAAAAATGAGCAACATGAGATCGAGTAGTTACCCCCTTATGAATATTGCCGAGGATGGAGTTCACGGGGTGATCTCGTTGTATTGCTTGGTGGACTCTTGGGTGTGGCGGTCTTGGACCCTCATCATCTTCCTTATCTTGATCATTGGCATCTCCCCATTGATCATTGTCCTCCTCTTGAGGTGGCTCATCTTCTTGATCTTCATTTTCATCCTCTTGAGCTTGATCCTCATCTTGGGTTGGTGGAGATGCTTGATTTGAAGATGATGGTTGATCTTGTGCATGTGAAGGCTCTTCGGATTCCTTAGGGCACACATTCCTAATGGACATGTTCCTTAGCGCGACGCACGGAGCCTCTTCATCATCTAGCTCATCAAGATCAACTTGCTCTACTTGAGAGCCGTTAGTGTCATCAAACACAATGTCACAAGATACTTCAACTAGTCCAGTGGACTTGTTAAAGACTCTATATGCCCTTGTGTTTGAATCATAACCAAGTAAAAAGCCTTCTACAGCCTTAGGAGCAAATTTAGATTTTCTACCTCTTTTAACAAGAATAAAGCATTTGCTACCAAAGACTCTAAAATATGAAACATTGGGCTTTTTACCGGTGAGGAGTTCATACGATGTCTTCTTGAGGATTCGGTGAAGGTAGAGACGGTTGATGGCGTAGCAAGCGGTATTGACTGCTTCCGTCCAAAACTGGTCCAAAGTCTTGTACTCATCAAGCATGGTCCTCGCCATGTCAAGTAGAGTTCTATTCTTCCTCTCCACTACACCATTTTGTTGTGGCGTGTAAGGAGAAGAGAACTCATGCTTGATGCCCTCATCCTCAAGAAAGCCTTCAATTTGAGAGTTCTTGAACTCTGTCCCGTAGTCGCTTCTAATCTTTTTGATCCTTAAGTCGAACTCATTTTGAGCCCGTCTCAAGAATCCCTTTAAGGTCTCTTGGGTTTGTGATTTATCCTGCAAAAAGAACACCCAAGTGAAGCGAGAATAATCATCCACAATAACTAGACAGTACTTACTCTTGCCGATGCTTATGTAAGCGATCGGGCCGAATAGGTCCATGTGGAGTAGCTCAAGCGGCCTGTCGGTCGTCATGATGTTCTTGTGTGGATGATGAACACCAACTTGCTTCCTTGCTTGACATGCGCTACAAATCCTGTCTTTCTCAAACTTAACATTTGTTAGTCCCAAAATGTGCTCTCCCTTTAGAAGCTTATGAAGATTCTTCATCCCAACGTGGGCTAGTCGACGATGCCAGAGTCAACCCATGTTAGTCTTAGCAATTAAGCAAGTGTCGAGTTCAGCTCTATTAAAATCAACGAAGTATAGCTGACCCTCTAACACTCCCTTAAATGCTACTGAATCATCACTTCTTCTAAAGACAGTAACACCTATATCCGTAAAAAGACAATTGTAGCCCATTTTGCATAATTGAGAAACAGAAAGCAAGTTATAGTCTAAAGAATCTACAAGAAAAACATTGGAAATAGAATGATCAAGAGATATAGCAATTTTACCAAGTCCTTTGACCAAACCTTGATTTCCATCCCCGAATGTGATAGCTCTTTGAGGATCATGGTTTTTCTCATAGGAGGAGAACATCCTTTTCTCCCCAGTCATGTGGTTTGTGCACCCGCTATCAATGATCCAACTTGAGCCCCCGGATGCATAAACCTACAAAACAAATTTAGGCCTTGTTCTTAGGTACACAAACGGTCTTGGGTCCTTTCACATTAGAAACAAGCACCTTGGGTACCCAAACACAAGTCTTTGACCCCTTGTGTTTGCCCCCAACATATTTGACAACTACTTTGCCAGATTTGTTAGTTAAAACATATGATGCATCAAAAGTCTTAAATGGAACATTGGGTTCATTTGATGCAATTGGAGATTTCTTTTTAGGCATTTTGACATGGGTAGAATGCCTAGAACCAGATGCCTCACTCTTATACATAAAAGCATGATGAGAGCCAGAGTGAGACTTCCTAGAATGAATTCTCCTAATCTTGTGCTCGGGATAATCGGCAGGGTATAAAATGTAACCCTCGTTATCCTGAGCCATGGGAGCTTTGCCCTTAACAAAGTTAGACAATTTCTTAGGGGCGTTAAGCTTGACATTGTCTCCCTTTTGGAAGCCAATGCCATCCTTAATGCTTGGGCATCTCCCATTATAGAGCATACTACGAGCAAATTTAAATTTTTCATTCTCTAATTCATGCTTGGCAATTTTAGCATCTAATTTTGCTATATGATCATTTTGTTGTTTAATCATAGCAATGTGATCATGGATAGCATCAACATTAACATCTCTACATCTAGTGCAAATAGATACATGACTAACAGTAGATGTAGAGGGTTTGCAAGCATTCAGTTCATCAATCTTAGCATGTAACATGATATTTTCATTTCTAAGATTGGAAACAATATCATTGCAAACATTTAAATTCTTAGCCTTAGCAATTAATTTTTCATTCTCAATTTTAAGGCTAGAGAGTGATGCATTTAACTTGTCAATCTTAGTAATCAAACTAGCATTATCATTTCTAAGACTAGCAATTGAATCATCACAAACATCTAACTTCTCAACCTTAGCAATTAATTTTGCATTTTCATTTCTAAGGTTTGAGATAATATCATGGCAAGTGCTTAGCTCACTAGTTAATTTTTCACATTTTTCTACTTCCTGAGCATAAGCATTTTTAACCTTAACATGCTTCTTGTTTTCTTTAATAAGGAAATCCTCTTGGCTATCCAAGAGTTCATCCTTCTCATGAATAACACCTATCAATTCATTTAATTTTTCCTTTTGTTGCATGTTTAGGTTGGCAAAAAGGGCAAGTAAATTATCCTCATCATCACTAGAGTTCTCCTCATCATTAGATGTTGCATATTTAGTGGAGGCTCTAGATTTTACCTTCTTTTTGTCGTCCTTTGCCATGAGGCACTTGTGTCCGACGTTGGGGAAGAGGAGACCCTTGTTGACGGCGATGTTGGCGGCGTCCTCATCGGAGGAGGAGTCGGTGGAGCTCTCGTCGGAGTCCCACTCCCGACAAACATGGGCATCGCCGCCCTTCTTCTTGTAATACTTCTTCTCCTTCCTTCTTCCCTTCTTGTCGTCGCCCCTGTCACTGTCACTAGAAATAGGACATTTTGCTATAAAGTGACCAGGCTTACCACACTTGTAGCAAACCTTCTTGGAACGGGGTTTTGAGAGCACCTAGAGGGGGGGTGAATAGGTGATCCTGTGAAAACTTAAACTTATAGCCACAAAAACTTGTTAAGTGTTAGCACAATAATTGCCAAGTGGCTAGAGAGGAGTCTCAACAAAACACAAGAGATCAAACACAGAGATGACATAGTGGTTTATCCCGTGGTTCGGCCAAGACCAACGCTTGCCTACTCCACGTTGTGGCGTCCCAACAGACGAGGGTTGCAATCAACCCCTCTCAAGCGGTCCAAAGACCAACTTGAATACCACGGTGTTTTGCTTTGCCTTTCAATATCCCGTTTGCGAGGAATCTCCACAACTTGGAGCCTCTCGCCCTTACACTTAAGATTCACAAAGAAATACGGAGTAAGGGAGAAACTAGCAACGCACACAAGACTCAAAATCAGAGCAACAGCACGCACACAAGTCGCAACAAGAGCTCGCAACACAACTCAATGAGTTCACAACTCAACAAGAGCTCTAGATGCTATCACAATGAACCAAATGCGTGGAATCGATGTCTTGGTGCTTAGGAATGTTGTAGGAATGCTTGATATTCTCCATGCGCCTAGGGGTCCCTTTTATAGCCCCAAGGCAGCTAGGAGCCGTTGAGAGCAGTTCTGGAAGGCTGATCTTGCCTTCTGTCATCGGGCGCACCAGACAGTCCGGTGCACACCGGACACTGTCCGGTGCCTGATCTCCTTCCTAAAATGGCGCAGCCGACCATTGCAGATGCGGGAGCCGTTGGCGCACCGGACATGTCCGGTGCACACCGGACAGTCCGGTGCCCCCTTCCGACCGTTGGCTCGGCCACGTGTCCTGCGCAGATCGCGCGGCCGACCGTTGGCTCACCGGACAGTCCGGTGCACACCGGACAGTCCGGTGAATTTTAGCCATACGCCGTCGGCAAATTCCCGAGAGCGGCCACTTCGCTCGAGGCAACCTGGCGCACCGGACACTGTCCGGTGCCCCAGACCGAAACAGCCTCTTGGCTGTACACAGCCAACTCTTCTCTTCTCTTCTTCTTTCTGTTTCTGATACTTAGACAAGTATATTAGTACACAAAACCAATGTACTAAGACTTAGAAACATACCTTTGCTCTTGATTTGCACTTTGTTCATCCATGGGCATAGATTCACATTTAAGCACTTGTGTTGGCACTCAATCACCAAACTACTTAGAAATGGCCCAAGGGCACATTTCCCTTTCAATCTCCCCCTTTTTGGTGATTTATGCCAACACGACATAAAGCAACTAGAACAAGTGCAATATCACTTCAAATAAAAACTCAAATTTATTTTGATTCAATTTGGCATATATGGATCATCCTTTGCCACCACTTGGTTTGTTTTTGCAAATCAAACTCAAAATCCTATCTTTAAGTCAAATCCACTTGTAGAGACATAAAGAGAGGTTTTCCAAAGAAAATTGATTCAAGATTTCAAAAACTCCCCCTTTTTCCCATAATCAACACTTCTCCCCACAAGAAGCCAACTTTTGACAAGAGAGACAATAAAAGAGTTTTGTCAAAACAAAAAGCTCTATTCTACTATTTTCAAAATCTCTCAAGTGGTAGCTGATCCATTTATTGCTTTGGCCTTTATTTTCTCCCCCTTTGGCATCAAGCACCAAAACGGGATCAATCTTGGCCCGTTAACCCCATTGCCTCACCAAAATCTTCAATTAAGAGCAAATAGGCAATAAGAGTTAAAAGATGAACTTGGAGAAGTTACTCTTTTCATCGGAGTGCAGTGGAAGTCTTTCATGGTCCAAGTCCACCTTTTCCCTTTCAATCCTCCTTCGAGACTGACTTATCAAACTCGAACACATGGTTAGTCTCAAAGGGTCAAGTTGTAACACATCTCCCCCTAAACATGTGCATCACTTTGCAACGGACTTGTGAGGTCCAGGGAGTGTTTGTACAACTTGAGCACCACAATTAGCAACAAAATGCAGAAAGGAACATGATCATAAGGCATAAATACATGTATGCTACAATTCAATCCAAGTTCCACGAATCTAAGACATTTAGCTCACTACGCAATCTGCAAAAGGTCTTCTCATCTAGAGGCTTGGTAAAGATATCGGCTAGCTGGTTCTCGGTGCTAACATGAAACACTTCGATATCCCCCTTTTGCTGGTGGTCTCTCAGAAAGTGATGCCGGATGTCTATGTGCTTTGTGCGGCTGTGTTCAACAGGATTTTCTGCCATGCGGATAGCACTCTCATTGTCACATAGGAGTGGGACTTTGCTCAGATTGTAGCCAAAGTCCCTGAGGGTTTGCCTCATCCAAAGTAGTTGCGCGCAACACTGTCCTGCGGCAACATACTCGGCCTCAGCGGTGGATAGGGCAACGGAGGTTTGTTTCTTAGAGTTCCATGACACCAGGGACCTTCCTAAGAATTGGCACGTCCCTGATGTACTCTTCCTATCGACCTTACATCCAGCATAGTCGGAATCTGAGTATCCAACCAAGTCAAAGGTAGACCCCTTTGGATACCAGAGCCCGAAGCAAGGCGTAGCAACCAAATATCTAAGAATTCGCTTCACCGCCACTAAGTGGCACTCCTTAGGATCGGATTGAAATCTAGCACACATGCATACGCTAAGCATAATGTCCGGTCTACTAGCACATAAATAAAGTAAAGACCCTATCATTGACCGGTATGCTTTTTGATCAACGGACTTACCTCCTTTGTTGAGGTCAGTGTGTCCGTCGGTCCCCATCGGAGTCTTTGTGGGCTTGGCGTCCTTCATCCTAAACCGCTTTAGCAGATCTTGCGTGTACTTCGTTTGTGAGATGAAGGTGCCGTCCTTGAGTTGCTTCACTTGAAACCCAAGAAAGTAGTTCAACTCGCCCATCATCGACATCTCGAATTTCTGCGTCATCACCCTGCTAAACTCTTCACAAGACTTTTGGTTAGTAGAACCAAATATTATGTCATCGACATAAATTTGGCACACAAACAAATCACCATCACATGTCTTAGTGAACAGAGTTGGATCGGCTTTCCCAACCTTGAAAGCATTAGCAAGTAAAAAGTCTCTAAGGCATTCATACCATGCTCTTGGGGCTTGCTTAAGCCCATAGAGCGCCTTAGAGAGCTTACACACGTGGTCGGGGTACCGTTCATCCTCGAAGCCAGGGGGTTGCTCCACGTACACCTCCTCCTTGATTGGCCCGTTGAGGAAAGCGCTCTTCACATCCATTTGGTACAACCTGAAAGAATGGTGAGCGGCATATGCTAGCAAGATACGAATTGATTCTAGCCTAGCCACAGGAGCAAACGTCTCCTCAAAGTCCAAACCTGCGACTTGGGCATAACCTTTTGCCACAAGTCGAGCCTTGTTCCTCGTCACCACCCCGTGCTCGTCTTGTTTGTTGCGGAACACCCACTTGGTTCCCACAACATTTTGCTTGGGACGAGGCACCAGTGTCCAAACTTCATTGCGCTTGAAGTTGTTGAGTTCCTCCTGCATGGCCAATACCCAATCCGGATCTAGCAAGGCCTCCTCTACCCTGAAAGGCTCAATAGAAGAGACAAAGGAGTAATGCTCACAAAAATTAACTAATCGAGATCGAGTAGTTACTCCCTTGCTAATGTCACCCAGAATTTGGTCGACGGGATGATCCCTTTGAATCATCGCTCGAACTTGGGTTGGAGGTGCCGGTTGCGCTTCTTCCTCCATTACGTGATCATCTTGTGCTCCCCCTTGATCACACGCCTCCTTTTGATGAACTTGTTCATCGTCTTGAGTTGGGGGATGCACCGTTGTTGAGGAAGAAGGTTGATCTCGTTCATCTTGTTCCTGTGGCCGCACTTCTCCAATCGACATGGTTCGTATAGCGGCTGTCGGAACATCTTCTTCATCTACATCATCACAATCAACAACTTGCTCTCTTGGAGAGCCATTAGTCTCATCAAATACAACGTCGCTAGAGACTTCAACCAAACCCGATGATTTGTTGAAGACTCTATACGCCTTTGTATTTGAGTCATAACCTAACAAAAACCCTTCTACAGCTTTGGGAGCAAATTTAGAATTTCTACCCTTCTTCACTAGAATGTAGCACTTGCTCCCAAATACACGAAAGTAAGATACATTGGGTTTGTTACCGGTTAGTAGCTCATACGAAGTCTTCTTGAGGAGGCGATGAAGGTAGACCCTGTTGATGGCGTGGCAAGCCGTGTTCACGGCTTCCGACCAGAAACACTCGGGGGTCTTGAATTCTCCAAGCATCGTCCTCGCCATGTCGATTAGCGTCCTGTTCTTCCTCTCTACCACACCATTTTGCTGTGGTGTGTAGGGAGCGGAGAACTCGTGCTTGATCCCTTCCTCCTCAAGGAATTCCTCCACTTGAAGGTTCTTGAACTCGGACCCGTTGTCGCTCCTTATCTTCTTCACCTTGAGCTCAAACTCATTTTGAGCTCTCCTTAGGAAGCGCTTGAGGGTCCCTTGGGTTTCAGACTTATCCTGCAAAAAGAACACCCAAGTGAAGCGGGAAAAGTCATCGACAATAACTAGACCATACTTACTTCCCCCTATGCTCAGATAGGCGACGGGTCCGAAGAGGTCCATATGCAGCAGCTCCAGGGGTCTTGAAGTGGTCATCACATTCTTGCTGTGATGCGCTCCTCCCACCTGTTTACCTGCTTGACAAGCTGCACAAGGTCTATCTTTTTCGAATTGTACGTTAGTCAAACCTATCACGTGTTCTCCCTTTAGAAGCTTGTGAAGGTTCTTCATCCCCACATGTGCTAAGCGGCGATGCCACAGCCAGCCCATGCTAGTCTTAGCAATTAAGCATGCATCTAGACCGGCCTCTTCTTTTGCAAAATCAACTAAGTAAAGCTTGCCGTCTAATACACCCTTAAAAGCTAGTGAACCATCACTTCTTCTAAAGACAGACACATCTACATTTGTAAATAGACAGTTATATCCCATATGACATAATTGGCTAACAGATAGCAAATTATATCCAAGACTCTCCACTAGAAACACATTAGAGATAGAATGCTCATTGGAGATTGCAATTTTACCTAGCCCTTTTACCTTGCCTTGATTCCCATCACCGAATATAATTGAATCTTGGGAATCCTTATTCTTGATGTAGGAGGTGAACATCTTCTTCTCCCCCGTCATATGGTCTGTGCATCCGCTGTCGATAATCCAGCTTGAACCCCCGGATGCATAAACCTGCAAGGCAAATTTAGGCTTGGGACTTAGGTACCCAACTCTTGTTGGGTCCTACAAGGTTAGTCACAATTTCCTTAGGGATCCAAATGCAAGTTTTATCACCCTTGCATTTTGCCCCTAACTTCCTAGCAATCACCTTTCTATCCTTTCTACAAATTGCAAAGGAAGCATTCAAAGCATGATATATTGTAGAAGGTTCATTTACTTTCCTAGGAACATTAACAACATTTCTCCTAGGCATATTATGAACAGCATTTCTCCTACCAACATTTCTATCATGCACATAAGAAGAGCTAGAAGCAAACATGGCATGAGAATCAAAGGCATTATATGCAATACAACTCCTATAAGCATTTCTAGGTTGTCTTCTATCATAGTACATAAAGGCATGGTTCTTTTGCACACTACTAGCCATAGGGGCCTTCCCTTTCTCCTTGGCGAAGATGGGAGCCTTATGGCTTGTCAAGTTCTTGGCTTCCCTTTTGTAGCCAAGTCCATCCTTAATTGAGGGATGTCTACCAATCGTATAGGCATCCCTTGCAAATTTTAATTTATCAAATTCGCTTTTGCTAGTCTTAAGTTGGGCATTAAGACTAGCCACTTCATCATTCAATTTAGAAATTGAAACTAGGTGTTCACTACAAGCATCAACATTAAAATCTTTACACCTAGTGCAAACCATAACATGTTCTACACAAGAGTTAGATTTACTAGCCACTTCTAGTTTAGCATTTAAATCATTATTAACACCTTTTAAAGTAGCAATGGTTTCATGACAAGAAGATAATTCACTAGAAAGCACTTCATTTCTTTTAACTTCTAAAGCATAAGATTTTTGAGCCTCTACAAATTTGTCATGCTCTTCATTTAAAAGATCCTCTTGTTTTTCTAAGAGTCTATCCTTTTCATTCAAGGCATCAATCAATTCATTAATCTTATCTACTTTAGTTCTATCCATTCCCTTGAACAAACTAGAGTAATCTATTTCTTCATCACTAGACTCATCATCACTAGAAGAATCATAAGTGACATTGTTTTGATTACTTACCTTCTTCTCCCTTGCCATAAGGCATGTGTGACGCTCGTTGGGGAAGAGGGATGACTTGTTGAAGGCAGTGGCGGCGAGTCCTTCATTGTCGGAGTCGGAGGAAAAGCAATCCGAATCCCACTCCTTTCCGATATGTGCCTCGCCCTTGGCCTTCTTGTAATGCTTCTTCCTTTCTCTCTTGCTCCCGTGTTCCTGGTCACTATCATTGTCGGGACAGTTAGCAATAAAATGACCAATCTTACCGCATTTGAAGCACGAGCGCTTCCCCTTGGCTTTGGTCTTGCTTGGCTGTCCCTTGCGTCCTTTAAGCGCCGTCTTGAAGCGCTTAATGATGAGGGCCATCTCCTCATTATTTAGCCCGGCCGCCTCAACTGGCGCCACCTTGCTCGGTAGCGCCTCCTTGCTCCTCGTTGCCTTGAGAGCAAGGGGTTGCGGCTCGTTGATCGGACCATTCAAGGCGTCGTCCACGTATCTTGCCTCCTTGATCATCATTCGCCCGCTAACAAATTTCCCAAGTACTTCTTCGGGCGACATCTTGGTGTACCTAGGATTTTCACGAATATTGTTCACCAAATGAGGATCAAGAACAGTAAAGGACCTTAGCATTAGGCGGACGACGTCGTGATCCGTCCATCGCGTGCTTCCGTAGTTCCTTATTTTGTTGATAAGAGTCTTGAGCCGGTTGTATGTTTGAGTTGGCTCCTCGCCCCTTATCATTGCGAACCGTCCAAGCTCGCCTTCCACCAACTCCATCTTGGTGAGTAAGGTGACATCGTTCCCCTCATGAGAGATCTTGAGGATGTCCCAGATCTGCTTGGCATTGTCCAAGCCGCTCACCTTATGGTACTCGTCCCTGCACAAAGAGGCTAGCAACACAGTAGTAGCTTGTGCATTTTTATGAATCTGTTCATTAATAAACATGGGACTATCCATACTATCAAAGTGCATTCCACTTTCTACAATCTCCCATATGCTAGGATGGAGAGAGAACAAGTGACTACGCATTTTGTGACTCCAAAATCCATAGTCCTCTCCATCAAAATGAGGAGGTTTACCAAGTGGAATAGATAATAAATGAGCATTAGTACTTTGAGGAATACGAGAGTAATCAAAAGAAAAGTTCGAATTGACCGGTTTCTTTTTCTCGTATTCGTTGTGGTCGTCGTCCTTTTGGGAGGAAGTAGACTCATCGCTGTCGTAGTAGACGATCTCCTTGATGCGTCTTGTCTTCTTCTTCTTCCCATCTTTGCGTCTGTGGCCCGAGCCCGAGTCGTTGGACTTGTCATCCCTTGGCTCGTTGACGAAGGACTCCTTCTCCTTGTCGTTGATCACGATTCCCTTCCCTTTAGGATCCATCTCTTCGGGCGGTTAGTCCCTTTGTGAAGAGAACGGCTCCGATACCAATTGAGAGCACCTAGAGGGGGGGTGAATAGGTGATCCTGTGAAAACTTAAACTTATAGCCACAAAAACTTGTTAAGTGTTAGCACAATAATTGCCAAGTGGCTAGAGAGGAGTCTCAACAAAACACAAGAGATCAAACACAGAGATGACACAGTGGTTTATCCCGTGGTTCGGCCAAGACCAACGCTTGCCTACTCCACGTTGTGGCGTCCCAACGGACGAGGGTTGCAATCAACCCCTCTCAAGCGGTCCAAAGACCAACTTGAATACCACGGTGTTTTGCTTTGCCTTTCAATATCCCGTTTGCGAGGAATCTCCACAACTTGGAGCCTCTCGCCCTTACACTTAAGATTCACAAAGAAATACGGAGTAAGGGAGAAACTAGCAACGCACACAAGACTCAAAATCAGAGCAACAGCACGCACACAAGTCGCAACAAGAGCTCGCAACACAACTCAATGAGTTCACAACTCAACAAGAGCTCTAGATGCTATCACAATGAACCAAATGCGTGGAATCGATGTCTTGGTGCTTAGGAATGTTGTAGGAATGCTTGATATTCTCCATGCGCCTAGGGGTCCCTTTTATAGTCCCAAGGCAGCTAGGAGCCGTTGAGAGCAGTTCTGGAAGGCTGATCTTGCCTTCTATCATCGGGCGCACCGGACAGTCCGGTGCACACCGGACACTGTCCGGTGCCCGATCTCCTTCCTAAAATGGCGCAGCCGACCGTTGCAGATGCGGGAGCCGTTGGCGCACCGGACATGTCCGGTGCACACCGGACAGTCCGGTGCCCCCTTCCGACCGTTGGCTCGGCCACGTGTCCTGCGCAGATCGCGCGGCCGACCGTTGGCCCGGCCGACCGTTGGCTCACCGGACAGTCCGGTGCACACCGGACAGTCCGGTGCACACCGGACAGTCCGGTGAATTTTAGCCGTACGTCGTCGGCAAATTCCCGAGAGCGGCCACTTCGCTCGAGGCAACCTGGCGCACCGGACACTGTCCGGTGCACCACCGGACAGTCCGGTGCCCCAGACCAAAACAGCCTCTTGGCTGTACACAGCCAACTCTTCTCTTCTTCTTTCTGTTTCTGATACTTAGACAAGTATATTAGTACACAAAACCAATGTACTAAGACTTAGAAACATACCTTTGCTCTTGATTTGCACTTTGTTCATCCATGGGCATAGATTCACATTTAAGCACTTGTGTTGGCACTCAATCACCAAAATACTTAGAAATGGCCCAAGGGCACATTTCCCTTTCAGGTTTGTAGTCTCTCCACTTCCGTTGCTTGAGGATTTGACGGAAGCTCTTGATGATGAGCGCCATCTCCTCATTATCGAGCTTGGAGGCATCGATGGGAAGCCTACTCGACGTAGACTCTTCCTTCTTCTCCTCCGTCGCTTTGAAGGCGACGGGTTGCACCTCGGGTGTGGAGGTGGCGCCTCACTCGATGATTTGTTTGGAGCCTTTGATCATCAACTCAAAGCTCACAAACTTTCCTATCACTTCCTCGGGAGACATTAGTTTATATCTAGGATCACCACAAATTAACTGAACTTGTGTAGGGTTAAGAAAAACAAGTGATCTTAAAATAACCTTGACCATTTCATGGTCATCCCATTTGGTGCTCCCGAGGTTGCGCACTTGGTTCACCAAGGTCTCGAGCCGGTTGTACATGGCTTGCGGCTCCTCTCCTTGGTTGAGCATAAATCGACCAAGCTCCCCCTCGATCGTTTCCCGCTTGGTGATCTTGGTCACCTCGTCTCCTTTGTGCGCGGTCTTGAGCACGTCCCAAATTTCTTTGGCACTCTTCAACCCTTGCACCTTATTATACTCCTCTCGACTTAGAGAGGCAAGGAGTATAGTAGTGGCTTGGGAGTTGAAGTGCCGGATTTGGGCTACCTCGTCCGAGTCATAGCCTTCATCCCCCACGGATGGTTCCTGCGCTCAAAATTCAACAATGTACCAAATGCTAGCGCGGAGTGAGGTTAGATGGTGCCTCATTTTATTACTCCACATACAATAATCTTCACCGTTAAAAACCGGTGGTTTGCCTAGTGGGACGGAAAGTAAAGGAGTGCATTTGGAAATGCGAGGATAGCGTAAGGGGATCTTACTAAACTTCTTGCGCTCATGGCGCTTAGAAGTGACGGATGGCGTGTCGGAGCCGGAGGTGGAAGGCGACGAAGAGTCGGTCTCGTAGTAGACCACTTTCTTCATTTTCTTCTTCTTGTCGCCACTCCGGTGTGACTTGACGCGGGGAGGTGATTCCTCCCTTTTGTTGCCGGACTCTCTCGATGGAGCTTTCCCGTGGCTTATGGCGGGCTTCTCGCCGGTCACCATCTCCTTCTTGGCGTGAGCTCCCGACATCACTACGAGCGGTTAGGCTCTAATGAAGTACCGTAGCTCTGATACCAATTGAAAGTCGCCTAGAGGGGGGTGAATAGGCAAATCTGAAATTTATAAACTTTAAGCACAACTACAAGCCGGGGTTAGCGTTAGAAATATAATCAAGTCCGAAAGAGAGGGCGAAAAACAATCACAAGCAAATAGCGAGAGTGACACAATGATTTGTTTTACCGAGGTTTGGTTCTTGCAAACCTACTCCCCGTTGAGGTGGTCACAAAGACCGGGTCTCTTTCAACCCTTTCCCTCTCTCAAACGGTCACTTAGACCGAGTGAGCTTTTCTCCTCAATCAATTGGGACACTTAGTCCCCACAAGGACCACCACACAATTGGTGTCTCTTGCTTTGATTACAAAGATCTTGGGAACAAGAAATGGGGAACAAGAAAAGCGATCCAAGTGCAAGAGCTCAAAAGAACATGGCAAAACTCTCTTCTAGTCACTATTGCTTTGAGTGGTATTGGGACTTGGAGAAATTTTGATTCACTCTAATTGTGTCTTGTATTGAATGCACTAGCTCTTGTATTGAATGTGTTGGCTGAAAACTTGGATGCCTTGAAGTGTGGTGGTTGAGGGGTATTTATAGCCCCAACCACCAAAGTGGCCGTTGGGGAGGCTGTCTATCGATGGGCGCACCGGACAGTCCGGTGCGCCACCGGACACTGTTCGGTGCGCCATCCACATCACCCAACCGTTAGGGTTCGACCGTTGGAGCTCTGACATGTGGGGCCATCGGATAATCCGGTGGTGCACTGGATAATCACTGTTCACTGTCCGGTGCGCCTTCTGGTGCCTGCTCTGACTTCTGCACGCGCAGTTCGCATTGTTCACTGTTACTGTACACTTTTGCACTCGACCGTTGGCGCTGTAGTCGTTGCTCCGCTGGCACACCGGACAGTCCGGTGAATTATAGCAGAGTGGCATTTCCAGAAACCCGAAGGTGGCAAGTTCGGAGTTGATCTCCCTGGTGCACTGGACACTGTCCGGTGGCTCACCGGACAGTCCGGTGCGCCAGACCAGGGCAGCCTTCGGTTGGTTTTGCTCCTTTTTATTTGAACCCTTTCTTGGTCTTTTTATTGGTTTGTGCTGAACCTTTGGCACCTGTAGAACTTATATTCTAGAGCAAACTAGTTAGTCCAATTATTTGTGTTGGGCAGTTCAACCACCAAAATCATTTTAGGAAAAGGTTTGACCCTATTTCCCTTTCATCGAGCCAAACGTGAGCTGTCAAGAAGACTGTAAGCAGCCATGTCATCATTGTAACCATCATCAACATAATGGAAGGTTCTATCTGTCACATTGACAGATTTGAGCAAACGGATGAAGGAGTTGAAATAGGTTCCAAGACAAGGTGTGGCTTGTTGATTACTTGTTCTCAATTGCTGTGAATCAAAAACAAGACAACACAAATATTACATGTTAAGGACCTTCGTCCTTTGAAGCTTTATCTTCTCTCGAGGATAATGGTTCTTGGACGAAGGTGATGAAGAACAAATTTTCATCTCTCGTTAAGATAAAATTTTAATGTAATATTATATTGAGTATTCATTTCATCTTCCATGTTAGAATAATGTCATAACTTGGAATAAATGCTAAGGATGCATTACAAACATTACATTACATCAGTACTTTCGACTTGCTCGAAGGAGAGAATGCAAGAATGACTTTCCATGAATGCCCGAACAGTATGGGTTACTATTCATCTATTTATAGGGAATCGTATAGCTTCATACGAAATTGCATTTATATCCATAATGATTACACATAGGATTTACAAATAATACAAGGGCAACATTGTCTTTTGCCTTCAGCATTTTGGATTGACACCTTCTTCTTACATCATCTTCTTGTGCTATTATGACAAAACTAGCTTGGTCGCTCCTCCAACGTTTCGCATCGAAGGTGCTCTGATGTCGAAGCTCCTGCAATGCTTGACAGCATGTTGATAACCAATGGTTAACCGTGTTTTTGAGGACCTTCGGAAGACGAAGTCCCCCAACATGGCTAACTCCAACGAGGACTAGGTAAGCATTCCAGGCTTGGCCGAACCTCGGGATAAATCCCTATGTCTGTGCGGTCTGCTTTCTGCTTTGTGCTGCCTCTTTGTCTTCATTACTTTTATACTTGCACTTCAATAATTATCTGTGGTATAAGTTGTCTGTGAAGTGCAGGGTATTTTGAGACAAGAACTTCAATTCTGCTGCGACCTACTCGAAGGGTCTTTCATTTCACTACGATCTAGTCTTCGAGTAGAGTAAGAAATTCTACTTTTTAAGTGTTATTTTCATTTCCCCCCTCTAGGCGACATCTAGATCCTGTTCCTGGGCAAAGGGAACTTTGAGGGCGGACCTTACCAGACTAGACCATAGGTAAATGTATTCCTATTATAAAGGAAGAGTTCATTCTTAGAAGGGAAATGGCCTCAACCATTTCCTATAATCGATTTTGGTGTTTGACGACCATCACAAATCTAATGGACTAACTAGTTTGCCTAGTTGATCTTTTCTCAGGTGCATAAAGTTCAGACACACATATAAGGAAAATGACCCTTGGGCAATTCTACAAGTATGGAGCAAAACATATTTGCACCAGCCTGCGACGCACCGGACAGTGTCCGGTGCCCAAGCTGGAGCGCCCAGCGAACTGATCGCTCTCAGGAAAACGCAACGCTCCTCGGCTAAAATTCACCGGACTGTCCGATGTGCACCAGACTGTCCGGTGAGCCTAGGGCCAACGGTCATCTTCACCAACAGTCGACTGTCATGCGACTGCCCCGCAGTCTGAAGCGTTAGAAGGTCAGAGACAGTTTGCGACGTCAGGTCACACCGGACTGTCCGGTGCACCACAAGGATAGGCAAAGTCAACGGTTGACTGCTTCAAACCCCAACGGTTGGCTGACGTGGCATGCACCGGACAATGAATAGTGCAGTGTCCGGTGCACAGCGGGCTGTCCGGTGTGCCCGTCGACAAAGAGCATATCCAACGGCTAGAATAGTGGTTGGGGCTATAAATACCCCCCAAGCACCACCATTCAAGTCATCCAAGATTTCCACTCTCAACACTCAATACAAGAGCAAAGAATACATTCCAAAGACACATTCAAAGCTTCCAATCCTCTCCAAGTCCCACAATTAAGACAAGTGATCAATAGTGATTAATGACGTGAGAGAGTGAGATTTGTGTTTCATTTGTTGCTCTTGTTGCTTGGTTGCTTTCTTCATCTCTCTCTAAACTTTCTAAGTGATTTGTAAAGATAGCAAGAGACACCTAATTATGTGGTGATCCTTGCAAGGTCTTTGTGACCCTTGAGATCAAGAAGGACCACTCAACCGGTCTAAGTGACCGATTGAGAGAGGGAAAGGGTTGAAATAGACCTGGCCTTTGTGGCCTACGGGGAGTAGGTTCATTGGAACCGAACCTCGGGAAACAAATCGTCGTGTCCATTTGTGTAGATCTTCACCATTCAATTTGTTTCTTCCCTCTCCCTTCTCTCTAAAAGTTCTCTTGCTCACAATATTTTGAGTTAGCTCCCAAAGTTATCTGCATTGATTGAGCAACTCATAGCAAGAAGAACTATCTTTCGCACTCCGTATTTATTTCTAATCCTAACCCTAGGTGAAGTTTGTGTTCAAAGTTTATAAATTTTAGGTTTCGCCTATTCACCCCCCCCCCTCTAGGCGACTTTCAATTGGTATCAAAGCCCGATACTTCATTAGAGTCTAACAACTCAAAGTGATGTCGGGAGAACACGCCAAAAGGGAGATGGTCACCGGGGAAAATGCTCGATCTTCGGGAAAGAAGAATGAAGAAAGGACTCCATCGAAGGAGGCTGACGACAAGCATAAGGAGCACAAGGATGAATCTGTCGGCTCCATCAAGTCACACAAGAAGGGCGATAAGAATAAAAATAAAATGAATAAGCTGGTCTACTATGAGACCAACTCTTCCACGCCATCGACCTCCAGCGTGGAGTCAACATCTTCAAAACGCCAAGGGCGTAAGAAGTATAGTAAGATCCCTCATCATTATCCTCGTATTTCTAAATGTGCTCCCTTACTTTTCGTTCCCTTAGGCAAACCACCATATTTTGATGGTGAAGATTATTGTATGTGGAGTGATAAAATAAGGCACCATCTAACCTCACTCCACGAGAGTATTTAATATATTGTTGAGTTTGGAGCGCAGGCACCATAGGCGGGCGACGAGGACTATGACTCCGATGAGGCCACCCAAATAAGGCACTTCAACTCCCAAGCCACCTCCATACTCCTCGCTTCCTTGTGTAGGGAGGAGTACAACAAGGTGCAAGTGTTGAAGAGTGCCAAAGAAATTTGGGACATCCTCAAGACGGCGCATGAAGGGGACGAAGTGACCAAAATCACCAAATGTGAAACAATCGAGGGAGAACTCGGTCGTTTCATCCTCAACAAAGGAGAAGAGTCACAAGCAATGTACAACCGGATCAAGATGATGGTCAACTAAGTCCACAACCTCAGGAGCACCAAATGGGATGACCATGAAATGGTCAAGGTTATTCTAAGATCTCTTGTTTTTCATTATCCCATTCAAGTGCAATTAATTCATGGAGATCCTAGGTATAAGCAAATGTCTCCTGAGGAGGTAATTAGCAAGTTTGTGAGCTTTAAACTTATGATCAAAGACTCCAAACACATTGTCAACTTGTAGCAAGGTGCCACCTCCACACCGGAGGTGCAACCCGTTGCATTCAAGGCAATGAAAGAAAAGAAGGAAGAGCATACACCAAATAGGCTCCCAATTGATACCTCCAAGCTTGACAACGACGAGATGGCTCTTATCATCAAGAGCTTTCAGCAAATCCTCAGGCAGAGGAAGGGGAAGGACTACAAACCCGCTCCATGAGGGTTTTCTACAGGTGTGGTAAGTCCGATCATTATATTGCTAAATGTTCATATACAACTGATAGTGATAGGGATGATGACAAGAAAGGGAAGAAGAAGATGGAGAAGGAGATACTATAACAAAACAGGTGGTGACTGGCGAGGCGCACATAGGACGAGAATGGAACTCCAATGAGAGCTCCACCGACTTCTCCTCCGACGAGGACGCCACCAACATCACCATCAACAAAGGTCTTTTCTTCCCCAACGTCAGCCACAAATGTCTCATGGCCAAGGATAGCAAAAATAAGAAGGTATATTCTAGAGATACCCCAAATACACTACTTTCGATGATGAGGGTAGTTCTAGTGAAAATGATGATGATTTATCTTCTCTTTTTGCAAACCTTACCATGGAACAAAAGAAGAAAATTAATGAATTAATAAAAACCATTAACTAGAATGATGGGATCTTAGAATGCCAAGAGGACTTTCTCGTTAAGAAAAATAAAAAAAAATTGATAAGCTAAAAGATACTTATGCTCTTGAAGTTGAAAAATGCCAAAACTTGACTAAAGAGCTTGATATATGCAATGATTCAATTTATTGTCTTAGAACTGAAAATTTTAGTTTAAATGCTAAGATTGAGGAATTGAATGCTTGCAAAGCTTCTACATCTACCATTGAGCATGTTACTATTTGCACTAGATGTTAATGCTATGAATGATCACCTTGCTACAATTAAAGAACAAAATGATCACATAGCTAAGTTAAATGCTAAAATTGCCGAGCATGAACTTGAGAATGAAAAAAATTAAATTTGCTCGTGGTATGCTTTATAATGGGAGACGCCCTGGCATTAAGGATGGGGTTGGCTACTAATCTGGGAGCCAAAGCAACATCAAACTTAATGCCCCTAGAAACAAGCTTTCTAACTTTGTCAAGGGCAAGGCTCCCATGGTTCAGGATAGAGAAGGTTACATTTTATATCTTGACAACTATCCTGAGCATAAGATTAGAAAAATTAATGCTAAGAAATCTCATTCTACTTCTCATCATGCTTATATGTACAATAATGAGGCTTCTAGCTCTAGGCATACAACTCATATTAAAATGACTAAGAAAAAGATTGTTGATGCATATAATGAACATAACATTTCATTTAAGACCTTTGATGCATCATTTGTGCTTACTAACAAATTAGGCAAGGTAGTTGCCAAATATGTTGGGGGCAAATAAAAGAGTCCAAAGACTTGTATTTGGATACCCAAGGTGCTTGTTTCTAATGTGAAAGGACCCAAGACCGTTTGGGTATGTAAGAACAAGGCCAAAATTTGTGTCGTAGGTTTATGCATTCGGCGGAACAAGTTGGATAATCGACAGCGGGTGCACAAACCATATGACAGGGGACAAAAGGATGTTCTCCTCATATGAGAAAAATGATTATCCCCAAAGAATAATCACATTCGGGGATGGAAATCAAGGTTTGGTCAAAGGATTGGGTAAAATTGTTATATCTCTTGACCAATCCATTTCTACTATTTTTCTTGTAGATTCTTTAGATTACAACTTGCTTTCTGTCTTTTAATTATGCAAAATGGGCTACAATTGTCTATTTACTGATGTTGGTGTTACCGTCTTTAGAAGAAGTGATATTCAATAGCTTTTAAGGGAGTGTTGGATGGTTAGCTATATTTAGTTGATTTCAATGATAACAATGTTGAACTAGACACTTGCTTAATTGCTAAGACTAATATGGGCTGGCTCTAGCACCGTCGACTTGCTCATGTTGGGATGAAGAATCTTCACAAGCTTCTAAAGGGGAACACATTTTAGGACTAACCAATGTTCATTTTGAGAAAGACAGGATTTGTAGTGCATGTCAAGCAGGGAAGTAGGTTGGAGTTCATCATCCACACAAGAACATCATGCGATCGAGAGGTCGCTTGAGCTACTCCACATGGATCTATTCAGCCTGATTTCTTACATTAGCATCGGCGGGAGTAAGTATTGTCTTGTAATTGTGGATGACAATTCTCGCTTCACTTGGGTATTCTTTTTGCAGGAAAAATCACAAACCCAAGAGACATTAAAGAAATTCTTGAGACGGGCTCAAAATGAGTTTGGATTGAGAATCAAGAAGATTACAAGCGACAATGGAACAGAGTTCAAGAACTCTCAAATTGAAGGATTTCTTGAGGAGGATGGCATCAAGCATGAGTTCTCTTCTCCCTACACACCTCAACAAAACGGTGTTGTCGAGAGAAAGAATAGAACTCTTTTGGATATGGCAAGGACCATGCTTGATGAATACAAGACATTAGATCAGTTTTGGGCGCAAGCGATTAACACCGCTTGCTACTCCATCAACCGACTCTACCTTCACCGAATCCTCAAGAAAACATCATATGAACTCCTCACTATAAAAAGCCCAATGTTTCTTATTTTAGAGTTTTTGGGAGCAAGTGCTTTATTCTTATTAAAAGAGGTAGAAATTCAAAATTTGCTCCTAAAGCAGTAGAAGTCTTTTTACTTGGTTATGATTCAAACACAAGGGCATATAGAGTCTTCAATAAGTCCATTGGATTAGTTGAAGTTCTTGTGACATTGTGTTTGCTGAGACTAATGACTCTCAAGTAGAGAAAGTTGATCTTGATGAATTATATGATGAAGAGGCTTCGTGCGTCATGCTAAGGAACATGTCCATTGGAGATGTGTGTCCAAAAGAACCCGAAGAGCCTTCACAAGCATAAGATCAACCATCATCTTCCATACAAGCATCTCCACCAACTCAAAATGAGGAAAGGGCTCAAGAAGAAGAGGATTAAGATCAAGATGATAAGCCACCTCAAGAAGAAGACATTGATCAAGGGGGAGATGAAGTTGATCAAGAAAAGGAAGATGAACAAGAGATTTAAGATCAAAGACTACCGCACCCAAGAGTCCACCAAGCAATTCAAAGATATCACCCCGTTAACTCCATACTTGGTGACATTCAAAAAGGGGTAACCACTCAATCTCGAGTTGCTCATTTTTGTGAACATTACTCTTTTGGGTCTTCTATTGTGCCATACAGGATATAGGATGCACTTAGAGATCCAGACTAGGTGGTGGCAATTCAAGAGGAGCTCAACAACTTCACGAGGAATGAGGTATGGCATTTAGTTCCACGTCCTAACCAAAATGTTGTAGGTACCAAGTAGGTATTCCGCAACAAACAAGATGAGCATGGTGTGGTGACTAGGAACAAAGCCTGACTTGTTGCCAAAGGATATTTACAAGTCGAAGGTTTGGATTTTGATGAAACCTATGCACCCATAGCTAGGCTTGAGTCAATTCGAATATTACTTGCCTATGCTACTTACCATGGCTTTAAGTTATATCAAATGGACATGAAGAGTGCCTTCCTCAATGGCCCTATCAAGGAAGAGGTATATGTTGAGCAACCTCCCGGCTTTGAAGATAGTGAGTATCCTTCTCATGTTTATAAGCTCTCAAAGGCGCTTTATGAGCTCAAACAAGCCCTAAGAGCATGATATGAATGCCTAAGAGACTTTATTCTCACTAAAGGTTTCAAAGTCGGAAAAGCTGACCATACTCTCTTCACTAAAATAATTGATAAAGACTTGTTTATATGCCAAACTTATGTTGATGATATTATCTTTGGGTCTACTAATAAGTCATCTTGTGAAGAGTTTAGTAGAATTATGATACAAAAATTTGAGATGTCCATGATGGGGGAGTTGAAGTATTTCCTTGGATTCCAAATCAAGCAACTCCAAGAGGGCACCTTCATTTGTCTAACAAAGTACATTCAAGATATTATCAAGAAGTTTAGAATGAAGAATGCCAAACCCATCAAGACTCCCATGGGAACAAATGGGCATCTCGACCTCGACACAGGAGGTAAGACTGTAGATCAAAAGGTATACTGGTCGATGATAGGATCTTTACTCTATTTATGTGCTTCACGACCGGATATTATTCTTTCGGTATCCATGTGTGCAAGGTTCTAGGCTAATCCTAAGGAAATCCACCTTAGGGCCGTAAAAAGAATCATGAGATATTTAGTTTACACTCCTAAGTTTGGGCTATGGTTCCCCAAGGAATCTATCTTTGATCTAATCGGGTATTCTGATGCTGATTATGCTGGATGTAAAATTGATAGAAAGAGTACATCCGAGACTTGTCAGTTTCTGGGGAGATCCCTGGTGTGTTGGGCTTCAAAGAAACAAAATTCAGTAGCTCTATCTACCGTTGAAGCCGAGTATATTGTTGTAGGACATTGTTGTGCACAATTGCTCTGGATGAGGCAAACCCTTAGAGACTATGGCTACAAGTTGTGCAAAGTCCCTTTTCTATGTGACAATGAGAGTGCAATCCGCATGGTGGATAATCCTATTGAACACAGCCGCACAAAGCAAATAGACATCTGATATCACGTTCTAAGAGATCACCAACAAAAGGGGGATATCGAAATTGCTTATGTTAGCACCCAAAACCAGTTAGCCGATATCTTCACCAAGCCCCTAAATGAAAAAGACTTTTAGCAAGCTTTGGAATGAACTAAATGTCTTAGATTCTCGGAACTTTGATTGAAATCTTGCACATATTGCTCATTTTATACCCTTGATCATGGCATATCTCTTTCATTTGGTACAAATGCATATTATTATTCTTCTAATGCCAAAGCTAAGACTAATGTGCTTCCAAGAATATTTCTATTCTTAGTCTTAGATTGAAAGGGAAATAGAGTTTTAGGCAAAGGCAAGGCTTCCACTATGACTCTGTCGGTATCATATATCCTTTGTCCTACTAATGTATTTACTTTCATATCTTTATTGTAAAAGACCTCTCGAATTCTCTATTTTTGGCGCTTAATGCCAAAGGGGGAGAAATTAATAGGCCAAATCAAAAGGACCGCACCACCACCCTATTTTCTGAAACTTTTTACAAAGATTTGCATTTGAAAAAACCCTCTTGACAGCTAAGGGGAGAACTTTTTCAGGGGGGGCTTTTATTTAGCCAAAGGAAAATCATTTGAAAAAGGGGGAGAATCTTTCAAAACTATAAAATGCTTTAGAAATTATATTCTTATACCATTGGCTAATTGCAAAAGAATTTGAAAAGACCTTTCTAAAAGATTTGCAAAAACAAGCTAAGTGGTGCAAATGTGGTCCAAAATGTTAAATATATCAAAACAATCATATATGCTTAGATCTGCTTTCATTTCAAAGTAACTTATGCACATCTGATAAAATGCAAACTAGCTACATTTCTACACTTTGTATTTGATTTGGTTTGTGTTGGCATCAAACACCAAAAAGGGGGAGATTGAAAGGGAAATGGCCTCAACCATTTGCTATAATCGATTTTGGTGTTTGACGACCATCACAAACCTAATGGACTAACTAGTTTGCCTACCTGATCTTTTCTCAGATGCATAATGTTCATACACACATATAAGGAAAATGACCCTTGGAGCAATTCTACAAGTATGGAGCAAAACAGATTTGCACCAGCTTGCGGCGCACCGGACTATCCCATGTGCACCAGACAGTGTTCGGTGCCCAGGCTGGCGCGCCCAGCGAACTGGTCGCTCTCGGGAAAACGCAACGCTCCTCGACTAAAATTCATCAGACTATTCAGTGTGCACCGGACTGTTCGGTGTGCACCGGACTGTTAGGTGAGCCTAGGGACAATGGTCATCTTCATCAACAGTCGACTACCATGCAGTCTGAAGCGTTAGAAGGTTAGAGACAGCCCGCGACGTCAGGTCGCACCGGACTGTCTGGTGTGCCACCGGACTGTCCGGTGCACCACAAGGACAGGCGAAGTCAATGGTCGACTGCTCCAAACCCCAATAGTCGGCTGGTGTGGCGTGCGCTGGATAATGAACAGTGCAGTGTCCGGTGCGCACCGGACTATCCGGTGTGCTCGTCGTTAGAGAGCATAGCCAACGGCTAGAATAGTGGTTGAGGCTATAAATACCCCCAAGCATCACCATTCAAGTCATCCAAGCTTTCCACTCTCAACACTCAATACAAGAGCAAAGAATACATTCCAAAGACACATTCAAAGCTTCCAATCCTCTCCATGTCCCACAATTAAGACAAGTGATCAATAGTGGTTAATGACGTGAGAGAGTGAGATTTGTGTTTCATTTGTTGCTCTTGTTGCTTGGTTGCTTTCTTCATCTCTCTCTAAACTTTCTAAGTGATTTGTAAAGATAGCAAGAGACACCTAATTGTGTGGTGATCCTTGCGGGGTCTTTGCGACTCTTGAGATCAAGAAGAACCACTCAACCGGTCTAAGTGACCGTTTGAGAGAGGGAAAGGGTTGAAATAGACCCGGCCTTTGTGGCCTCCTCAATGGGGAGTAGGTTCATTGGAATCGAACCTCGGGAAACAAATTGCCGTGTCCATTTGTGTAGATCTTCACCATTCGATTTGTTTCTTTCCTCTCCATTCTCTTTAAAAGTTCTCTTGCTCACAATATTGAGTTAGCTCCCAAAGTTATCCGCATTGATTAAGCAACTCATAGCAAGAAGAACTATCTTCCGCACTTCGTATTTATTTCTAATCCTAACCCCAGGTGAAGTTCGTGTTCAAAGTTTATAAATTTCAAGTTTCGCCTATTCATCCCCCTCTAGGTGACTTTCAGTTCTCATGCTACCTTTCGGGTGTAAGGTCCAGGGCTGACCTAAACTGCCTATGTTTTGTTGTGCGTCTGATTCAAAGGGTAAGCAGCACCTGGCAGAGGTTGTTGGCTGCTACCCTGAACATCATGGAGCTTGTGGCAGACATGTTGGGTCTTGGAGCCACTGTTGCGTGTGGAGATCTCCCATGGGCCCTCCACAGTCGGCTAGCCACCTCATGCATGATGAGGTTGTCGGAGGCACATTAGTGGCTTGCTTGCTGGTCTCCACCAACATGCCGAGGGAGTTGGGACTTAACCCCCTCCGAGCATGGGCGACGGTGGAGACTGAGCACGCCATGACTTTGTGCGGTGGTCGATGACGGTCACCGCATGCGCCGCGGGACCAGGACATAGGCCAGCGTAGCGGACTGCGCTAGCCTTGCTCCTGGCCCACGGGGACTTACCAATGTATTCCAAGGATGTCATGTTAACAAATGTGTAGCCTTTGTTATTATGGCTTCCTGGAACCCGTTGGTAGGTAGAAGAAGCCATCATCCCCCGTGAGTAGGGAAGATGACTCGATCTACTATGGAGTATAGTGGGTGATCATCGGTGGCGGCCTTGCCTATGCGTGGTTGCCGGATGGCAATGCCAAGCTTGAATACCACCGTGCTCTGCCGGGGGTCGACGCCTTCGAACTCGGGCACAACTGTTGAGGGGGGAGCCGATGGCGATAACCTCAAGCATCGTGCTTGAGGTTTCCACCGCCTTTTGTCTGATGGCGTTGGCACGACTGTTGAGGCGCTGCTTGAGATCGACGGCGAGCACCTTGAGGTGTCGCTTTTTTGCCTTTCGCCAAATGACAGCGAATCTGAGAGCACCTAGAGGGGTGGCGAATAGGTGATCCTGTAAAAATATCTCAACAAAACAAACTTGGACTAATATTGGATTAGTGAAATCAAAAGCCAAGCCCGAATGAAGAGAATGAGAGGAGAGAACGTCTTCACTTAATTGCTCTCACAAGGTGAGTTTTAAACTTAGAGCAATTATGAAGTGAAATGAACTACTAGAAAGAGTAGAATTGCTATAAGGTAAAGAGACAAGTGACACGACAATTTAATCTCGTGGTTCGGTCAAGTGTAAAATGATTGCCTAATCCACGTTGTGGTGTCCCAATGGACGAGGGTTGCACTCAACCCCTCTCAAGTGATCCACTGATCAACTTGAGTACCACAATTCTCTTTCTTCTCTTAACTTTTTCCTGTTGTGAGAAATCTCCACAATTTGAAGTCTCTCACCCTTACACAATTGATTTCAAGTAAACCACAAGAGTAAGGAGGATTAGAAACACACACAAGAGACAAAATCAAAGCAACACACGCACACAAGTCGAGAGAGGAGCACAAGAGACAACACAGCGGAATTACAGCTCAAACACTTGCTCGAATCTCAATCTATCAAATCAAAAGCATGGTTGCAGTGTCTCGACGTTGTAGAATGTTCAATGGATGCTTGGTATAGTGCTCCATGCGCCTAGGGGTCCCTTTTATAGCTCCAAGGGACCTAGGAGTCGTTGGAGCTCCATTTGGTAGGCTTTGGTTGCCTTATGTCCGCGAGTGCACTGGATTGTCCGGTGCACACCGGACAGTGAATAGTGCAGTGACAAAGAATCGCGTGATTGGCTGGTTTCCTGTTCTGGGAGGCACCGGACTGTCCGGTGCACCATGTGACCGTTGGCCCTCGACCGACGTGGCAGCTAGTTATTGGCTAGCTGGCACATCGGACCGTCCGGCGCTCCGCGCGGACCGTCCGATGAATTATAGCCGACGTAGGCTAAAATTCCCGAGAGCAACCAATTTGGCGGACCGTGCAACGGACTGCCCGGTGCGTGGCATCTGACCGTTTGGTGCTTCACAGTCGAGCACAACTTCTCCTTTTTCTATCTTGTTCTCTTTTGCTCCTTTTGACTTGACTTCATAAAGTCCCTAGCACTTAGACAAATATGATTAGTACCCAAAACAAATGACTAAGTGTCTAGAGCTTACCTTTTTCACTTGGTCCCATATAGATTTGTATTATGACCGCTTTCAAGCTCAATTTGCTTCATGCACCTTTGCTCATTTGTCATGTTAGTCTAAACATAATGTGTTGAGCATCTAATCACCAAAATAATATAGAAATGGCCCAAGGGCACATTTACCTTTCAGAATCCACCTCGGCCGAGCTTATCGGTGGATAAGTGAGATGTCGTCAGCAAGTGGTTAGGCTAAGCATCCCCTACCTAGCATGCCAAATGTCGGAATAAGAAGAGGACCGACAATGTAGGATTTGGCGCTAGATGGAGTGTAACACCCTGAATTTGGGGGTAGAATTTTTTCTTCTTTTCTCTCACCAAATTCGGGCGTTACTCTCTTTTCTCTTCCTGATTCGCTCTTTCTTCCCAATTTCAAAACCAGTATAGTGACAAGTGTCCGTGTCATGTATGAACCAAGACCTAAGTGTCATGGGTGTTGCATCATGCCGAAGCACATTTCTTTGTCTGATATTGCGTGGTCGTCTCGTTCCGTCTCGGTTTTTGGTTCGCGATTGGGGTCGTGTCGTGCGTCTCGGATTGGGTCGTGCATGTCGTGGGTTTCGATCCGCGAAGTGGCCCGACCCAACCCAACCCAGCCAAGCCCGGCCCGGCCCGGCGCGCCCCTGGCGCCCACACCCCCCATGCGCCCCCTCCTCCTCTCCCTCTCTCATTTGGATTTCCCGCGCAACAACCTCCCTCTCCCTCTCCCACCTCTCTCTCCCCGTGGTGCCCTAGGGATTGGAGTCGAGATCGCCGGAATTTGGATCCCCGGAGGTGAGTTTCCCCCTCCCCTTCCTCTCCCTCTCTCTCTCCTTCCTCTTCCCTTCTTCTTCCCCTGCGCGCCCTCCCCTGCCCCCGCGCCCGCCCTCGACGAGCCGCCCCGCGCCCGCCCCGGCGAGCCCCGCCCCTCCTCGGCCTCGGCCCCGCCCGGCGAGCCGCGCCCTCCCCCTGCGCGCGCTTGGCCCCGGCGAGCCGCCCCCGCGCCGCCCCGAGCCGCCCCGCGCCCCCCCTGCGCGCGCCCCCCCGGCGAGCCCCCTCCCTGCGCCCGACAAGCCCCGCCCCAGCGAGCTCCGCGCCCGGCTCGGCCCCGCGCCCCCTCGGCGAGCCCCTCCCGGCCCCGCGCCCGTGGCTCCCTGCCCGCGTCCGGCGCCGGTGGCTCGGCCCCTGCCCGTCGCGCCCTCGCCTCGCCGAGCCCGCCCGTCGCAAGCCCCCGCTCTCCGGCCGTGCCCCGACGGCTACGCCCTCGTCGCGCGCCCCAGTGGCCATGCTTGGCCCCGTGTCCATGCCCCGGCGATTCGCGTCCCCCGTGCCTCACGGTTCGCGTGCCTTCGGCACGCGTAACGTGCTTTCGCGCGTGCGACCGTATTCGCACTGCGCTTAATCTCGTTTTATTCTATTTTAAATTGTGTAGTCGACGTGCTACGTCGTGCGCATCGTCGTGCGACGATTCTTTTAGTTTATATTTATTAAAGTGTTGTGTCGCGCGCTTCGTCGCGCGACGATCTATTTTACTTTCAGGTTATTTAAGGTGCGATGTCGCGCATCCAGACGCGCGACGTTCCACTTTAAACTCAGCTCTGTTGGAATATGTCGTCGTGCGATGCTTAACGTCTATTTATAATTAGTGCAAGCGTCTCGTTGGTCGCTTTGTCGCGCAGCGAGTCGTTTACTTGTTAATGCAATCTAAAGGTCGTGTCGTACGTCTCGACGTGCGGCCACTCCCTTTCATTCATCTTCAATTGTTTATAATGAGTAAATGTGGAACTTGACTTTACTTTATGCCAAACGTAACATCCAAATTAATTCCTTTCCATTAAGCGAGTAGTTTGATTTACAACCTTGTAACGTGATCGTTTCTCGACTGTCTTTTTCTCTTTCTCTCTTAGCCTTAAGTGCGAACCCGCGTGGAACGTCTGTTTACTTACTGCACTCTATTGTATGGTGTACTGTTCTTTTGTATTAAATATGTGGATGTATGTATGTTTGCACTCGCATAGAGAACGATCCGGTTGAAGAGCCCGAAGAACTCGCAGGAGAAGCCCCTGAGCAGCAGTCGGTTGGTGGAGGCAAGTGTCCCTTGACCTATCTCTGTCCTATTCATTATTTAATTCACCTCCCGCATTACACATTTATACCTAAGGATTGACTAGCTTTTGTTATCCATGTCCTTGTTTACCTATTTGGGTTGGATTATTATTGCTTAGTCTTATGCTATTGCTCAACTATAATCAATGAACATGATGAGAATTATCTATGATACGCTGTTTTCCCCTCTCTTATTATTATGTTATACTTGTGGCCTTTAAGGGGGCTCGAGCGGTTTCTCGAGTGCCTCTCCGTAAGGACCTGTTCTTTAGATGACCGCCCGGGAAAACAGTGCAACCATGAGGGTGGAATGTGGTGCCCTTAGCTGAATAATTAGAGGATCCGGGGTGTAGTTCGCTTAGCCGTCGTGCCGTCAATGGGGCTCGGTGTATGCGGCTCGCTCTGCCAAGCTTGGGTTCGCCCCTTGGGGAGGAGTGCGGTGCATTTAGGAAACCTAACGGGTGGCTACAGCCCTGGGGAATCTTTGTAAAGGCAACGTAGTGATGCCCTGCTGGGTCACCTTGGCAGTGATCAATGGAGAGTCATGATCTCCGGGCAGAAAGGGAATCACGGCTTGTGGGTAAAGTGCACAACCTCTGCAGAGTGTTTGAAAACTGATATATCAGCCATGCTTGCGGTTATGAGCGGCCAAGGGAGCTCCAGTGATTAGTGGTACTTGATCAGAGACATTTTGGTTTACAGGTGACAATGAGATTGATGGTTCTGGTTATGACTATGGTACTGGTAAGTGGTATTCTTTCCGTCTGGAAAGGGTACATCGGGCTAATAACTTGGGTTAATGCTAAAACCTGGCTTTCTACTAGTAAATAATAATCTGACCAACTAAAAGCAACTGCTCGACTTATCCCCCACATAAAGCTAGTCCACTACAGCCAAACAAGACACTTGCTGAGTATGTTGATGTGTACTCGCCCTTGCTCTACACACCAAACCCCCCCATCCCCAGGTTGTCAGCATTGCAACCACTGCTCAGGAGAAGATGAAGCCGTGGAAGGAGACTTCCAGGAGTTCCAAGACTACGACGAGTTCTAGGCGTGTGTTAGCGGCAACCCCCAGTCGGCTGCCTGTGAAGGCCGCGTTATCTACATTTCGTTTTCACACTTTGATTTATTGTAAAGACTATGTGGATGTCTCAGACTTATGATGTAATCGACTATTATTCCCTTTTTTAATACTATTTGAGCACTGTGTGATGATGTCCATGTTATGTAACTGCTTTGTACGTGAATTGCTGATCCTGGCACGTACATGGTTCGCATTCGATTTGCCTTCTAAAACCGGGTGTGACATAGGTGGTATCAAAGCCGTGCTGACTGTAGGACCGCTAACCTAGAGTAGAATGGTCGTTCTAAGGACTATAGACCTCTGTCCCCGCCTTGACTTTGATATCCCTTCAAAAGTTGGTCATACCGACCAAACCTATGTTCTACTATATATTATACCTTGCTGAAAATTATGTTTTATTCTAATCCTTCGTTTATTTATGGTTCATTACTTGCTGGTCATATTAACTTTGTTCTCACTCTTTTGCTTGCGGTGTCTTTTGTAGATGGCTCGTCTTAGACACACTGCACGAAAGTCTGTCATCCCCTTCTTACCCTCCTGCCTTGCTGAGCGCCCGCTTCGCCGTCCCGTGGCCGGTCAGTCCAGTCACTTGGAGAGGCTGCACCACCGCCTGCATGAGGAGCAGGAGCGTCGACGACAGGAGCAGCAAGGCTCTTCTTTCTCGCTCCAGCAGGAGATAGAGTCTGTGAGGAGCTGCTCCCCTGTGCTTCCCCTGGAGGTGCCCCCCTGCACCACCATTGGGCGCCCCAGCCCCTGGAGTAGCTGCTGGAGGAGACCTAGACGACAGAGGTGGCGACGACAGCTCGAGCCACGACACCGACTTTTCTGCTGACCAGGAGCCGGAAGGATGGGTTGCTCGACCCATCACTCGCGACGCTGCTCGCGGGTGTCACTTCCATGATGCGCTCGACACCCTGCTACGTCGGGCACTTAACCGGCGTACTTGGTCCATCGAGTATCGCTGTGTGGTCTACCAGCACAGTGGCGGGGTTTACCCGGACCGCTGGGAGGCGACCTGCTTGGTGCGCCGTCCGGAGAACAGTCTCTAGGGTGCTGAGGTCTGCTCAGAGCACTATTCTATCTCTGAGCAGCACTCAGCTGAGGCGGCCATGCAAGATGCCGCACGGCGTGCGCTTTCGCACTACTGCTCAGTGCTCGGCGGGGTAGCTGACGGTCTCAACCTGAAGTATTACCCCCACCGTCCATCTGGCAGCACAGGAGGCGTGATTGTTTCACCTATCGGTGAGGACAATCCTAGGTTGAGTAGCACAGTCAACCTAGCCGCCGTGCTAAACACGGAGCTGGACCATGCACTAGACGAGCTGAGTAGGGCTCGTGCTGAGATCGCCCTGCTGCGGGCTGAGCGCGCGGAACGTCGTCACCTGGACGATGGTTCCCCCGCTCCCGTCGGGACTCAGCACCCGTACCGTTCACCTCGGCGTGGACACCATTATTATGGCAATCCCGACTGCAAGACCAAGATAAAACTAGAACCATAGATCGTTAGAGTCGGATCTTGTAATTAATATGAAAATTTATACATAGAAGCTATAGTCTTAGCGTTAGTCTCGCTTTTAGTTAGTCTTAGTTAGACAGGGTAGTTTGCTATATCCTGTGCATTTATGTTTGTCATGATGAACTATGTTTGATTTGGATCTTTGTAATGACTGTCACCAGAGTGTGGGTATCCTCTGCATTTTGGTTTACCGGTTATATGTTAAAGGAGTTAGCTATTTAGTTGGGAAGCCTTTTATTCCACTTTCCTCTTTATCTGAGAAGCTGTGTGGTCTGTGTTGGAGATCAGTGAAGATGCTCATCAGTTCAGGGTTGAGGAGAATTCTATACTCTTTTCTTATGCTGCAAGATTTGCAAGATCAGTTCTGATGTGTGATTGCATTCTGCAGATGTCAGAGAACAGGCGCAGAGGAGGAAGGCGTGCTCAGCAGGAGCAAGCCGCTCAGCAGGAAGAGGTACCCCAGCAACAGCAGCTGCCACCCCCGCCCCCGATGTTGATCGAGCAGATGTTCCTGATGCAGACTCAGGCAGTTCAAGTCATTGGTCAGACTCTGGCCGCCATTCAGCAGCAGCAGCAGCAGGCACCACCTCAACCTCAGATGCCTCAGATGCCTAGGGACAAGCGTGCTAAATTCATGAGAGGTCATCCCCCAATGTTCGCTCACTCTTCTGACCCCATGGATGCTAAAGACTGGCTGCGTACTGTGGAGCGAGAGTTGCATACCGCTCAGTGTGATGACAGGGAGAAAGTTCTGTATGGTCCCCGTCTGTTGAGAGGAGCAGCCCAGTCTTGGTGGGAGTCTTATCTCGCCACTCATGCCAACCCCGACACCATCACCTGGGAAGAGTTCAGAGGTAGCTTCCGTCAGTACCATGTTCCTGCAGGTCTGATGACAGTAAAGAAGGAGGAGTTCCTGGCCCTCAAGCAAGGGTCATCGTCTGTTAGCGAGTACCGGGACAGGTTTATGCAGCTGTCTCGCTATGCTCCTGAAGATGTCAACACCGACGCCAAGCGACAGTACCGTTTCCTGATAGGCTTAGTTGACCCTCTTCAGTATCAGCTGATGAATCATACCTTCCCGACATTCCAGCACCTGATTGACAGAGCAATCATGACAGAGAGGAAGCGTAAGGAGATGGAGGATCGCAAATGCAAGATTAGTGGACCCCAGCCTGGAAGCAACAATCGTCCTCGTTTCTCAGGCAATCAACTTCAACAGTTCAGGCAGAACCAGTGTCCACCTCAGCATCATCAGTTCCAAAGGCAGTATCCTCAGCATCAGTATCAGAATCGTCAGAACAGTCAGTCAGGAGGAGGTCAGTTTTAGAGGCAGAATCAGCAGGCACTTCGTCTTCCTGCCCCAGCAGCCCAGCAGAACAGTCAGGCAGCACCAGCTCAGGTTGGAAACAGAGCATGTTTCCACTGTGGAGAGTAAGGCCACTGGGTGATGCAATGTCCAAAGAAGGCAGCCCAGCAGCAATCAGGCCCCAATGCCCCAGCAAAGCAGAACGTGTCTCAGCCTGGAGCATGCAACCGCTCTCAGCCGCGCTATAATCATGGAAGACTGAACCACTTGGAGGCTGAAGCAGTTCAGGAGACCCCCGACATGATAGTAGGTATGTTCCCAGTCGACTCCCATATTGCAGAAGTGTTATTTGATACTGGAGCAACGCATTCTTTCATTACTGCATCATGGGTAGAAGCACATAATCTTCCAATTACTACCATGTCAACCCCCATTCAAATTGACTCAGCCGGTAGTAGAATTCGAGCCGATAGCATTTGTTTGAATGTATGTGTGGAAATAAGGGGGATAGCGTTTCCCGCTAACCTCATAGTAATGGGTACTCAGGGAATAGATATCATCCTAGGGATGAATTGGCTAGATAAGTATCAGGCAGTTATCAGTTGTGATAAGAGGACAATCCAGTTGGTGTCCCCGCTAGGAGAAGAAGTGGTGACCGAGTTAGTCCCGCCTGAGCCGAAGAAAGGAAGTTGTTATCAGATGGCTGTCGATAGCAGTGAAGCAGACCCAATTGAGAGTATCAAGGTTGTGTCCGAGTTCCCAGATGTGTTTCCAAAGGACCTACCGGGTATGCCACCAGAGCGGAAAGTTGAGTTTGCCATAGAGCTTCTTCCTGGAACCGCCCCCATCTTTAAGAGAGCTTACAGAATATCTGGACCAGAGTTGGTTGAGCTTAAGAAGCAGATTGATGAGCTGTCAGAGAAAGGTTACATCCGGCCAAGCACCTCGCCTTGGGCCGCTCCTGTCCTATTTGTGGAAAAGAAAGATGGCACCAAAAGGATGTGTATCGATTATCGAGCTCTGAATGAAGTCACGATCAAGAACAAGTACCCTTTGCCCCGAATAGAGGATCTGTTCGACCAGTTGAGAGGAGCCAGTGTGTTCTCCAAGATTGATCTGAGGTCAGGTTATCATCAGCTCAGGATCCGACCTTCGGACATTCCGAAGACGACATTCATTACCAAGTATGGGTTGTATGAGTTCACTGTGATGTCTTTTGGTTTGACAAATGCACCAGCCTTCTTTATGAACTTGATGAACAGTGTATTCATGGATTATCTTGACAAGTTTGTGGTGGTATTCATTGATGACATTCTGATTTATTCTCAAAGCGAGGAGGAGCATGCAGATCATTTGAAGATGGTATTGCAGAGATTGCGAGAGCACCAGTTGTATGCAAAGTTGAGCAAGTGCGAGTTCTGGATCAGTGAAGTCCTATTCTTGGGTCATATAATCAACAAAGAAGGATTGGCTGTGGATTCGAAGAAAGTGGTAGACATTCTGAACTGGAAAGCGCCAACAGATGCTCGAGGAATCAAGAGTTTCATTGGAATGGCCGGATATTATCGGTGATTCATTGAAGGGTTTTCGAAGATTGCGAAACCAATGACAGCGTTGCTAGGCAACAAGGTCGAGTTCAAGTGGACCCAGAAATGTCAAGAGGCCTTCGAAGCGCTGAAAGAGAAGTTGACTACAGCGCCTGTCTTAGTCTTGCCTGATGTGCACAAGCCCTTCTCGGTGTATTGTGATGCTTGTTACACCGGTTTGGGATGCGTGTTGATGCAAGAGGGAAGAGTTGTGGCTTACTCATCTCGACAACTGAAGTTCATGAGCAGAATTACCCAATCCATGACCTAGAGTTGGCAGCAGTGGTTCACGCACTGAAGACATGGAGGCACTATCTGTATGGACAGAAATGCGATGTTTACACAGATCACAAGAGTCTGAAGTACATATTCACTCAGTCAGAGCTAAATATGAGGCAACGAAGATGGTTAGAGCTGATCAAAGACTATGAGTTGGAGATTCATTACCATCCAGGCAAAGCGAACGTAGTGGCAGATGCTTTGAGAAGGAAGAGTCAGGTCAATCTGATGGTCGCTCGTCCAATGCCTTATGAGTTGGCCAAAAAGTTTGACAGGTTGAGTCTTGGGTTTCTGAACAATTCGCGAGGAGTCACAGTTGAGTTGGAACCTACCTTGGAGCGGGAAATCAAAGAAGCGCAGAAGAATGATGAGAAGATCAGTGAGATCCGGCGACTGATTCTAGATGGCAGAGGCAAAGATTTTCGGGAAGATGCAGAAGGTGTGATATGGTTCAAAGATCGCCTGTGCATTCCCAATGTCTAGTCTATTCGGGAGTTGATCCTTAAGGAAGCTCATGAGACAGCTTATTCGATTCACCCTGGTAGTGAGAAGATGTATCAAGATCTGAAGAAGAAATTCTGGTGGTACGGAATGAAGAGGGAGATCGCAGAGCATGTGGCTATGTGCGATAGTTGTCGGCGGATCAAGGCAGAGCACCAGAGACCAGCTGGATTGTTGCAACCGTTGCAAATCCCTCAGTGGAAATGGGATGAAATCGGTATGGATTTCATAGTCGGATTGCCTCGCACTCGAGCCGGCTACGATTCTATTTGGGTAGTAGTGGACCGTTTGACCAAGTCAGCCCACTTCATACCTGTCAAGACCAACTACAGCAGTGCAGTATTGGCAGAGTTGTACATGTCTCGGATCGTCTGTCTTCACGGTGTGCCAAAGAAGATAGTGTCAGACAGAGGAACACAGTTCACCTCTCATTTCTAGCAGCAGTTGCATGAAGCCTTGGGCACACATCTGAATTTCAGTTCAGCTTATCATCCGCAGACAGATGGTCAGACCGAAAGAACCAATCAAATCCTTGAAGACGTGTTGAGAGCCTGTGCGTTGCAAGATCAGTCCGGATGGGACAAGCGATTACCTTATGCAGAGTTCTCCTATAACAACAGTTACCAAGCTAGTTTAAAGATGTCACCATTTCAAGCGCTCTATGGAAGGAGTTGTAGAACTCCGTTGCAATGGGATCAGCCTGGAGAAAAGCAAGTGTTTGGGCCAGACATTCTGCTTGAAGCCGAAGAGAACATCAAGATGGTCCGAGAAAATCTGAAGATAGCGCAATCAAGGCAGCAGAGTTATGCAGACACAAGAAGAAGAGAGCTGAGTTTCGAAGTCGGAGACTTTGTCTATCTGAAAGTGTCACCGATCAGAGGAGTCAGAAGGTTCGGAGTCAAAGGCAAGCTAGCACCCCGTTACATCGGTCTGTATCAAATTCTCGCAAGGCGTGGAGAAGTGGCCTATCAGCTCAGTCTGCCAGAAAATTTGTCTGCTGTGCATGATGTCTTTCATGTGTCTCAATTGAAGAAGTGCTTGCGTGTGCCAGAAGAGCAGTTGCCACTGGAAGGTCTTGAAGTCCAGGAGGACTTGACCTACGTTGAGAAGCCAGCGCAAATCCTTGAGACCGCAGACAGAGTCACCCGAAGGAAGACCATCAGAATGTGCAAAGTCAGATGGAATCACCACTCTGAGGAAGAAGCAACCTGGGAGCGCGAAGATGATCTGATGGCCAAATACCCTGAGCTCTTTGCTAGCCAACCCTAAATCTCGAGGGCGAGATTCTCTTAAGGGGGATAGGTTTGTAACGCCCTGAATTTGGGGGAAGAATTTTTTCTTCTTTTCTCTCACCAAATTCGGGTGTTACTCTCTTTTCTCTTCCTGATTCGCTCTTTCTTCCCAATTTCAAAACCAGTATAGTGACAAGTGTCCGTGTCATGTATGAACCAAGACCTAAGTGTCATGGGTGTTGCATCATGCCGAAGCACATTTCTTTGTCTGATATTGCGTGGTCGTCTCGTTCCGTCTCGGTTTTTGGTTCGCGATTGGGGCCATGTCGTGCACCTCGGATTGGGTCGTGCGTGTCGTGGGTTTCGATCCGTGAAGTGGCCCGACCCAACCCAACCCAACCCAGCCCAGCCCGGCCCGGCCCGGCGCGCCCCTGGCGCCCACACCCCCCATGCGCCCCCTCCTCCTCTCCCTCTCTCATTTGGATTTCCCGCGCAACAACCTCCCTCTCCCTCTCCCACCTCTCTCTCCCCGTGGTGCCCTAGGGATCGTAGTCGAGATCGCCGGAATTTGGATCCCCGGAGGTGAGTTTCCCCCTCCCCTTCCTCTCCCTCTCTCTCTCCTTCCTCTTCCCTTCTTCCCCTGCGCGCCCTCCCCTGCCCCGCGCCCGCCCTCGGCGAGCCGCCCCGCGCCCGCCCTCGGCGAGCCGCCTCGCGCCCGCCCCGACGAGCCCCGCCCCTCCCCGGCCTCGACCGGCGAGCCGCGCCCTCCCCCTGCGCGCGCTCGGCCCCGGCGAGCCGCCCCGCCCCTCCCCGGCCTCGGCCCCGCCCAGCGAGCCGCGCCATCCCCCTGCACGCGCTCGGCCCCGGCGAGCCGCCCCCGCGCCTCCCCGAGCCGCCCCGCGCCCCCCCTGCGCGCGCCCCCTGCACGCGCCCCCCCCCCCCCGGCGGGCCCCCTCCCCACACCCGACGAGCCTCGCGCCGCCCCGGCGAGCTCCGCGCCCGGCTCGGCCCCGCGCCCCCTCGGCGAGCCCCTCCTGGCCCCGCGCCCGCGTGTGGCGGAACTGCCCGAATTATTCCAACTTAAGTGCCCAAATCCCGCCTCAGAGGCTAGACCACACTTAAATGGGAATAACCCGTCAATCCCTCGGATCTAGTCCGACACGGCCACTGACAGGATCAAGTACCACAATCTCACTCGGAGGTGAGTCACAGAGCAAATACAATAAAGCATAAAACCATACATGTCACAATGTTAAATTATTACATCACCCTCATCATCATCGGAGTTTTGCAAAAGTAACAATCATTGTTCGAAGTGCAGCGGAATAAAACTAACGATAATTAAACAGAGAGATGGGGAAGCCTGTCCCATCACTCCTCATGCTCCTCCTCGGCTGAGACAGGGTCCCACTCAACAGTCCAACCCGGTGGTAAGGTGGACGGCCAAGTCACTCCAGCAACCATGTCCTCCAGAGAACCTGTAAAAATTATGCCACAAGCAAGGCTGAGTATACTAATACTCAGCTAGACTTACCCGGTGTGAGGAGTCTACTCCTCTACCTCTAGACATGCAGCTGTTTGGCTGTGGGGTTTGGTTGCCAAAAGCACTAGCTGAGTTTCTAAATCAAGATTTTAACTTAGTCAAAGTTAAGTGTGACTCTCTTAAGGCTAAAAGTGTACTATCTATTCATACAAAGTAGCAAACATTTTAGCAATCAACATCTTATATCATCTCCGCATCATTCCACTTGTTACTCAATGTAGCAGCATGGATCAAGCAGTCTCATTAGCTGCGAGAAGCAGACGATTCGAATCGAGTTTTTATCCTTGCAAGGTAAACCTAAACACACGACATGTAGGGGCACTCCGTCCCCACACACATCAACCGTCCCCATCGATTCTCTGGCAACAGATCAGGGCTCACCGCCTTGGCGTACAATGCCCCACTGACCCCGACTGGCCGTCGTGCAGTGACCGCACTTGTACCCACCATAACCGGAATGGGAGACCTCGTCTCAGGTCATGTGAGGGGATATGTCTGCGGGCAGGTTCACTCAGGTACTAGGCTTACCGATTTACCATATTTCTCGGTATGTGTTTAGTACGTTCAAACGCTTGACTCACGGTACCACACCTTAATCCTTACTCAAATTTTTATCCCGTGGACAATCAATCCCCATGGATTGTTGTCCACAACCAACATCAGTACGATATGAAAGTGGGTACAATCAATGGCCTGACCTCGCGCGAGTGCTAGAAAAATCACTCGTCTTCTACCGAGATCCTACTTAATAAAGCAGCTACTCGACCTAGCATACTAGTATTCATCTCAATAGGATTCCTGAGATCATGCAACTAGGGTTTCAAACAATTCCTACACTTAAGTGCACAATCAATCCTACAAGCATTAAGTGAAGTAAAATAGCATAATAACAGGTTATGCATAAAACCGGGGCTTGCCTTCCAAAGCAGTGGCAGGCAGATCCTCTGGTGCAGGCTCTGGTGCTGGGTCTGGGGCAATCTCCTGGGCAGCTCCTTGCTCCGGCACGAGGATGTATTCTCCGTCAGCAAGATTACAGTCTATCGAATGCAATGAAAATGTATGTTATGATCATGCAAGATTTAAGATCATTAACTACAGAATTGAAGTCAAGAATTAACTTAGGGTTCCCTGGCCATGTGGGTTTTCCAGTGGTATATATATATACACATAGACTTGTTCTCTTTTAGGTTTGGGTTTTCTTTTTAGGATAACATAGGGGATTTGCATTGCTTTTATAGATTTCAGTGGATAAATTTACAAAGGTCTTATAAGGACATTAATTTCCACTACTTAATTTCCTCTCTTTAGTGTTTATTTATGAATTCTAGTGGGGTTTGAACTATCAAGGTGAATTAACTATTTTCAATAATTCCACAAAAATTACAGTGGCCTGCCCTTGGTCAATAGGGCCTGTCTTAGGAATATGAGATTAAAAATAAAAAGGCTAGGTTGTATACAAAAATAACCAAAAGTGGGGCAATTAAGCCACTTTGCACTACAAGTCCTTTATTAAAGTGGATTCTGGCCTAAGGGTTATTTTTGTTGGCCTCTAACAGTGATAATAAGCTCTTGTACCAAAAATGACAGAGAGCAACATGATGGTTAATTAATGATGGATTTCTAAAGTTGGGTGCAAAAAGGGTGCTTAAAACTAATTTGTGATTTGAAAAATATCAAACAACAGATTTCAGATTTTTCCTAAGCTCTTATTATCAAAACATTAGTTATCCTAAGGTTTGGGGAGGTTTCACCTTAGGGTTATTTTTGTAGGGTTTTTCTAAGTTATTCTTGTTTTATTGAATTAAAAGATAGCTTTCTTATTTTACACTACAATAGGGTATGATATATTTTTCCAGTGAACTACATTGACTAAGTATCTCAACAAAAATAGGGGTGCCCTCTGGTTCATTATTTATGTCACTTTTTCTATTTTTCTTAAACTTAAGCATATTATGGAATAAGGGGTTAAAACTAACTTAATGAAATGGACAGAGGGGTTTAACATTTTTAACTAGGTCAGTAGGTAGATATAAACTTCTCCAAATTTTTCTAACCTTAGTTAAATAGTACAACCATTTTTCTTGCTATTATTAAGCTTTTGGTCCAAACTGAAATTAAATCATAACCTTATATTTTTCTCTAGTGCTTATGGGGTTTTATATTTTTCTTAGATAGGTTACATTATTTAGAGTCTGGCAAAATTAGTTTGACCAAATTTGGATAAACCAAACAGAAGTTATAGGTTTTTAAAGTTTCTGTTTGAATTTAAATCAGGTTTTAATTAAGTTTTTCTGGAAAAACAGTTTGTGCCAAGGTCCCTGGGTTTAAACCGAATCAAACCTCGCAGATCTACCCTTACGCCACTATTCACTTGAGTCTCTGACTTTTCACTTAACCCCCTGGATTTCTCTCCCTCTCACCCGCAGTCCTTCCCTTAACTGAAACAGTAGCCGCGGGAAAGAAAAGGGTGGTGCGGCTTACCGGCGGCGAGGGAGGTCCGGCGAGGTGGTTGGTGATGTTCAGGAGGTCGCGACGGTCACGTCGATGTGCGGGTCGGCGTCAGAGGTGGTCGGAGCTCCCCTGGCCACGAACACAGGCGGCGGGGATTGACGGCGGCGCCTGCTCCGGCCAAACCACGGCGGGAGAGTTCAATTAATGGGCACGAGGAGCTTCACGGGATGACACAGAGGCCATGCGCGCAACGAATCGGGAAATGGTGAAGGGGTTTACCCGGTCCACGTGCGCCGGCGGGTTCTTGAACTCCGGTGAGCGCGATTTGGCTTCTCCGGTGACGCGGGCCCTCGGTTCAAGCTTGAGCAAGGCTCACGGCTTCACCAGGAAGCTATCTGGGGGCTTGAATCGAACGGAGGAGGACGGGAGAGGGGTCGGCCACGGCGGTTGCTCTTGGTCGGCACTGGCGGGCTGCGGGGAGGTCGCCGGAGGCAATGGCTGGCTCGGGCAAGACAGGCGAGGTACGGAGGAGACAATGGGGAAGGCAACCGAGCGCTGGGGCGGGTTTTATAGGCGCGGACGCGGCCGGGGCGTCGGTTCGACCGTTTGGCGCGACGCGGGCACGCAGGGCGCGCGCGCGGGCGTGCTCTGGCGAGCTCAGAGCGCGTCGAACACGTGGCGCGTTGCTTCTGCCCGTGTTCTTCGCTCTGCTGAGCGACCAGGCGTACGAATCTCGCCCTACCGCCAGTGGGAGATCTCTTCCCTGCACCTAGGGCTACCTAGTTCATGTAAGTTCCAAGAGTAGATGTGGTCTGGTTGAGGAGATATGGTAGCGCCAAGTCTTGTCTGTCTGCCCTGTGCAAACCGAGACAAAACCAGTGCCAACTCGTGTCAAATGGTTTTGGCTTGGGTTCAAACTTTTCCAGGGCATTCTAGGGTTCATTTGGCGCCACTTTGTCCATTAGGTCGACAGGTTTTGAAGAGGGGATCAAGGTGAACAGGTGGGATCTTTGCTCAAGGGTTGATTTTTGACTTAGGCAAAATCTGAATTTCTCCCTTGTGTTCAACCTTTGGTGATCTTTTTAGGACCTTTCTGAAAACTTTTTGGGGGTACTTCCTTACTATTAATGGTAGGTTATTGAGTATATTACAACCTTTGTATTTGGCCCAAACCATGATCATGATGTTTACATGATCTTTTGATCATGGCTTCAATTAGGGTTATAATTGCCTATGGGGGTTTTGCTCTAGGGTTTTGGGAGATCTCCTCTTAGATGTGCATTACAAACTAGGGCATGAAATCCAGGATAGTTGCACTTGATTAGGACCTAGAATTCCAAGTTTGGTATACTTTACCCAATTCAGTCTTCATGTGATAATGGGTAAAAGGGGTAACCCTGGGATGGACACCCTGAGTAACACCTGGGGTGTTACAGCCCTCCCCCCTTAAAGGAATCTCGCCCCGAGATTTAGGTAGAGTCCCTTGGAGGGTGCTTGAAGGTGTGCTGGTGTTGTTTTTCCTTTATACTTAAGTTTCTCTTGTTAACTGCTCTTCGAATGTCATCCTCTTTGCAACTTCAGAAGGAAGCCCTTCTTAAGTTAAATCCACAACTTAGACTACCTTTGTTATCTAAGTTTTTCTTATAATTGAATTCAAAGGGCAGGTGGGGGTGGGGTTTGGGGTTACATACCGATTTCTTTGGGTAGAAAGTCGGGGAAGCGAGAGCGCAGAAAATCCTCAGTCTCCCAGGTAGCTTCTTCCGCTGAATGGTGACTCCACTGAACTTTATACATTCCGATCGACCTTGCCCGAGTTGATCTCTCTTTTTGATCTAGCACCTTGACGGGGTACTCTTGGTAGGACAAGTCTGGTTCTATCTCAATGTCTGGTTCCGGTAGTACTTCAGTGGGTAGACGAACACATTTTCGCAGCTGGGATACATGGAACACATTGTGAACTGCTGACATGTGAGGTGGCAATTCCACTTGATACGCTACGGGTCCACAAGCCTCCTTGATCTCGTAGGGTCCAATATAGCGAGGGGCTAACTTGCCCTTGATCCCGAATCTCTGGACACCCTTGGTGGGTGATACCTTAAGATAGACATGATCTCCCACCTCAAACTGTAGGGGCTTCCGCCTCTTGTCATGATAGCTCTTTTGCCTGGCCTGAGCGGCTTCTAGGTTCTTCTTGATGATCCTGACCTTTGCCTCTGCCTCAAGTACCAAATCTGGCCCAAAAATTTCCCTTTCTCCTGCTTGAGACCAATTCAGTGGGGTCCTACACCTTCTCCCATATAATGCCTCAAAAGGTGCCATCTTCAGACTGGATTGATAACTGTTATTGTAAGAAAACTCCGCCAAAGACAGACACTTGTCCCAATCCTTTCCATAATGTAGTGCACATGCTCGCAACATGTCTTCCAAAATTTGATTCACCCTTTCTGTTTGGCCATCTGTTTGAGGGTGATATGCTGAGCTTCGGATTACTTGGGTCCCAAGTGATTCTTGCAATTGCTCCCAAAATCGTGCCACAAATGGTGCTCCTCTGTCAGATACAATGGTCTTGGGAATACCATGCAACCTTACTATCTGATCAACATAAATTTCAGCGTACTTTTCTGCCCTGTGGGTGGTATGCACTGGCAAGAAATGAGCAGTCTTGGTCAATCTGTCCACGATAACCCAAATAGAATCATGGTGCCTGGAGGTATTGGGTAATCCCACTATGAAGTCCATGCAAATGTCCTCCCATTTCCAAGATGGTATGGGAAGGGGTTGCAAAGGGCCTGCTGCCTTCAAGTGACTAGCCTTAATCCTCTGGCAAGTATCACACTCGGATATGTACTTGGCAATTTCCCTTTTCATTCTAGTCCACCAATACAGAGAACTGAGATCATGGTACATCTTGTTGCTACCAGGGTGCATGGAGAATTTGGAAAGGTGAGCTTCGTCCAGTATCTTCTTTCTGAGCTCAGGGTCCTTAGGAACAACCAATCGATCTCCAAACCATAGAATTCCCTTGCTATCCTGTCGGAAACACTTGTATTTCTCTGCCTTTTGCTTGATCATATCCTTGATAACCTGAACACCCTTATCCCGAATCTGTGCGTGAACTATTTGCTCTTGCAATGTGGGCTCCACCGCGATATAGCTTAGGTTACCCGAAGAAACAACTTCTAGGTTCAGCTTGCACAGCTCATCACACAGGGTGGTAACTCCCACATCCATGCTCATGCAATTGCACTGGGCCTTTCTGCTCAAGGCATCTGCCACAACATTGGCCTTTCCTGGGTGGTAATGCACTTCCAAATCATAGTCCTTGATTAACTCTAACCATCTCCTTTGCCTCATGTTCAGATCTGCCTGAGTGAAGATGTACTTGAGACTCTTGTGATCAGTGAAGATGTTACAGTGGGCTCCCATCAAGTAGTGTCTCCATATCTTAAGAGCATGAACTACAGCTGCCAATTCTAGATCATGTGTAGGGTAGTTCTGTTCATGGGGCCTGAGTGCCCGGGAAGCATAAGCAATCACTCTGTTCTCTTGCATCAAGACACATCCCAAACCAGTACCAGAAGCATCACAATAAACTTCAAATGGCTTGGTGTTGTCAGGTTGGGCTAGTACTGGGGCTGTTGTCAAATGCTGCCTCAAGGTATGAAAGGCATCTTCACACTTTTGGCTCCACTCAAATTTGACTCCTTTCTTCAACAGTTCAGTCATTGGCTTGGCAATTCTGGAGAAATCCGGAATAAATCGTCGGTAGTACCCTGCCAATCCCAGAAAACTCCGAATCTGCTTTACTGTAGTCGGGGGTTTCCAATCCATCACCTCCTGCACCTTTTCAGGATCAACTGATATCCCATCTTGAGAAATTGTGTGACCCAAGAATTTGATCTCTTTTAGCCAAAACTCACACTTACTCAGCTTAGCATACAACTGATGATCACGCAGTCTCTGAAGTACAGTATGCAAGTGTTTAGTGTGCTCGGCTTCATTCTTGGAATAAACCAGTATATCATCAATGAAAACAACCACGAACTTATCCAATTCTGGCATAAACACTGAGTTCATCAGATACATGAAATAGGCCGGGGCATTGGTCAGCCCAAAAGACATCACCAGAAACTCATACAGTCCATATATGGTAGAGAAAGCCGTCTTGGGAATATCGCTGGCACGGATCTTGATCTGATGGTATCCTGAGCGAAGGTCTATCTTGGAGAATACCTTGGCTCCTACTAACTGATCAAACAGAACATCAATGTGGGGCAGTAGGTATTTGTTCTTGATAGTTACCGCATTGAGAGGGCGGTAGTCAACACACATCCTCAAACTCTCATCCTTTTTCTTCACAAATAATGCTGGACAGCCCCATGGTGAAGTGCTTGGACGAATAAACCCCTTGTCCAACAACTCTTGCAATTGCTTCTTCAATTCTGCCAACTCCGCGGGAGGCATCCTATAGGGTCTCTTGGAGATAGGAGCGGTCCCGGGTTGCAATTCGATGGCGAACTCAATATCTCGGTCAGGTGGCATCCCTGGCAATTCATCTGGGAAAACATCTGGGTAGTCACAGACCACTGGGATCTTTTCCACTAGGGAATCTATCATAAGGAAAGCACAAGAACGGGTGCAACCCTGGTCAGGCAAGTATAGTGTGGTTCCACCACAAGTTGGTGAGTGCACCTCAATGGCTCTAGCTGCAATATCTATCACAGCCTGATTTCTGGTCAACCAATCAGTTCCCAATATAATATCCACACTCTCCAAACCCAAAATGAGAAGGTTGGTTTTAATTATCAGACTACCAAACTTTATAGGCACATTCTTGTTAATTTGATAAGTGGCAACCCTGCCTCCTGGGGTTGAAATTGTAATGCCCCCATCGGTATGGTGAAAGGGCAACTGGCATTTGGCACTAAACTTGGCACTGATAAAGCTATGTGAAGCACCGGAATCAAAAAGAACAATAGCAGGAAAATTTAATACTGTAAAGATACCAGTCATGACGGGTGCTCCCTCTGGAATGTCAGCCATGGTGGTGAAGTTCAGCCTGCCTTGCCTCACTTGCACCTTCTGCCTCTTGCCTTGGTTCTGATTAGCATTCTGCCCCTGCCTCTGCTGGTTCCTGGGGCAATTCTTGGCATAATGCCCAGTGTTGCCACAAGTGAAGCATCTGTTGTCATTTGCCTGGCGGTACTGCTGCTGCTGGTTATTCCTCTGAGCTGGAAACTGGTTGTGGTTGGGTGCCTGCTGCTGCTGCGGTGGTCTGATCACCCATCTCCCTTGCTGCTGCTGGGGGCCCCTGCCCTGGGTGTCGGACACAATCCTGAAGCGCTGTGGCTGAGCTGAGGGTCCTGCCACAGGGGTCTTCCTCTTCTTCTCTGCCTGCCTAGCTGTAATGCAGTCCTCTTGGGAGATAGCCATGTTGACCAACTCATTGTAGCTATTGGCCCTGACGGTGTTGAGACGATCACGGAGCTTAGTGCTGAGCCCCCTTCTGAATCTGTCCCTCTTCTTCTCATCTGTATCTGCATGATATCCCGCGTACTGGCACAAGTCATTAAAAGCCTGGGCATACTGCAACACTGTCCTGTTGCCCTGAGTGAGTACCAAGAACTCATTGAGCTTCCTATCCATGATCCCTGCTGGTATATGGTGTCCTCTAAAAGCTGCCTTGAACTCCCTCCATTCCACTTCATGGTCAGCCGGGTGCATAGCAAGATAGTGGTCCCACCATGTCCGCGCGGGTCCACGAAGCTGCTGAGTGGCGAACCGGACCTTAGTGACTTCTGAGCAAGCTCCATGGAGCAGTGGGAATTTGGATTCCACCACTCGCAGCCATACATCTGCGTCAAGTGGGTCTTCCGCCCTTGTGAACAGTGGAGGCTGGGTGCTCAGGAATTCCTGATAGGTGGCCGCCGCGGGTTGACGTTGGTGGTCCCCACCACCATAATGCTGGGGTGGTGGCTGACGTTGAGCCAGCTGCCTCAGGATCTCATTCTGCTGAGCCATGAGCTCCTGCAGAGTGGGAGGTGGGGGTGGCGGTGGAACGTGCTCGTTCTGGCCACGACGCTGCCTCCCAGCCATCTGAAAAATCACATACTTACTTAACATCACAGTTCCAAATTTTAAGATTTTTTTTTATCACGGGGACAAGGTTAAAACAGCATGATAGATTCTGATTTCAACAAAAGGGATTTTAAGAGGCATAAATTCTTCCTTCCAAATTTAAACTGATAAAAGCATCCATCAAACAAGCTCCCAAGAGAGTTTAACATGATTACATCAAATTGTTCCAAAATGACTCAACTCTATCTAGCCTAGTACCCCAAGGGTGCAAAAGCTAAGCTAGCTGCGAGGAGTCCGACTATCCGACTTCTAAGCCTACCCTGGACACCTAGTGAGCGAACGAAGCAACACTTGACTCGGGGGAAGGTGGTCTTCCCGAGCCAGCGGTGTCCACACTGGAGGCAGGCTCATCTCCTCCCTCAATGTCGACGTCCTCGTTGGCCTCCTGGTCCTGGATCTCCTGGTGATGCATGTCCAGGTGCTCATTAGCCTCAGCAAGCTGCTGCTGAGTGTTAATGAGCTGATCCTCTAGGACCTCAATGGTGTTCTCTCTGGTGCCCACCAGCTCCTCCAACTCCTGAATATCAGTGGATAGCTGCTCCACCTGCAAGTCCTTCTCCACCATTTCTTGAGATAGATCCACCACGAGCTCCTCTCTGTTATCCAACGTTATCTTTGTTGCCTCCAGCAGTGCCATCAGGTGGGACATGGCCTCACCGCGCATCACCTGCAGACGGTACAGAGCATTCATGCACCGTACTGTCAGGTGCGCAGTCTGACAAGGGATGGAATCCGCAGAAAGTGGTCAACCCATGCAGAGCGATTGCCTCGATCGTGTCCTCCGCTCGGTACCCGAAAGACTCAGAGTCCAAGGAGCGCCAGCCTGGCTGCAGGGGATGAGGTTCCAAGGTCATCCTCACCCTACAGCGAGGCACCCGGTGCTTCTCGAACTGCTGCACCGCGTACTGAGGGGGTGTCGTGTATCCAGCCCCCTGAAGTACCTCCCACAAAATGCGGGGAAAGCCCTCTCGTGCAAGTCCGTCAGTGTGGGTCAGTGCATTTCCGTCATCGGAGGATCCGTGGGAAGTCATCTGTGTACGGTTAAGCGTAAGTAAAAGAAAAAGAATTACAAAAAGAACAAGGAAAAAATAAAACTCAGCCCTTCTCTAGTTAAGTAAAAGGCACGAGGGACCTAGTTGGTTGTTATCTTGTTTTTATGTTTCTTTTACTCGGTTATCCATTTGCTTAATTATGAATGCATGCATGCTCGTCCTGAACGACCTCTCCAAAAGATAAAAAGGAATAGGGAAGAACTCCCCTCCTTGAAAAAGTGGCCTATAGGGCCTAGTTACTTAGCCACCTAGCTACCATTCTATTAACCTAAGGCTTCACGTCCTAGGTCTATCCTGTTCGTCCTACTATCTATCCAACCTTGTTTCTATCAAGTTTTATTTAGAAATTTTGATGGTATTTATATTTTATTGATTCCTCTGTGGTGGTACAAGCTCCGATACCAGTTGTGGCGGAACTGCCCGAATTATTCCAACTTAAGTGCCCAAATCCCGCCTCAGAGGCTAGACCACACTTAAATGGGAATAACCCGTCAATCCCTCGGATCTAGTCCGACACGGCCACTGACAGGATCAAGTACCACAATCTCACTCGAAGGTGAGTCACAGAGCAAATACAATAAAGCATAAAACCATACATGTCACAATGTTAAATTATTACATCACCCTCATCATCATCGGAGTTTTGCAAAAGTAACCATCATTGTTCGAAGTGCAGCGGAATAAAACTAACGATAATTAAACAGAGAGATGGGGAAGCCTGTCCCATCACTCCTCATGCTCCTCCTCGGCTGAGACAGGGTCCCACTCAACAGTCCAACCCGGTGGTAAGGTGGACGACCAAGTCACTCCAGCAACCATGTCCTCCAGAGAACCTGTAAAAATTATGCCACAAGCAAGGCTGAGTATACTAATACTCAGCTAGACTTACCCGGTGTGAGGAGTCTACTCCTCTACCTCTAGACATGCAGCTGTTTGGCTGTGGGGTTTGGTTGCCAAAAGCACTAGCTGAGTTTCTAAATCAAGATTTTAACTTAGTCAAAGTTAAGTGTGACTCTCTTAAGGCTAAAAGTGTACTATCTATTCATACAAAGTAGCAAACATTTTAGCAATCAACATCTTATATCATCTCCGCATCATTCCACTTGTTACTCAATGTAGCAGCATGGATCAAGCAGTCTCATTAGCTGCGAGAAGCAGACGATTCGAATCGAGTTTTTATCCTTGCAAGGTAAACCTAAACACACGACATGTAGGGGCACTCCGTCCCCACACACATCAACCGTCCCCATCGATTCTCTGGCAACAGATCAGGGCTCACCGCCTTGGCGTACAATGCCCCACTGACCCCGACTGGCCGTCGTGCAGTGACCGCACTTGTACCCACCATAACCGGAATGGGAGACCTCGTCTCAGGTCGCGTGAGGGGATATGTCTGCGGGCAGGTTCACTCAGGTACTAGGCTTACCGATTTACCATATTTCTCGGTATGTGTTTAGTACGTTCAAACGCTTGACTCACGGTACCACACCTTAATCCTTACTCAAATTTTTATCCCGTGGACAATCAATCCCCATGGATTGTTGTCCACAACCAACATCAGTACGATATGAAAGTGGGTACAATCAATGGCCTGACCTCGCGCGAGTGCTAGAAAAATCACTCGTCTTCTACCGAGATCCTACTTAATAAAGCAGCTACTCGACCTAGCATACTAGTATTCATCTCAATAGGATTCCTGAGATCATGCAACTAGGGTTTCAAACAATTCCTACACTTAAGTGCACAATCAATCCTACAAGCATTAAGTGAAGTAAAATAGCATAATAACAGGTTATGCATAAAACCGGGGCTTGCCTTCCAAAGCAGTGGCAGGCAGATCCTCTGGTGCAGGCTCTGGTGCTGGGTCTGGGGCAATCTCCTGGGCAGCTCCTTGCTCCGGCACGAGGATGTATTCTCCGTCAGCAAGATTACATTCTATCGAATGCAATGAAAATGTATGTTATGATCATGCAAGATTTAAGATCATTAACTACAGAATTGAAGTCAAGAATTAACTTAGGGTTCCCTGGCCATGTGGGTTTTCCAGTGGTATATATATATACACATAGACTTGTTCTCTTTTAGGTTTGGGTTTTCTTTTTAGGATAACATAGGGGATTTGCATTGCTTTTATAGATTTCAGTGGACAAATTTACAAAGGTCTTATAAGGACATTAATTTCCACTACTTAATTTCCTCTCTTTAGTGTTTATTTATGAATTCTAGTGGGGTTTGAACTATCAAGGTGAATTAACTATTTTCAATAATTCCACAAAAATTACAGTGGCCTGCCCTTGGTCAATAGGGCCTGTCTTAGGAATATGAGATTAAAAATAAAAAGGCTAGGTTGTATACAAAAATAACCAAAAGTGGGGCAATTAAGCCACTTTGCACTACAAGTCCTTTATTAAAGTGGATTCTGGTCTAAGGGTTATTTTTGTTGGCCTCTAACAGTGATAATAAGCTCTTGTACCAAAAATGACAGAGAGCAACATGATGGTTAATTAATGATGGATTTCTAAAGTTGGGTGCAAAAAGGGTGCTTAAAACTAATTTGTCATTTGAAAAATATCAAACAACAGATTTCAGATTTTTCCTAAGCTCTTATTATCAAAACATTAGTTATCCTAAGGTTTGGGGAGGTTTCACCTTAGGGTTATTTTTGTAGGGTTTTTCTAAGTTATTCTTGTTTTATTGAATTAAAAGATAGCTTTCTTATTTTACACTACAATAGGGTATGATATATTTTTCCAGTGAACTACATTGACTAAGTATCTCAACAAAAATAGAGGTGCCCTCTGGTTCATTATTTATGTCACTTTTTCTATTTTTCTTAAACTTAAGCATATTATGGAATAAGGGGTTAAAACTAACTTAATGAAATGGACAGAGGGGTTTAACATTTTTAACTAGGTCAGTAGGTAGATATAAACTTCTCCAAATTTTCTAACCTTAGTTAAATAGTACAACCATTTTTCTTGCTATTATTAAGCTTTTGGTCCAAACTGAAATTAAATCATAACCTTATATTTTTCTCTAGTGCTTATGGGGTTTTATATTTTTCTTAGATAGGTTACATTATTTAGAGTCTGGCAAAATTAGTTTGACCAAATTTAGATAAACCAAACAGAAGTTATGGGTTTTTAAAGTTTCTGTTTGAATTTAAATCAGGTTTTAATTAAGTTTTTCTGGAAAAACAGTTTGCGCCAAGGTCCCTGGGTTTAAACCGAATCAAACCTCGTAGATCTACCCTTACGCCACTATTCACTTGAGTCTCTGACTTTTCACTTAACCCCCTGGATTTCTCTCCCTCTCACCCGCAGTCCTTCCCTTAACTGAAACAGTAGCCGCGGGAAAGAAAAGGGTGGCGCGGCTTACCGGCGGCGAGGGAGGTCCGGCGAGGTGGTCGGTGATGTTCAGGAGGTCGCGACGGTCACGTCGATGTGCGGGTCGGCGTCAGAGGTGGTCGGAGCTCCCCTGGCCACGAACACAGGCGACGGGGATCGACGGCGGCGCCTGCTCCGGCCAAACCACGGCGGGAGAGTTCAATTAATGGGCACGAGGAGCTTCACGGGATGACACAGAGGCCATGCGCGCAACGAATCGGGAAATGGTGAAGGGGTTTACCCGGTCCACGTGCGCCGGCGGGTTCTTGAACTCCGGTGAGCGCGATTTGGCTTCTCCGGTGACGCGGGCCCTCGGTTCAAGCTTGAGCAAGGCTCACGGCTTCACCAGGAAGCTATCTGGGGGCTTGAATCGAACGGAGGAGGACGGGAGAGGGGTCGGCCACGGCGGTTGCTCTTGGTCGGCACTGGCGGGCTGCGGGGAGGTCGCCGGAGGCAATGGCTGGCTCGGGCAATACAGGCGAGGTATGGAGGAGACAATGGGGAAGGCAACCGAGCGCTGGGGCGGGTTTTATAGGCGCGGACGCGGCCGGGGCGTCGGTTCGACCGTTTGGCGCGACGCGGGCACGCGGGGCGCGCGCGCGGGCGTGCTCTGGCGAGCTCAGAGCGCGTCGAACACGTGGCGCGTTGCTTCTGCCCGTGTTCTTCGCTCTGCTGAGCGGCCAGGCGTACGAATCTCGCCCTACCGCCAGTGGGAGATCTCTTCCCTGCACCTAGGGCTACCTAGTTCATGTAAGTTCCAAGAGTAGATGTGGTCTGGTTGAGGAGATATGGTAGCGCCAAGTCTTGTCTGTCTGCCCTGTGCAAACCGAGACAAAACCAGTGCCAACTCGTGTCAAATGGTTTTGGCTTGGGTTCAAACTTTTCCAGGGCATTCTAGGGTTCATTTGGCGCCACTTTGTCCATTAGGTCGACAGGTTTTGAAGAGGGGATCAAGGTGAACAGGTGGGATCTTTGCTCAAGGGTTGATTTTTGACTTAGGCAAAATCTGAATTTCTCCCTTGTGTTCAACCTTTGGTGATCTTTTTAGGACCTTTCTGAAAACTTTTTGGGGGTACTTCCTTACTATTAATGGTAGGTTATTGAGTATATTACAACCTTTGTATTTGGCCCAAACCATGATCATGATGTTTACATGATCTTTTGATCATGGCTTCAATTAGGGTTATAATTGCCTATGAGGGTTTTGCTCTAGGGTTTTGGGAGATCTCCACTTAGATGTGCATTACAAACTAGGGCATGAAATCCAGGATAGTTGCACTTGATTAGGACCTAGAATTCCAAGTTTGGTATACTTTGCCCAATTCAGTCTTCATGTGATAATGGGTAAAAGGGGTAACCCTGGGATGGACACCCTGAGTAACACCTGGGGTGTTACACCGCGGCTCTCTGCCCGCGTCCGGCGCCGGTGGCTCGGCCCCTGCCCGTCGCGCCCTCGCCGAGCCCGCCCGTCGCAAGCCCCCGCTCTCTGGCCGTGCCCCGACGGCTACGCCCTCGTCGCGCGCCCCGGTGGCCGTGCCTGGCTCCGTGTCCATGCCCCGGCGATTCGCGTCCCGCGTGCCTCACGGTTCGCGTGCCTTCGGCACGCGTAACGTGCTTTCGCGCGTGCGACCGTATTCGCACTGCGCTTAATCTCGTTTTATTCTATTTTAAATTGTGTAGTCGACATGCTGCGTCGTGCGCATCATCGCGCGACGATTCTTTTAGTTTATATTTATTAAAGTGTTGTGTCGCGCGCTTCGTCGCACGACGATCTATTTTAATTTCAGGTTGTTTAAGGTGCGATGTCGCACGTCCAGACGCGTGACGTTCCACTTTAAACTCAGCTCTGTTGGAGTATGTTGTCGTGCGCTTCGTCACGCGATGCTTAACGTCTATTTATAATTAGTGCAAGCGTCTCGTTGGGCGCTTTGTCGCGCAACGAGTCGTTTACTTGTTAATGCAATCTAAAGGTCGTGTCGTACGTCTCGACATGCGGCCACTCCCTTTCATTCATCTTCAATTGTTTATAATGAGTAAATGTGAAACTTGACTTTACTTTATGCCAAACGTAACATCCAAATTAATGCCTTTCCATTAAGCGAGTAGTTTGATTTACAACCTTGTAACGTGATTGTTTCTCGACTGTCTTTTTCTCTTTCTCTCTTAGCCTTAAGTGCGAACCCGCGTTGAACGTCTGTTTACTTACTACACTCTATCGTATGGTGTACTGTTCTTTTGTATTAAATATGTGGATGTATGTATGTTTGCACTCACATAGAGTTCGATCCGGTTGAAGAGCCCGAAGAACTCGTAGGAGAAGCCCCTGAGCAGCAGTCAGTTGGTGGAGGCAAGTGTCCCTTGACCTATCTCTGTCCTATTCATTATTTAATTCACCTCCCGCATTACACATTTATACCTAAGGATTGACTAACTTTTGTTATCCATGTCCTTGTTTACCTATTTGGGTTGGATTATTATTGCTTAGTCTTATGCTATTGCTCAACTATAATCAATGAACATGATGAGAATTATCTATGATACAATGTTTTCCCCTCTCTTATTATGATGTTATACTTGTGGCCTTTAAGGGGGCTCGAGCGGTTTCTCGAGTGCCTCTCCGTAAGGACCTGTTCTTTGGATGACCGCCCGGGAAAACAGTGCAACCATGAGGGTGGAATGGGGTGCCCTTAGCTGAATAATTAGAGGATCCGGGGTGTAGTTCGCTTAGCCGTCGTGCCGTCAATGGGGCTCGGTGTATGCGGCTCGCTCTGCCAAGCTTAGGTTCGCCCCTTGGGGAGGAGTGCGGTGCATTTAGGAAACCTAACAGGTGGCTACAGCCTTGGGGAATCTTTGTAAAGGCTATGTAGTGATGCCCTGCTAGGTCACCTTGGTAGTTGTAGGAGACGGGTGACGCCTAAGAGGGGGGGTGAATTAGGACTTCTAAAACTTTTACTAAACTAGGCCACAATTAAATCCCTAGAGCAAAACCTATGCAAGTAATCAAAACTAGAATGTGCAAACTAGGTTTTGTCTAAGTGTTGCTATCTCTACCGCAAAAGGCTAAGTTTCAATCTACACTAAATAAGTATGACTACAAGATTGAAACTTAAATGCTCAATATAAATGCGGAATGTAAAGAGCTAAGTAGAGAAGCAAACTCTCGTGGATGACGCCGGTATTTTTACCGAGGTATCCGGAACCGCGCAAGGTCCCGACTAATCCTCGTTGGTGCCCCTACGCAAAGGGAAGCCCACGCGAGGGCCAAGCACCACGGTCGAGTAACTCCGTAGAGAGCCGCGGGCCTTCTCCACGCGCAAGTGGTGCTCCGCTTCCGGCTCCTCTCGGACGCTCCCCGCCGTCTCCACTATCGAGCTTCCGGCCGAAACGCCGCGGGCCTCGTTCCCTCCGGTACACGGTGGCGGCCGTGACACAAACGCGGTTGTCACGGTCTCGCAAGACTCTCACCCCACTCGGTACAATTACAATGGCTCGCGCAAGAGCCGAGGGGTTGTGTGGTTTGTCTAAACTCACTCAACTAACTAGGGTTCACCTAGAGCAAGCGCTAAAGCGGTCTAACTAACCTAAGCACTTCGCAAAGCACCTACGCTAATCACCGAGTGATTCTATTAAGCACTTGGGTGTATGAGCACTTAGAAATGTCTACAATATGCCTTGGTATGTTGCTTGGGCTCCCACACTTGAGAATGGCCGGTTGGGGTGGTATTTATAGCCTCCACACCCCCAACTAGCCGTTGGACAGAAAGCAGCAGCTTTCTATCGTCGGGTGCACCGGACAGTCCGGTGCACCACCGGACACTGCACAGTGGATGTCCGGTGCACGCCACGTCAGCCGACCGTTGGCGCCTGTAGCAGTCGACCGTTGGATCCGACCGTTGCCTTCTGCCCGTTGGCACACCGGACAGTCCGGTGCACACCGGACAGACCGGTGCTACAGCCAGAGAGCGCCTGTCTGTGGCCTCTCTGCGCAGACTGTCCGGTGCCTCACCGGACAGTCCGGTGCCTCACCGGACAGTCCGGTGCACACCGGACACCAATGTCCGGTGCGCCACCAGGCGCTGGCTGACAGCCCTTGTCTTGGATTTCTTCGCTGATTTCTTCGGGCTTCTTTGTTCTTGAGTATTGGACTCCTATGCATCTTTTTATGTCTTCTTTTGAGGTGTTGCATCCTCATTGCCTTGGTCCAATTCTCTTCGCATCCTGTGAACTACAAACACAAACACTAGAAAACTTATTAGTTCACTGATTGTGTTGTTCATCAAACACCAAAACTCAATTAGCCAAATGGCCCGGGGTCCATTTTCCTTACAATCTCCCCCTTTTTGGTGATTGATGACAACACAACCAAAGCAAGCAAATAATATAAGTATTTGAATGAAAAGATGCAATCTACTTGCTAAGATGCATGATTGTCCCCACAATGTGACATTATGGACTTAAGCCTCCTCCTAACTCCATAATTCACTTACTTCCTATTTTTGGACCGAATAACCAAAACCACTTGAAAAGTCATTTGTAGATATAAAATTTTAAATTGGTGGTGTTTGGTGTTTGATAAAGTTTTCATTGCTTTGGTCCCTAAACTTCTCCCCCTTTGGCATCAACCACCGAAAAGGAAGACATTAAAAGCATGTAGGAAGTAAATAAAAGCTTGCCCTCAACAAGAATTGTATCAAATGATATCACTAGAAGGATATTAAATTTAGTCATGAAAGATACCACTTGTAGGAGTTCCTCAAAAGATTACTCCCCCTAAATGAGTATTCTCCTTTAGAAAGAGTTTTCTCCCCCTTTAGAGATGAAGAAATACTCCCCCTGACAGAGATCCTCTACTTAGGAAAAAGCATGTGAAAATTAGAGGTGCAAGACATGATTTGAAAAGACTAACTTCCCTTATGCATAGGTAACAGAATATGAGTTAACTACTTATGCATTTTTAGCAACATGGAAGCATATGATATGAAATATAGTCTAATCAAATATTGGAGAAGACATGTAAATGATACTAAAAGTAGTCTCAAAAGATACCAATTGAAGATCAATGGCGAGCTTGAGAGACATGAGAGTTCTTGGAGATTTTGCAGTGGAAGATTGTTGTCTTTCTCTGGGGACCTTATTTTCCTTACAATGAGACTATCACATAAAATAGACTTGAAAAGGTGTTAGTCTCAAAGTGTTAGATTATAGAGTAACCTCCCCCTAAAGGTGTGCATACAAGTTTTGAATACTTGTAGGAGACATGCACTTTGATTTGATATCAAGCGGGGCAAATTATCCATAATCCTAACTTTGGCACATATAAGTTAAATGATACAACTTGTAAAAATCAAAATTTTCAATTGATGCATCATTTACTATGGAGTGATATAAAAGCTATGTGCCGTGCTTAAATAATCATTTTAAGCCATGTAGGTTTGCTTAAGTATATGAATTAAAAACAAGCAATCCTACCATATGATTTACCTAGTATGCATGATTTTAAACAAAAGTACCTAACAAATGTAATACTAGGCAAGAAAGGTAAACTAGATACAAGGTAAAATAGATACGCATATCTAAAAACAAGAGAAATACAATAAACTAGTTACCTTAGTCACGGGTGGGAAATTTGGGTCCAAAATTTTCACTAACCCACTTGGCAATAAACTTGATCCAATATGATGTATCCCATGATATACATCCCAATTTTGCCAAGTCTCCAAATTTCCCGAAGACCTTTGGTCCACTCACTTCCCTTTCGGGATCCAAACCTTCTTGGTGCTTTTCATGGTTGAAATTATCTCTTTTGGCACCCAGATGCGTTTGGTCCCTTTTCCTTTGTTGGCTTGCTTGTTGGCCTTGATTGCTATCACCTTTCCATTCTTCTTCTTTTTGATCAAATATGGTGTAGCATCCTTTTTGTTCGCCTTTTTGATGTAGGTGTTGGAGATTTTGCTTGTTGGCTTTTGCTTGAGCTTTTGCCTTTGTTTATCCCCGGTCATCGCCTTGCATTGGAAAGACTTGTGGCCTTCTTTGTGGCATAGCCTACAAATCACAGTTTCTCCCTCTACAGGCTTGTTCACTCCCGCAGTGGTGTTATCCTGTGGAGGTCGGATTTGTTTGGCTTTGCCTTTCTTGTTATACAAGGCCTTGCCAAGGCGAGCCACTTCTTGCTTTAATTGTTCATTTTCCTTTGCAACCTCATCCGAACATGTCTCTACAACAATATTCTCAACAACAACTTGGTTGCAGGGGTTAGAATCATCAATTAAATCAAAGCAGGAAGTAGAAGCATCTTTCTTAATTATTTCAGGTATTTCAACTAAAGATGCTGCTGGGGTGCTACCAATGTTTTCTAGCTTAGTAGTTAGCTCATTATTGTGTATGCTAAGAATTTCCATTTTCTCTAGCAAATTTTCAATAGCTTCTTGGGAGCTAGCTAACTTAGCCTTAAGTTTTTCATTCTTTTTAATAAGGCTATCATCGGTAGCAGTGGATGGAGCACTAGACTCTAATAGCTCAATTTTAGTTGATAGCTCACTATTTAAGTTTGCAAAAGTTTCAAATTTATCTAGCAAACCTTTGTAATCATTTTGAGAGCTAACCAACTTATTTTTCAAAGTTTTAAGTTGAGCTTTTTGCTTAGTGCAAACATCCTGGAAGAAATTTACGGCTTCCGCAAGTTCTTCTAGAGAGGCCTTTCCCTCACCTTCATCATCACTACTACTTTCATCACTAGAGGATGGAATACTTCTGTTACCTCTTGCCATAAGGCATTTGTGTGATGAGCGTGATGATCGTGATGAGGACCGGTGGCTGCGCGTCCTTGGAGGCTCATCTTCACTTGAAGAGTCATCCCAAGTTCTAACACTTGTGAGCGCCTTGCCTTTGCTCCTCTCCTTTTTGGGTTTGGCCATATTTGGACAGTTGTCCCTGAAGTGGCCCTTCTCCCCACATGCGAAGCATCCTCTCTTCCTTTGCTTTTTCCTGTCAATGTTAAAGAGAAGATCCTCGACCTGCAGGGGCACACCCATTAGATTAATCTTGCGGATCATCCTCATTACCTTTCCGACGCGTCGGATTGTTTCTTCGTCCTCGGAGGATGATGTGCATGGTTGATTATCTTCATCATCATCACTTTCTTCTTCTTCCTCTTCTTCACTTGAGGAACTTGGAGTGGGAGCCTTCTTTTTGCCCTTCCTTTCATCACATACAAAAGCATATGGCTTTGAGGAAGTTGGCTTCTCTCCCCGACTCATTTTTCGCGACATCTCAAAGGCCGCGATTTTCCCAATCACAATAGTCGGGGTCATGTTGCTCAAGTCCTCCATGTTGTGAAGGATGGTGATGATGCTCCCATATCTTTGTTGTGGTAGCAGGGAGATAATCTTCCTCACAATGTCCGCATCACCTAGCTTATTAATGCCAATAGAATTGAGCTCATTGATAATTAGATTCAAGCGAGAATACATGTCTCTAACAAGCTCATCATCTTTCATGGCAAAAGAATTATACTCATTTAAGACTAGGCAATGTTTTTGCTCACGGACATTGGATGTGCCGTCATGGAGCTCATGCAATTTTAGCCAAATCTCATTAGCAGTTTTCAGGGTAAATACTTGATTGAAAATATCCATGCTAAGAGATTCATACAAGCAATTTTTGGCTCTAGCATTTAAATGAATTTCTTTTTCTTCACTCGTGGTGGGTTTCTCGGGATTCTTGAGGGGTTTCATCCCGTCACGAGTGACTCTCCAAACACCTAGATCAACGGCCTCTAGGTAACAAGCCATTCTAGCACTATAATATGGGAAGTTAGTGCCGTCAAAGTGTGGTGGCCTATGGGTATCCATCCCTTCCTCTAAAAAGCGTCGGCTCTTTTAGCGGTGAAGCTAAAGCGTTTCAAATGAGCCAAACCGGGCTCTGATACCAATTGTAGGAGACGGGTGACGCCTAAGAGGGGGGGTGAATTAGGACTTCTAAAACTTTTACTAAACTAGGCCACAATTAAATCCCTAGAGCAAAACCTATGCAAGTAATCAAAACTAGAATGTGCAAACTAGGTTTTGTCTAAGTGTTGCTATCTCTACCGCAAAAGGCTAAGTTTCAATCTACACTAAATAAGTATGACTACAAGATTGAAACTTAAATGCTCAATATAAATGCGGAATGTAAAGAGCTAAGTAGAGAAGCAAACTCTCGTGGATGACGCCGGTATTTTTACCGAGGTATCCGGAACCGCGCAAGGTCCCGACTAATCCTCGTTGGTGCCCCTACGCAAAGGGAAGCCCACGCGAGGGCCAAGCACCACGGTCGAGTAACTCCGTAGAGAGCCGCGGGCCTTCTCCACGCGCAAGTGGTGCTCCGCTTCCGGCTCCTCTCGGACGCTCCCCGCCGTCTCCACTATCGAGCTTCCGGCCGAAACGCCACGGGCCTCGTTCCCTCCGGTACACGGTGGCGGCCGTGACACAAACGCGGTTGTCACGGTCTCGCAAGACTCTCACCCCACTCGGTACAATTACAATGGCTCGCGCAAGAGCCGAGGGGTTGTGTGGTTTGTCTAAACTCACTCAACTAACTAGGGTTCACCTAGAGCAAGCGCTAAAGCGGTCTAACTAACCTAAGCACTTCGCAAAGCACCTACGCTAATCACCGAGTGATTCTATTAAGCACTTGGGTGTATGAGCACTTAGAAATGTCTACAATATGCCTTGGTATGTTGCTTGGGCTCCCACACTTGAGAATGGCCGGTTGGGGTGGTATTTATAGCCTCCACACCCCCAACTAGCCGTTGGACAGAAAGCAGCAGCTTTCTGTCGTCGGGTGCACCGGACAGTCCGGTGCACCACCGGACACTGCACAGTGGATGTCCGGTGCACGCCACGTCAGCCGACCGTTGGCGCCTGTAGCAGTCGACCGTTGGATCCGACCGTTGCCTTCTGCCCGTTGGCACACCGGACAGTCCGGTGCACACCGGACAGACCGGTGCTACAGCCAGAGAGCGCCTGTCTGTGGCCTCTCTGCGCAGACTGTCCGGTGCCTCACCGGACAGTCCGGTGCCTCACCGGACAGTCCGGTGCACACCGGACACCAATGTCCGGTGCGCCACCAGGCGCTGGCTGACAGCCCTTGTCTTGGATTTCTTCGCTGATTTCTTCGGGCTTCTTTGTTCTTGAGTATTGGACTCCTATGCATCTTTTTATGTCTTCTTTTGAGGTGTTGCATCCTCATTGCCTTGGTCCAATTCTCTTCGCATCCTGTGAACTACAAACACAAACACTAGAAAACTTATTAGTTCACTGATTGTGTTGTTCATCAAACACCAAAACTCAATTAGCCAAATGGCCCGGGGTCCATTTTCCTTACAGTAGTGATCAATGGAGAGTCATGATCTCCGGGCAGAAAGGGAATCACGGCTTGTGGGTAAAGTGCACAACCTCTGCAGAGTGTTTGAAAACTGATATATCAGCCGTGCTCGCGGTTATGAGCGGCCAAGGGAGCTCCAGTGATTAGTGGTACTTGATCAGAGACATTTTGGTTTACAGGTGACAATGAGATTGATGGTTCTGGTTATGACTATGGTACTGGTAAGTGGTATTCTTTCCGTCTGGAAAGGGTACATCGGGCTAATAACTTGGGTTAATGCTAAAACCTGGCTTTCTACTAGTAAATAATAATCTGACCAACTAAAAGCAACTGCTCGACTTATCCCCCACATAAAGCTAGTCCACTACAGCCAAACAAGACACTTGCTGAGTATGTTGATGTGTACTCACCCTTGCTCTACACACCAACCCCCCCCCCCCATCCCCAGGTTGTCAGCATTGCAACCACTGCTCAGGAGAAGATGAAGCCGTGGAAGGAGACTTCCAGGAGTTCCAAGACTACGACGAGTTCTAGGCGTGTGTTAGCGGCAACCCCCAGTCGGCTGCCTGTGAAGGCCGCGTTATCTACGTTTCGTTTTCGCACTTTGATTTATTGTAAAGACTATGTGGATGTCTCAGACTTATGATGTAATCGACTATTATTCCCTTTTTTAATACTATTTGAGCACTGTGTGATGATGTCCATTTTATGTAACTGCTGTGTACGTGAATTGCTGATCCTGGCACGTACATGGTTCGCATTCGGTTTGCCTTCTAAAACCGAGTGTGACATGGAGGAACTCATGAGCCAACAAGGGTTGGGGTTGTTCGTCTGCAGGGTCTGGACCCCACATCTTCTTTGAGTAGTATTGCTTGGGAGTCTCTATGTGTTGTTTGAGTCTCAGTTGGCCCTCGCCCAGACTTAGTCGAACTTGTTTCCAACCTTGTTCGGGTCTGTCCTCTACCGTGTATGTCCTCCCTTTTATAGCCCAAGGCAGGCACACACATGGTGACTAAGCCCCGACAAGTGGGCCCAATAATCTATTGCTAGATATGGGGTAAGTGGAGCGTCGATCTATGGAGAACGAATATCTTCACTTGGTCTTAGTGTAGATCTCCTGGCTTGTCGTGCCCTGGCCCTGTCTAATTGGAGTAGGGCGCGGGTGTAGGTTGTGGCGTAGGTTGACGCGCTACCGCTCGTAGGGATGATCAGGTGGCGTCCTGTCTTCTCCATCTGTCACCCTTCGTCTCGGTACCGTGTGGGATACAGTGGGAGTCATGATGATAGCAGTCCATGCGGCACAAAGAGTCAATGATCCTGCCTCGGTAACACGTGAGTTACTATGCGACCTGCGTACTATGGATGCACCGCCTGCCACTAGGGCGAGCAGGTATACGTCTTGTCCGCAGTAAATGTAGAGGCACACTATACTCAAAGGCTGATGTCGGGCTCTCCCCGATGGCTTATGTCACACGTCGTAGAACACGTGGCAGCACTAGGCCTCGCCTTGTTAGGGGAGTAGTGACTAGGACCGTCCTTCCTCACGACAGCTCTCGACCACCCTTGGTTGGGGGTCCGGATGGTGTTCGGGGGAGGTCCCGTCTCGTCCGGAGCTGGTCAACACGTGGCAGCACTGGACCCTCTTAGGCAGAGGTTTGGGTGGCCCTCCATGAGGGCCGGGCTGTTCCTGGGGTTCCGGCCGGCCGCAGGTTCCGAGAGCCCTCATCTTAAAGGCACATGGCAAACCCAGACCCTCTTTGAGGTTCTAGAGTGCTGATTATAGGTGTTGGCCTTCTCCCGAGCGCAGTGGGCTTACTGGGCAGGCCCAACCACTAGGTTAGGACAGATCACCATTAGCATGCTAGCTAATGGTAGTGCGGGATGGTCCGCCTTGACCTAGCAATAGTGTGTACTCCAATATTGAGGTACCGACAGTACCCAAACCATTTCCTATCTTATTTTTAGAGGAAATTTCGCTCCTTTATATGTTGTGTCTTTCTTTTAAATATAGAGAACTTTCCTTTGTTCTCTATATACATATAGAATCTTTCCTCTCTTCTCATTCTATTTTAATATTTTAAATAACGAAATAAGTCTAACTAAAATATTTATAAGCCATTTAAGTGTATAATAAATATGTACGTAAAAAAATCTAGAGCAAATATGTAGATGACTGAGATATAAAGGAAGGAATTTTTTTAGAAAGCCTTGTAAAGAGGGATATAAATGATACCGTTGGAGATAGTCTAAACCACCATAGTGAATACTCTATCAAACTTAGTCAATTTTGAATGGGACATATCATATGCAATCATCCATTTAGTGCGAGTGAGCAATCAAACAATTTATAACATCCAATCTAGATCCAACTATTTCATATGGAATGAGTTAAATATAAATAGGAGCTAGGTTTAAAGGGGAAGGAATTAAATATCAAATAATACTAACAGTTGGATTTTAATTGAATACACTAGATCGCTTTATTGTGCACGATATTTTCTCATTTTGAACTGACCTAAAAGATGGCGCGAACAACTTATCTATATCTCGTATTTCAAACTCTATATATAAATAGTGCAATCTATATAATGCAAAACAGTGGTTTGCACAATCATATATATGATCTGCTGGCTATAGCCTTAGGCCATCTTCAACAGACTTCGATCATGTGTGAATGCAATAGAGCTAATAGTTAGCTCGATAAAAAGTTGTTAGTAAATTAGCTAACTAACAGATAGTTGGCTACCTATTAGTTGATTTGCTAAAAGTAGCTATTAGCTGAAATATTAGCTAGACTGCTTGTATGTCTGCAGCTGATTTGAGTAGCTAACTATTATCTCTAGTGCATTAAAACATAACCTTTCTATCCACCTTTCATTCCACGTCTATTTTAAACTCTACTATATGAACAGTACACTATATAAAACAATATTTTACAGACAACTTAAATTATTAGAGACAGGTTTAAATTATCTCCAATAAATCTTCTATCTCATTTTTCTATAACATCTTATATTTAAAACTTCGTTCTACAAACAACTGCAGTTTCACATCACATATTGTATTTTATAAAGACGTCCCCCATCCTGCATCTGCAAAGGCCGCCCACTACCCTCTCCGGCTCTCCGCTAACAAAATCTAGAACCCTCTGAACCCTCCACATTCCTCCAGATCGAATAATAACCTAGCTCTGCACACCGCCCAGCCACCAGTGGCAGCAGGAGCAGGGGTCGGAACAAGATGGTGGTGACGGCGGCCGGCAGCGCGGAGGAGGCTGTGCGGCGGTGGGTGGACGCCGCCGGAGGACGCCTCGTCCTCGACGGCGGGCTGGCCACGGAGCTCGAGGCCAACGGCGCCGACCTCAACGACCCGCTCTGGAGCGCTAAGTGCCTCCTCTCCTCCCCGCACCTCATCCGCAAGGCAAACCACTCCCCTCAAACCCTGCTCTTCGTATGACGCGCATTCGGCCGCCGTTCCGCGCTTCCTCCCTACTAGAAAGTTGGCGGGTACTTCGTGGCGGTCTGCTGGATCTCCGCCCTCTGTCCTTCGAGCGAGGGAGAACCCAAGCGCGCACGCGGCGATGCGGCCGTGCTGCTCCTTTTTTTTTTACCCACCCTTCTTTTGTTTCTTCTGTATTCGGAACAGGCGAGTAACAAACGACGAGCCGCCGAGACCTTGACGGGGTGAGATCGACGCGTCACTGCTTGTTAAGACGTACTACTAGTTTATTACTGCAAGGTAGTAGTGGGGAGGCTTTCTTTTTGTTGTCATGGTCCGAGAGTATTGGAATGAAATATCGTTGCAGCAAAAGAATATCTGGGAGCGTCCCCACCAGGCACCAGCTACTACGACATCGTGAACAGGACAGGAGCATGTGTTCCTATGCGTATGGGTATGTTGTGGAGATTTGAACGAATAAGGCCCATGCGGCCATGCCTGCTGCTGAATTGGCTCATGCGTCAAGGGACAAAAGCTTATGCTAGCGACTGAATTTGGTGGCGGTCCAGGAATATGACTTTTATATATTCTAGTTGATGATTCTGAGCTTGCCCTGGATCGGTCTTCTTATCCAGACTTATCCCCAACTGAGCTGAGTCCTTTACTATGGCCTTCGTAAACCAGAACTCACGTTTGGCTCAATCCATCCATTACGGAGGAGGCCGGACAGGAACATCTGCCTGGATACTATTATGGGCCTGTTCTCCATTTTTAGTCTTATTCAGTTAGGAATAAAACAGAGATTAAACTGCTTTAGGGCATGTACAACCCTGAGCCTCTACCCTGAGCCTCTGGAACGGTTTTTTAAATACAAGAGACAGCTAAGAGACCGTATAATACAACTCTTAGCCCCTAAATAATAAATACAGTCAAGACATAATATGTATAGAATACCGTGTAGAGACGGGCTCTTGGTGAAGAGCCTATCTCTTGACTTTTTTCCATTTAGCCCCCTAAAGACTCCTCAAGAGCCCCCTCATTCAATTGGGTTGTACAGGCCCTTAGTCCCTAGGTGACTAAAAGGGACTAAACCATATTAATTTCACCTTTTGCTCCTCATTTATTTCAGTTGTATTAATGGCAGGAGAATGATAAGGTGCATATTAGCCTTATGAGTCATTTAATGTGTTCTAGATACTTTTAATCCTTTTCTAGAGTAAACTTTAGTCTATAGACTAAAGGAACAAAACAGACCCTATATTAACAGAACCGAATTAGCAATTTTCTGTCGTTACCATACTGTTCAAATCCCTTCTTTGTTCTGCCTGCAGTTTCTTAAGCGACAACTCATATTTTTTGTATTTTGGTTTAAGCAATTTTTTTTCATACGAAAACAGTCATTTTCAGATTGCCATGGTACATTAAATAACCGTTTATGTATATTTGGTGAACCAGGTCCACATGGACTATCTGGAAGCTGGCGCAAACATTATAATCACAGCATCGTATCAGGTTGAACACTCAACTTTTCAGCTTCATGTGGTGCCCATTTGTCAATATGATACTGACACTCATCTTGGGTACTGCAGGCCACTATTCAAGGGTTTGAATCAAAGGGTTTTTCAAAAGAACAGAGTGAAAACTTACTAACAAAGAGTGTCGAGATTGCACTGGAAGCTCGTGAGATGTTCTTGAAGGAACATCTGGAGAAGTCCACTCCTATACAGCACCCGGTTCTGGTCGCAGCGTCTTTAGGGAGTTATGGAGCTTATCTTGCCGATGGCTCCGAGTACAGGTATTTACAACCCACTTAACGGCACATAGCCACATACTATGGTTTCACAAACTTATGGCAGATACTCACTTTTGTTTTTCGCTGTAAATAGTGGGGATTATGGTGAAGCTGGTACGAAAGAGTTCCTGAAAGATTTCCATCGGCGGAGGCTCCAGGTTCTTGCGGAAGCAGGCCCCGATTTGATTGCTTTCGAAACGATTCCCAACAAACTGGAAGCTGAGGTCTACTATTTTGCGATCCGAGTCTTTTGCCTTGCATTTCTATCCATTCTTAGGAAACAGTTTCTGATTGTTGGCAACTTTGTCTTTTTTAGGCGTATGTCGAACTTCTCGAGGAGTGCAACATCAATATCCCTGCATGGTTTTCCTTCAACTCAAAAGATGGAGTGCATATTGTGAGCGGTGACTCGTTAATCGAATGCACTACTATTGCTGACAAGTGTGCAAAGGTTGGTGCGGTCGGGATAAACTGCACACCTCCAAGATTTATCCATGGACTGATACTCTCCATTCGAAAGGTATCCCTAGTATCCACCACACTTTGCACAGTATTCACCGCATGTTTGGCCCCGCCCTCGGTTATGGATGACTGTTCCACTTATCCCTGCGGAGTGCATATACCATGGTCTCCATTCTTGGTTTACCTTGGCACGAATCACTGTGTTGGAGATGGGGAAGGCTGCTGTTATGTTTTTACCTGGATAACTTTTGTTGCGTTACCACAGGTCACGGACAAGCCCATTCTGATATATCCCAACAGTGGCGAAAGATACGATGGTGAAAAAAAGGAGTGGGTGGTAGGTTCATTGAGCAAACTTAAGCCTATTCGTATAATAGAAGCTATCTTCTTTAGAACATGAAAAAAACAACAGGGGAAACACCCAGTTTTATCTCTTCCATAGTTTTAGGTTCTAGTGTTAAATGCAAGCCATCCTTTTAAAATTTTGAAATTAAATATAGTGATTTTGTTGCAGGAATCCACTGGTGTGTCAGATGGTGATTTTGTTTCTTATGTGAACGAGTGGTGCAAAGACGGGGCTGTGCTTATCGGTGGCTGCTGCAGGACAACTCCAAACACTATCAGGGCCATACACAGAACTCTGAACAAAAGCCCCAACAAGCAGCAGTTACCTGCTGTAGAATAAGAGCTGTGCTCTACTCTGATGCGCCCGCCTTCCTCCTAGCAGTACCTCGAGGCTATAACTCCATGATTCCGTAACCGTACGTGTTCGTTCTCTTGCAAACGAGATGTTTGTAAATAACGCTGTATTTCTGGGTTCTGAGATATGCAACTTGGATGGAGGTACAACCGGTGAAGGGGGGTGAGGAAGCAGCAACAATGGTAAGAGTTCTACTACTGAGTGGGGGAAAAACAACTTGCGGCTGGGTTAGTGAAGCTTAGTAGCTACCACTATTCAAGAGTTAAAGGGAGTTCGTATGACAGTTCCTCTGGAGATGTTATCTTCAAAGTCTTATATCACTGCTACTTGTGAGCTGTGTTAAAACCTATATATATAAGTTTTGTTTGACGTGACTGCATTAAAGATAGTACACCAAGCTTCTCCAGTTCTCCTAGCTATGTATGTTCTTGTCCATTCCTCCGCTTCCACAATTCTAAGCAATAAATTAAGGGCTAGCTTCTCCAGTTCTCCTAGCTATGTATGTTCTTGTCCATTCCTCCGCTTCCACAATTCTAAGCAATAAATTAAGGGCTAGTTTAGGAGCCACAAACTGGAGGGAATTAGAGGGATTAAAATCCCTAGCTTATTTAATTTTGAATTAGTTGAATAACTAGGAGATTTTAGCCCCTCCAATCCTCTTCGGTTTTTGAACTCCTAAACTAGCTCTAAGGGTGATGAGATGTGACAATTTATTAGGTAGCGACAACTAAAAAAAAACGGAGGGAGTATAAGGTTGTATGGTTCTGGGGCTGTCTTTCGTTGTCCTGTAATCGAACACATTATAAGTGTCTAGCTGGGATATGCTGTGGCGGCAGTTTATAAGATGTAGCGAGTTAGACCCTATTTGTTTCGGATTATAATCTCTTTAAATTATATAATTTAGTGTAAATAATTCAGTAAGTAAACAAATACCTAGATTATGGTTTTAGATTATATAATCTAAAACTCAGATTATAATAATCTCATAATCTACTCAAGAGTAGCTTATTTGAGATTATTTTTGGCAAAAGTCCCACTACCCATAGTTATATAAATAGAAATTATAATATATGATATCTTTTTTCCTCACATCGAATAAATAAATAAGGGTACCCTTGTATTTGTAAATAATCTATATTTTTATAATCTAGACTACCAAATATATACATGTAGATTATAACCTGTCTAAATTATAATCTAGATTATATAATCTATAAATTGAAACAAACATACCCTTAGCAGCCGTTTCATCCATCGATCCATCACCAATGCCCAATAATGTCGTCGTTGGGCCGGCGTCTCGTCTCCGGCTTCATCAACGTCGCGCGGCGGGCGAACAGCAGCCACGCATGCATGCGCCGGATGGACGCCTATTCACTTCGCTAGCAGGCGATCAAACCCGGCAGGCGCGGTCACTACTAGCTATTTCGCCGTCGGCGGCCGCAGGTGGCAGGGCCCCTCTACGGCTCTACCCCAACGGGAACGACACCGACCACCGTGGGTTCGTGCCCGCCGACCTCACGCTCGCACTCGACGGCAGTGGTCTGCCAGAGGCCACGGCCACGTACCGCGTGAGCATCCTCGATTACGCCACCAACCCGTTAAGTGGCAGTGGATATCGAGCCAGCTCAACTCGTTATAGCTCGTTATACTAACAAGCTAAACATCTGGCTCGGCTCGACTCGTTAGAAAGTTCGAGCCAGCTCGTTAGGCTCACGAGCTACACGATTAAATACAAATATATATATATATATATATATAACCGAAAAATCATATTTTAAGTGTTTAACACTACAAACCCTAAACTTTTATAATATTATTATCATATCATCGTCCTAGCTTCTAACTTTTAATATTAAATTAAATAACCAAATATGTATTAACCTACATATTTACAAACCCTTATTATAATAAGATAGCAACAAGCATCATTATAAAGCAATTTATCATCCATTCCACAAACATTTAACATTTCATCGCACAACACTAATATCATATGCTGCTAGAAACAAAGTTCACAAAATCATAACCAATAATCAAATATTAAATATACAATGTAGGTATGTAGCCATGCAATAATACAAATATTTAAGCACATGGCACGTCTACACATGTCCATATCATAGATCATAACTACGAGAAAACAAGACTATGAGAGATGAGACGACACCAACGACTAGACAAACTTGTGTTGTGGCTTGGCTCGTTTGGCTCGCGAGCTAGCTCACGAGCTAACCCGAGCTGGCTCATTAGAGAACCGAGCTAGAATGCTAGCTTGACTCGCTACAAAATTAAAACGAGCCGAGTCGAGCCGAGCTACTAACGAGCCGAGTCGAGCGAGTTATCGAGCCACGAGTATTTCGTCCAGCCCTACCGGCAAGCGCACAGCAACAGGCCGTGCCGCTTCGATGGATCGTGGTACACTACACCTGCGGTACAGCGGGTGGTTGTTGGGGAGGAAGGGCGAGGTGGAGGAGCTTGTGAAGAAGACGAGCGTCAAGTTGTGGAGAGGCGGAGGTCAGCGCCCTTCGTGCTCCGTAACGACCGCCTTAACGTCCAGGGCGACGACCCATTATGTTGCTGATGAATCGGCAGGTCCTAAGGTGAGTTCAGTCAAACCATCTCAACGGCCACGCCGCGGCCATTGGAGCCGGCCGCACTGGTATTAGGCGCGGCGCCACAACTGCTGGCTGCAGAATCAAACGACGACGCATCGGCCGCCACAGGCTAAAGGCGTGTTGCGACGGCCGACAACTTGGCCGGGAGGATTGGCAACGGCGCGTCGAGGCGCAGCACATTGAGGGCATGCCTGATGTCCGGCCTCTGGGTCTGGTCCGGTCCGGGCGCGCGAATTGGTATCAGAGGCAGGTTGGCCCAGTGCATTCTCAGACAAATCTTGGCTCACAATATGTGAGGGGGAGATTGTTGGGAATAGTCACACATTGTGTGGTGATGGTGGGAAAGCATGGTTTATATGGTTGAGGGTGCAACCCTTAAAAGGCTAGCTTTTTGGGGGGAGTGTTGGCCCAAGAGACCTAAAGCCCGCTGCTATACGTGCGGGCGCGTGTGTCGCGGCCCGACAGCCTGGGTGGGCGCGCCGTGTGTGCGGGCAGCCCCGATGGACACGCCATGTGTCGGCGGTCCGGTTCCAACATCGCGCACCAGAGCTCGACGACGAGAACACGCTCCATCCCCTGAACGTCGTAGTCCCCGCCCAGCCGCGCGTCCAGAACCCTCCCGGTTTCACGGAGCTCCCAGACCCTGTGCGCCAGGTGGAGCGTGTTCCCGTTCGACAGCGTCACCACGGGGCACTGGCCGGCCACAAGCGATCTCGAGGAGCACGATGCCAAAACTGTACACGTCGGACCCCACGCTCGTCCGCCCAGTGCTCAGGCACTCCGGGTCCACGTACCCGGTCGTGCCCGCCGCCGCCGCCGTCGTCCGTGACCATCGGCCGTCCTCGACCACCGCCCTCGCCAGCCCGAAGTCCCCGAGCTTGGCGGCGAACGACGCGTCCAGCATCACGTTGCTTGGCTTGACGTCGCGGTGCACGACGCACGACTCCGTCTCCTGGTGCAGGTACAGCAGCGCGGAGCCGATGCCAAGCACGATCTGGTACCTCGCGTCCTCGCCCCCACGCCAGCTTCTTGTCTGTGTCGTACAGGTGCCTATCCACGCTGCCTTTGCGCACCAGCTCGTAGACGAGCAGGAGGTCGTCGCCACCGCCGCCGCCGAAGCACCACCCGACGAGCAGCACGAGGTTCCAGGGCCGGAGTCGGCTGATGATCCTCACCTCCGACATGAACTTGTTCCAGCGCTGCGTGGAACTTTTGGAGTTGGAGAATCTTGATGACCACGTCTAAGTTGAGCTCACTACCGGAATCCGATCCTTTGTCGAGTGCTCGATGCTTTGCCGAGTGCTTTTTGTCGGGCACTCGGCAAAGTCCTGCTCCAGTGGCAGACCTAAGATTTTTATATAGAGTGTGCCGCAACAAAATTTTCATGTAGAATTCTATCTAATGTACATATAATTTATAGTAAATTTGGTAAACAATTCAATATATAGATATAAAGTTTGGCATTCAATAATTAAGCATGAAAGTTGCATACATTAAACATAAAGATTGCAATAATACTACTTATCTGGCCTGCGCTTCCTCAACGCCATAAAAGTCTCAATTATATGTGGCAGAACCTCCCAAGTTATTGGACCCACATGCACCTGCCCTTGTCTCAAAGACCTCAGACGACTATGCATGTGCACCAGATAACTTAACAGGATCTGTCCGAGTGCCCCAAGGACCTCGGATAAATCACTTACAACCAGAACCACGGGATTAAGTAAACACAAATCACACACCAACAATTTGCAGCGGAAATCTTATAACCAAATTTTACAAGTTACATGAAGTTTACAATGTACATGATCGGAGTGATTAAAAAATTTGGTTCAAAGCATAAACTTTGAAATGTTATAAATTATTTGTAGTTTTGAAATATATGCTAGCTCAAGTGACCATCCTCAATAAGAAGTATAGAAGAGGTACTTAGACTTATAAGAAGGTCGAGCCCACCGGCACTTAGCACCATCCACAACAACACACTTCTATTTCGGTTCTTCCTCCTACTAGGGAACCACCTTTGCACAAAAGTAGCAAAGCTCTGCAGGCTCTTCACCTAAAACAACATGGGACAAAGCCCTGAGTACGAAGTGTACTTTTGCAAGTCTTACCCGACTAAGGAAAAAGACTCTCAAGATATGCGGGATTTAGGAATCAAGGAGAGGCTTTTAGCAAGAATCAACTTAGATACTTTTTGCAGAAATAGCTTACTAAAGTGAGTCCTTACTTTCAATATTTTAACGCCAGATTAAATATTAATAGAATCTGGTTGCACCTAGTCTAATTTCACCATCTCATCAATACAACATCATTTTTATGCATAATGTTTACATCCTGACCATGGTTGCAGGTCAGTGATCAAGTATCCACTATCCGGGGATATAACGGCGATCCAAATCGATTTACTCAGCTGAGGATCTCTAACCACACGACATATGTAGCACTTAACCCTTGTATATGTCATCCGTTCCCACAGATCCTCCACAACGTGAACCAGTCCGCGCTACCCGGGAGCACAATACTCCTCTATCCATCTAGCCAGGAGGGTACACACTACTCCCACCATCTCCCACGCCCAGTGCACGGTTGTATTTTCACGTATGGAATAGCCGGGTTCAAGCTTATCCTGTCCCATATCTAGGGCATGTGGCCATTTAAGATAGTTCTTGATCATACAAGCCTACATACACATCCAATCCTTAATTAACCTGGGTGGAGCATCACCTGTTCCTAGCCCAAGTCTCGAGTTAAGTACTTCCACCCTTAGGATTGTTTTGTGTTCCTAAGGATGAAAAGAGCATTATAGGGAACTTTGCAGTAAGATCCCACCATGCTCCCAATGAAAATATTCTTGCAGGTAGAAGTCATGCTTCCTCAGGATAAACCTGAGCTAGGCATAAGTGCAAAGGACAAACTCTATCTGCTTATAAGCAGGGCTAAGCATTTTTTTGTAAATCATATTTTGATACTTCACCAGAAGTATCTATAAAAGAAATGTATTTCAAGGTAGCCAATGCATCAAAGGGTTTCCAAGCAACTCCTATAAACCTAATGCACATTTAGTAGACTTAAAGTGTGTAAAAATAATTTAAAAACACAAGGAAGGGGTTGCATGCAACGGGGCTTGCCTGGGATAAACACTAGGTTAGTGTTGTTAGACGATGTCTGCTTGACGACCATCTTTTATCTTGACATTCGTCAAATTATCCATCTTCAGGTTCGTCCGACTGACGACGTCGTCTTGCGGAGATGTTCACTCTCTGCATTATCCTGGGGTCGTCTTCCGCATCACGTGATCAACAAACGTACCTAAATGATTTGCATAATGCACATGAATGCATATAAACAAGAATAGTATGAGACTAAATATTACTACATGTTCGCGAATTAAACACCTAGCAGCAAGGCGTTGTACTATTTCATACGGAAACACTAGTTATCGACATACGACTAAGCGCAATAATCACAAAATAATAAAATATACATACTAACACTCACGTCCTTCCTACTTAACCGAATTTAACTCATACATCAGGCAACAACACCCTAAGTATAAGTTCCATACTTTAGCCTATACCAAACAATTAACAAAAATTAGGCTCACGTTTCCAAGATAATTAAATTCAAGACTACAGATAGAAATCATTTATAGCTTTCTAACCCACTACGCTAATTAGTTCATACAGTACACTAGACAAACAACAATATCACATATGACTAGACTGACCACATCAGATACGAAGAACCAATTTAATTATACGTTGCACAACTAATATGTTTAACTAAATTCATCCGACCAAAAGCAGAAGTAACAAATTGGCTACTATTACCTAAATCTGACTTGAAACCGCGAGATTGACAATGATGCCCAGTTCGAGCCTTTCATTGCGCCACAGGTGGACAACGAATAGGGACCTTCACGCAAACACACACACATACATAAATCCACAGCTAGCCACATCGGCGTCTGATAAGAAATTAAACAGAGCGAGGACTGCAAGTATCACCAGTGGGGACGCAAGACGCGACAAGGCCGTTGGAATAATGACAGTTCCGAGGGTCAGGCGTTTCATCGAACATCTGGCGGCTGAAGCGAGGACGACATCGAATCCCAAGAGACGGACAGTGCGTCGACGGCCGAGTCTCACATTTAGCCGGACAAGTGGCACACGAGGCGCGACGGGAAGGAGTTTGACGCGTCAAGTCTAAAGAAAGCGCGACATCAACGATGCTGCAAGCAGTGCTTGAAGTCGAAAATGCACGACAAAGGAGACGGGGACAGCCACTGTACAACACCATGGAACTTGGTGCGGCCATAGCATGGCACACAAAAATAGCAGTGCCCGACCACCATGGCCAACCCCGGCCAGCCTTCCCGTGCGGCCATGGCACGACGAGAACCTAAATGAGTGGACAAGGATGATGATGACGCCACGCACGACGTTCGATGGTAGGATCGACAACGATACAAGATGGTGGCGTAAAGAGCTGCAGGGCTAGCGAGCTGAAGCAAGTGACGGAGACAGCCGCGTCCGATAGCAAGCCCGTAGCGACGCACGACAGTGGGGAGCTCGGCACGATGGGGAGCAGCGACCATCGGCGTGAGGAGAGCCAGGAAAACGACACGCATACAAAACGATCCTGGGCGCGACGGGAATGATGGAAACGTGCAGCATGGACAGAAGGAACTCGGCACCATTGCTGGCCGAGGCGAGTGCGCTTGGACATGGACACCGAGGCGAAGAGAGGAAAACCAAAAGGTGATCGGGGATGTGACGGCCGGACATCAAGTGCTCCCCGGATTTGGGCGAGCGATGCTGGCTGCTTCATTCCCCCGTTCGTCGTGCCAGAACTCCAGATGCTCTGTGCGGGCGCGAACGCATACCGGCCATGAGCAGTGCAGGCAAGCACGGCCGGTGGAGAGTTGGGTCTAGAGGGAGAAGATAAGGTGTGCGCCGTAGAAGAGACCGATGGCACCAGAGGCCCTGGTGATCTCCCCATGGTGATGCAGGGGTACATGTACCTGAGCCCCATCCCACCGTACACCATGACTGAAGCTCGGAAGTCAGGGAGAGGGACGCGGCAGAGGGGGTTCAGGCGAGGTCGACGGTGCGGCTTCCATGGTCGAGCAGGGAGGAGCGCGGCGTGCTTGAGGGAGGCGAGCTGAGGGGGGGCGGCCATGGCAGGGAAGAGCGCCGGCACGAAGAGATCTGAGCTGGGCGAGCACGGTAGTAAGATGGGCGTGCGGCCAACCTGGAGAGCAGGGGCGCGACGAGTTTGGGGATTGGGCAGAGCGCCGGTCGAGGGAGAGAGTGTTGGGAGGCCTCGGCACAGGGGCTGGGCGCCGTGGGAGCTTGGCAAGGAGGAGAAGAAAAACTGGGTGCGCTGCGCGTGGCCGGAGGAGAAGCGGCTGGGGAAGATAAGGACGTGAACGGCTTCAGGAAATATCCCGGTCAGCGCGAGCAGAAAAATCTGAGAGGGGCGGTGAGCCGGTGACAGCAGATGGAGACGGCTGGGATTTTTCTGAGGTGCTTGAGCGGCGCGGCCAAAAAAATCTGAGAGAGCGAGAGCAACTGGAAAAATTCAAGGGTAGAGAGAGAACAGCGGGAGGGAGAAAATATTTTCATTTCTTTTATTTTTGCACTCACGAGTTTAAATACAAACGTAAATATTAGCGGGGGTTAAGGCTAGAATTCGGAAAGTTATAAGGGAATTAAGGGCCTGTTTAGTTTGTGGCTAAATGTGTTACACTTTGCCTAAGGTTAGTCGTTCGAATTGAATAACTAACCTTAGGCAGAAAAGTTAGGCAAAATGTGGCAACTGAGGTAGTGAACCAAACAGGCCCTAAATTAAAATGGTTTTGGTCACCATATTTTAATCGGTGTTAGAGTAATTGAAATCAGACAAACTTCGTCTGGTTTTCCTTGGATTCCGAGTGTGATCCGATTAAATTTTACATTAAACTTTTGTCGTTGAGTTCAAATAAATTCGTTTGGAGATAAAATCATCAGAGTGGGTCGGGCCTCCGAGTTCGTATTCGCGCGAGTGATGATTTTAAATAATCACCGGACACACCGATTTTTGGAACAACGATGTTCCAAACATCACGAAAGTTTAGGATGAGCCCGGATAGATAAAGACGATGCCGAACTCGCGACAGACGAAACAGATGTGATATTAAAATCGCGATAGACAAAGATGATTAAAATTTAGCATCCGTTTTATCCACTGATATTACGTGCTTAAATCCATACTCGTTGTCGAGCAGAATATAAACACCAGGGGTGTTACAACCCTCCACCTTAAAAGAATCTCATCCCGAGATTCGGAGCGAAAGACTTTTAAAAGTAGAGAAGCATGTAACCCATGTCCATATTAGCGATAACCATAAGACAACTCCAAGCAAAGACGAGTGCCTCAGGATGGGGTTTCTTTAGTGAACATAAAATATATCGCCTTAAGCTAATTTTAGAGATGTCTACCAATGGAGACGATGTCTGCCAGAAGAACACATAAGGTCCCATGTGTGCAGTTTGCTTTTTCTGATGACACTGTACTATCTAAGTCTGTTGAGAGAGCGGCAAATACGCGATTTTACCCAAACAGAATCAGATGCAACCTCTTGGGTAAAACATACAGAAAGAGGTTTACCAACAAGTGGTCACTGGAAATTCATAGCACATAAGACGTGTGTGAATGTCGTATAACATCACAGTTAGCTCGTGTTAGCCAGAGAATCCAAGTCCAAGAAAAATGATAAAGACTTGAAAAATCACCAGCGAAGGAATCTGTAGATGCAGACTTTGTGTCTAATCCATGTTATCAAGCACTAGGCATGGCTCGACTTGATCTCACATGCTGGAAAAGCACACGTGAGGCGATCGAGGTATGGCTAGAACGATAATTAGGGGATCATTAGCGACTTAATCTTGATTCTTATAAGTACTTCCTTTAAAGGGGTTATACAAAAGTGAGTTTAGACAACTCGATAAAACGATCTCTAAACTCAACCTTTGTTCATTGGGCAGTTACAAGTTAGTAAAACCAACTTGTTGAACTACTTTTGACATTGAGCAGGTCCTCTCAGTACCATCGGTAAGCCAAGGGTTGAGAGTTCACATTTGCTAATAGGAGATCATGTATTTGGGTAGAAATTCATTTGGTCAGGTTGTTCTTCCGTTTCTTCATGCGAGATGAATTATCCACTTGGTTAAGGAATATAGGGATTAATAAGAGAGTGAATGAACAAACTCCTGCATCTTAGCAGCAGGGGAAACAAATCTCCACTTTGAGAGCTAATCAGTTGTCTCTCAACACTAAAAAGCTCCAAGGCTTCACCTTTACACAAAGGATGTAAAGGGAACTTCTATAAGTAGTCACTACCAAGATCAAAAAAAGAGACCACACCTAAAAGTGGTATGCCCCTTTTGATCCAACTGAGATGATGGACGTTGCTTGATCACTTGACAAACAACATAGAAATTGTTTCAAGGAAGAGATCTACGGGAGATAACACATCAGTGTAGTTCCACAATGGATCATGACCAGAGACCTTGGTACTGGCATGCGCCAAGCAGCAAAATCCTGTGTGCGCATTCACAGGAGGCCCTCAGTTTTGCCGCGGTACCATAAGTCCTTAACCATGACACCATTACAAAACTGGCACCAATAATGAATCTCACGTGGTAAGAACAATTCGTGCAGAGATAACATATTGATATAATCTCATAATGGATTATGACTACCAACTATGATACTAGTGTGTGCCGAGCAGCACAACCGTGTGTGCGCACACACAGAAGGCCCCCGATTTCGTCACGGTATCATCAATTTTAGTCATAACGCCAATACCAGACATAACCAATAAGAAATCTCGCGCGGCACCAATAGACTAGGCAAGGATGGCAATATACGAAAAGACTCTACCTATCAAAACGGTTACAAGTAGAGAGTCAAATAGATCATGGCCCGATGAAACGAACAAGGTATGGCCATAACTAGACTTGTTAATGAAAGGAGTACGATGGGAGACTGTTAATTCAGCCCCGAGCATATTTCTATGCCCATCACAGAGATCACAAGGTCAAGGATCAGTATCTGCTTAGATACGGAGGGAAAACAATCATAAGATGAAGTTGGTATGCCTTCAACAGATATGGGGAACCAAAGACATCAAATTCAAGAAATGATGAGACATGTCTTTCCTAGATTAGGTTGATAAAGCAACATGGCGATCCTTAAGAACAGACAAACTGGATTAGAGACATCAACTTACGCCAATCGAATAAGGACGTGATCTAGGATGGAAATATGACTCAAGATTCTCATTTTAAGCCCGAGTACACTTTAGGTTCAGCAAAGAAATTACCTAAGCATTTATTTGCATGAGTTTGGTCATGGAGTGATAATGGAAAATTCAAATTTGGATCATGGTTCACCAACTAAGAACATGGCCTAATTTTCGGTTTAGGCAAACAAATTACCAACCTTCTATCGGCACATCGGGTACCAGACCAAACACATATAACATCTAAATATATTACCTAAAGAACAGAGGACAGCTATTTCATCGAAGTTCACAATACAACATTACACCACATTATCTACAATCACCGGTTATTAGAATAAAGGTGAGAGAAGCATTTTAGGTGTATAGGTGACAAACATGATGCAACAATCAGGATGCATGCTCGTCTTATTCGTCCTCACTGATTTTGCCAACATAATGTGGCCATAGTGTTCTATATCGGTGGCATACGTTCTCTCTCAGTATTTTGCTAATCGTCAGCTACACATACGTTTTCGAAGTTAGTGTACCTGCAGAAAAATCCATCACAACCCATTTTCCAATGATGCAGTTCACACATGATAGTTTATCATAGTTTATACTCCATATATTGCTATATGGAGGCCAGCTCATCATTAAGCGCCGAGCCACGCATAGGCGCCGTTGCCACACTTTAACCATAGGGCAACTCATTATGGTAACTCACCTTCTTACCTGAGCGTAGGTGCGTCATTGCGAGTACATTACACTTCTCAGTATTCCCATGTTTGTATACCCATACACATCCATGGGGTACTGAATTCCCAGAAAATTAAATACTCCACATCGCAGCCTTCATATATACATATGTGGAACATGTATATAATCAAGCACCACAATTAAGCACTCCCATAGACCGACGTTTGTTCGGTCATGCTCGCACATCTCACCTTACCTTGAGCGTCGATTCATTCACAATCAAATGGCCTCAAAAATAAAAATACACATGTATGCAATACCCCCGGTTGTGGGTTAGTGGTTTTTAACTAAGCCACCTAATAGTCCTTAGTTTAGGGCTTAACAGAGGATGTCGCTAGCATTATAGTTTTTCAAAGCCAAACAATGTGTTTACTTGAAAATAGGTTTTCTAAAACCAAAACTTTGTTTTTAAAATACGTATGTGACCGTATTATACTTAATCCTGCTCCGATACCAGCTGTGGCAGAACCTCCCAAGTTATTGGGCCCACATGCACCTGCCCTTATCTCAAAGACCTCAGACGGCTATGCATGTGCACCAGATAACTTAACAGGATCTGTCCAAGTGCCCCAAGGACCTCGGATAAACCACTTACAACTAGAACCGCAGGATTAAGTAAACACAAATCACACACCAACAATTTGCAGCGGAAATCTTATTACCAAATTTTACAAGTTACATGAAGTTTACATTGTACATGATCAGAGTGATTAAAAAATTGGTTCAAAGCATAAACTTTGAAATGTTATAAATTATTTGTAGTTTTGAAATATATGCTAGCTCAAGTGACCATCCTCAATAAGAAGTATAGAAGAGGTACTTAGACTTATAAGAAGGCCGAGCCCACCAGCACTTAGCACCATCCACAGCAACACACTTCTATTTCGGTTCTTCCTCCTGCTGGGGAACCACCTTTGCACAAAAGTAGCAAAGCTCCGCAGGCTCTTCACCTAAAACAACATGGGACAAAGCCCTGAGTACGAAGTGTACTTTCGCAAGTCTTACCCGACTAAGGAAAAAGACTCTCAAGGATATGCTAGATTTAGGAATCAAGGAGAGGATTTTAGAAAGAATCAACTTAGATACTTTTGCAGAAATAGTTTACTAAAGTGAGTCCTTACTTTCAATATCTTAACGCCAGATTAAATATTAATAGACTCTGGTTGCACCTAGTCTAATTTCACCATCTCATCAATACAACATCATTTTTATGCATAATGTTTACATCCTGACCAAGGTTGCATGTCAGTGATCAAGTCTCGACTATCCAGGGATATAACAGCGATCCGAATTGATTTACTCAGCTGAGGATCTCTAACCACACGACATATGTAGCACTTAACCCTTGCATATGTCAACCGTTCCCACAGATCCTCCACAACGCGAACCGGTCCGCGCTACCCGGGAGCACAGTACTCCTCCATCCAGCCTCTAGCCAGGAGGGTACACGCTACTCCCACCATCTCCCACGCCCAGTGCGCGGTTGTCTTTTCACGTATGGAATAGCCGGGTTCAAGCTTACCTTGTCCCATATCCAGGGCATGTGGCCAGTTAAGATAGTTCTTGATCATACAGGCCTACATACACATCCAATCCTTAATTAACCTGGGTGGAGCATCACGTGTTCCTAGCCCAAGTCTCGAGTTAAGTACTTCCACCCTTAGGATTTTTTTGTGTTCCTAAGGATGAAAAGAGCATTATAGGGAACTTTGCAGTAAGATCCCACCATGCTCCCAATGCAAATATTCTTGCAGGTAGAAGTCATCCTTCCTCAGGATAAACCTGAGCTAGGCATAAGTGCAAAGGACAAACTCTATCTGCTTATAAGGAGGGCTAAGCATTTTTTTGTAAATCATATTTTGATACTTCACCAGAAGTATCTATAAAAGGAATGTATTTCCAGGTAGCCAATGCATCAAAGGGTTTCCAAGCAACTCCTATAAACCTAATGCACATTCAGTAGACTTAAAGTTTGTAAAAATAATTTAAAAACACAAGGAAGGGGTTGCATGCATCGGGGCTTGCCTGGGATAAACACTAGGTTAGTGTTGTTAGACGACGTCTGCTTGACGACCATCTTTTGTCTTGACATTCGTCAGATTATCCATCTTCAGGTTCGACTGACAACGTCGTCTTGCGGAGATGTTCACTCTCTGCATTATCCTGGGGTCGTCTTCCGCATCACGTGATCAACAAACGTACCTAAATGATTTGCATAATGCACATGAATGCATATAAACAAGAATAGTACGAGATTAAATATTACTACATGTCCACGAATTAAACATTTCGCAGAGAGGCGTTGTACTATTTCATACGGAAACACTAGTTATCGACATACGACTAAGCGCAATAATCACAAAATAATAAAATATACATACTAACTACAGCACTCACGTCCTTCCTACTTAACCGAATTTAACTCATACATTAGGCAATAACACCCTAAGTATAAGTTCCATACTTTCCCTAAGCTATAGCCTATACCAAACAATTAACGAAAATTAGGCTCACGTTTCCAAGATAATTAAATTCAAGACTACAGATAGAAATCATTTATAGCTTTCTAACCCACTACACTAATTAGTTCATACAGTACACTAGACAAACAACAGTATCACGTATGACTAGACTGACCACATCAGATACGAAGAACCAATTTAATTATACCCTGCACAACTAATATGTTTAACTAAATTCATCCGACCAAAAGCGGAAGTAACGAATTGGCTACTATTACCTAAATCTGACATAAAACCGCGAGATTGACAATGATGCCCAGTTCGAGCCTTTCATTGCGCCACAGGTGGACAACGAATAGGGACCTTCACGCAAACACACATACATACATAAATCCACAGCTAGCCACATCGGCGTCTGATAAGAAATTAAACAGAGCGAGGACTGCAAGTCTCACCAGTGGGGACGCAAGACACGACAAGGCCGTTGGAATGATGACTGTTCCGAGGGTCAGACGTTTCATCGAGCATCTGGCGGCTGAAGCGAGGACGACGTCGAATCCCAAGAGACGGACAACGCGTCAATGGCCGAGTCTCACATTTAGCCAGACAAGTGGTACACGAGGCGCGACGAGAAGGAGTTTGACGCGTCAAGTCTAAAGAAGGCGCGACATCGACGATGCTGCAAGCAGTGCTTGAAGTCGAAAATGCACGACAAAAGAGACGGGGACAGCCACGACACAACAACATGGAAGGGGGTGTGAGTGTGACTATAGCGTGGCACACGAAAATAGCAGTGCCCGACCACCATGGCCAACCCCGGCCAACCTTCCCGTGTGGCCATGGCACGACGAGAACCTAAACGAGTGGACAGGGACGATGATGACGCCACGCACGATGTTCGATGATAGGATCGACATTGATACAATATGGTGGCGTAAAGAGCTGGAAGGCTAGCGAGCTGACACAAGTGACGGAGACAGCCAAGTCCGGCAGCAAGCCCGTAGCGACGCACGACAGTGGGGAGCTCGGCAAGATGGGGAGCAACGACCATTGGCGTGAGGAGAGCCAGGAAAATGACACGCATACCAAAACGATCCTGGGCGCGACGGATATGAGGGAAACGTGCAGCATGGACAGAAGGAACTCGGCACCATTGCTGGCCGAGGCGAGTGCGCTTGGACATGGACACCGAGGCGAAGAGAGGAAAACCAGAACGTGACCGGGGATGTGACGGCCGGACATCAAGTGCTCCCCGGATTTGGGAGAGCGATGCTGGCTGCTTCATTCCCCCGTTCGTCGTGCCAGAACTCTAGATGCTCTGTGCGGGCGCGAACGCATACCGGCCATGAGCAGTGCAGGCAAGCACGGCCGGTGGAGCTTGGCAAGGAGGAGAAGAAAAGATGGGTGCGCTGCGCGTGGCCGGAGGAGAAGCGGTTAGGGAAGATAAGGACGTGAACGGCTTCAGGAAATATCCGGTCAGCGCGAGCAGAAAAATCTGAGCAGGGGCGGTGAGCCGGTGACAGCAGATAGAGACGTCTGGGATTTTTCTCAGGTGCTTGAGCGACGCGGCCAAAAAAATCTGAGAGCGAGAGCAACTGGAAAAATTCAAGGGCAGAGAGAACAACGGGAGGGAGAAAATATTTTCATTTCTTTTATTTTTGCACTCGTGAGTTTAAATACAAACGTAAATATCAGCCGGGGTTTAAGGCTAGAATTTGGAAAGTTATAAGGGAACTAAATTAAAATGATTTTGGTCGCCATACGGTGTTAGAGTAATTGAAATCAGACAAACTTTGTCTGGTTTTCCTTGGATTCTGAGTGTGATCCAATTAAATTTTACATTAAACTTTTGTCGTCGAGTTCAAATAAATCCGTTTGGAGATAAAATCATCAGAGTGGGTCGGGCTTCCGAGTTCGTATTCGCGCGAGCGATGAATTTTAAATAATCACCGGACGCACCGATTTTCAGAACAACGATGTTCCGAACATCACGAAAATTTAGGACGAGCCCGGATAGATAAAGACGATGCCGAACTCGCGACAGGTGAAACAAATGCGATATTAAAATCACGATAGACGAAGATGATTAAAATTTAGCATCCGTTTTATCCACTGATATTACGTTCTTAAATCCATATTGTCGAGCATATATCTTCTTCAGAATATAAATACCAGGGGTGTTACATTATATCTTCTTCATTCACTTCGAAGAAAATATCTCTCTCGATGTATGTAACAAGACAATCATCCAAAAGACTATCACACATCTTGTTTCTCAATTTAGTCTTCACTAAACTCATTGCAGAAAATGCCCTTTCAACACTTGCTGTCGCCACCGGCAAAAGCAATATCAATTTGAGAAGCAAATAAACCATATCAAACACCTTATGTCTCTTTGTTTCAACAAGCTTAACTGAGAGGTCCACAAGATTAGTTATGTCTTTGAATCTATCATCTTCTCTTATGCCATCAATATAATTGTCAAGTTGCAAGTCAAGTTTTAACAAGTCAGTGTTTGACATGTCATTAGAATAGAAATCAGCTAGCTTTCGTACCTTGTGTGCATCAAAAGAAGCAAAGGAGTTGGAAGGATCCAAGGCTGACATACAAGAAAGCAGCTCCATATTAGCCTCACTAAACCGACTATCAATCTCTAGGCTAATTTGATCAATGACCCCAATATATACTTCTCTTCTGAAGTGGTCATCATTGGTTTGGTTATGAACAAATCGTGATGATCTTCCATAGGGGTTATAATTTCCATCCATAGCAGGAACTTCGATATCATGTTTGTTGCAAAATGAAGTGATTCTTTGAAGGAATTGATCCCAACCATCAAGCCTTAACTGTTGCATTCTTCTCTTTGCCACATTAACAAGTGAAATTGCATTAATAATATCTTGCTCCCTTCTTTGCAAACACACTGATAGATCATTTGTATATCCAAGAATAACAAACATTAAGTGTGCATCAAAAACAAAGTCAAATGACTCAAATGCTCCAAGCATAGAATGTATTCTTGTTCAATCACTTCTAACTGTAGTATCCTCTCCAAGAATCATGAGAACATCTCTGATTACATGATACATAGTAATTATGTTGCATATAGTTTTGTAATAAGAGCCCCATCGAGTCTCACCAGGCCTAGGTAACCCCATCTCTTGATTCAATCCTCTCCCAGTTTCAAGTTCACCACATTCAAGTGATTTCATAAGATTCTCAAGTCTAGCATCTCGAAGCATACCGTGACGCTTACAAGAAACTCCAACAATATTCAATAAGAGAGTTACTTGATCAAAAAACCACACACAATCATTATTTCCCTTGGCAACAATGACAAGAACTAGTTGGAGTTGATGTGCAAAACAATGGATATAATAAGCAGAAGGTGACTCTTGCATGATCAATGTTTTCAATCCTTTAATATCACCTCTCATATTGCTAGCCCCATCATAACCTTGTCCATGAATTCGTGTCAAAGTCAAGCCATGACTAACAAGTAAAGCTTCAATTGCATTCTTAAGTGATAAAGAGCTAGTATCATCTACATGAACAACTCCAATGAAGTGCTCACATGGCCTTCCCAATGCATCAACATAACGCAAGCAAAGAGCTAGTTGTTCTTTGTGCGATATGTCACTAGACTCATCCGCTAAAATTGCAAATGGCTCTTCACCAAGCTCTTCAATTATTTTCTTTCTAGTTTCTATAGCGCAACACTGAATAATCTGCTTTTGTATCTTTGGGCTAGTCAAAGTGCAATTACCTGGAGCGTTGTTAAGAACATACTTGTTGACCTCTTCGCTATTTGCAGCAAGAAAGTTCAAGATTTCAATAAAGTTTCCTCTGTTGCCAGACTCCTCACTTTCATCATGTCCACGAAATGACAATCCTTGATGCAAAAGAAACTTCAAACATCGAAGTGAATATGTCAACCTTATCTTATAAAGATTGCGATCATCATCACTCCACTTCTCAATTTTATTATCAATTGCTGCATTAGGATTTATAAAGCCAAGATATTTCTCTTCGGCTGTCTTATGTGCCATAGAACCCACATGTTTTAGAAGTGCTTCAGACCCTTTATTCCAATTATTCCAACCATCTGAAGTAAATGCAGAAGTCCCTTTGCCCTTATTTGCTTTACTTTTGAATAAGTAGCACATAAAGCAAAATACAACATCTTTCTTGACACTATATTCAATCCAAGGAAAATTTTGAAACCACACAAAATTAAAATGGCGATCTCTATCTCCAATTTTCCTATTTGGGAATTCATGTGCATATGGTTGAAATGGACCTCTAAGAATATATGCTCTTCGAATTATATCGTGATCATTAGCATGGTAACTTGCAATAGGTTGTCTTTCACCTGGATCATGTGGAAGACGACTGACATCATAAATTGTTGGCGGTGGCGATGCAGATGGTATTGGATTCACAATTTCTTCATTTATCCTCTCTTGCTCTTGTTCTTGAGGTGTCGGCGCTTGAGTAACATCCGGAGATAATGAAGAAGCAATAAATTTCTGTTTCTTTACAACATGATTGCGAAAAAGAGAGGCAATATCTTCCTGCTTCTTCATATTTTAGTCACTACAAAAACAATTGTAGTGAATCAACAATCAATAAGACAAAAATCAACAACAACAATATATATACACACACATTGTGTATTTGCGTTAGACAAAATTCAACAAAAAAACATATATGTACATTAGTACATTACCTGACTGAAGCAGAACACAGACGCGCAACCGTACGGCACGTCGGCACTACGGCCAGGCGCCCAGGCCGTAGCCCGCAGCCAACAGGCAAGAGGCAATCGGCCACACTACGGCCAATAAGCAAGGCAACTAGGAAAAAGGCAAGACTGCAATGCAACACTGCAAGACAGCAAGTGATGAGGACATCACTTCTATACATACAATGAATGGACCGATAACACAATCTCGTGCACGACAGCTAAATCTCTAGGTACGTTCTACCCTTGTTAATTGTGTTTCAGAGCCTACGCTTGGGGCCATGGATGTTTTGATGATTAGGTAGCTTGGAGAGGACCAGCAAGGACTTGAGAAAGGTCAAGGTGTTGAGGAGGAGCAGCAAGGGCGTCCACAACAGGAAGGAGATCAAGTCCGAGTCGGCTGCGACTCCATCTCGGGTTTCAGGACCAGTCTGCACTAAAATGGACGCTCAAGATGCATCCGGACTCCGATTGTGACGGACTGGATATGGTTGGAAAGATAACGAGATTATCTAACCAACCCAACTGTTTCCACCCAAAAATTCATCCGGAGTCAACGGGAATCATCGAAACAAGTCAGTATTCAGATTCTGTTTTGGTGCTGCGACACCATCTGTTGGGCCGTGTATCGCGTCGGAGCCCATTAGGGGCGAGTCCAGGGGTCACGTACGCCCTAATACTCTATTTATTCAGCAGCCGCCGCCACATTTAGGTTTGGGTTTTGCTTAGATCAATTCTGTCATCGAACAGTATCGCCCGTCATCGGTTTGTGAGACCACATCCCGTAATCAATACAATTTTGATTGTGTTTCTTTCCTGTTCTTGCTTGAGTTCTTGATTGCGCTTGCAGGGATAAGCCTTCGTGGCAAGGTCATTCGTGTGTCACGGGTGATAACCAACGGAGCCGTGGTGTAGTGATTGTGAGGAATTGTTCGCTCGGAGCCTTGGATCATCAACGTCGAGATCTCCACTCAATCAAGTTATCGTATCTCACGGAAGATCGGGCCGCGTCTACTATCAATTGGTATCAGATTTACAGGTTGCCCGTGAGGTATAATTCTACCTTTAGATTAGTTTTGTTTCGTCCCATAGTCCACAAAAAGCCAAAAAATAATATTACGATCAGTTTATTCCGACCTAAAACCATCGCCTTAGCCTTTGCACAATTCAGTTTTAGAGTCCGCGGTTCTGAGTTCGTGTTCTAGTTGAGTTTGGTTGCTGGATTAGATTTGTTTTGGTTCAGTTTGATTGTGTCCATCCGCTTCATCCTACAAAACCGATCCTATCTACAAAACAGACCATATCTCTACAACCGACCCTATCCACAAAACAGATCATATCTCTACAACCAATCCTATCCACAAAACAGATCCTATCTCTACAACCGATCCTAGCCACAAAATAGATCCTATCTCTAAAACCGACCATATCCACAAAACAGATCTTATATCTAAACCGACCATATCCAGAAAACAAATCCTATCTCTAAAACTGACCCTGCGCTCCATAGCCGCCGCTTCGGTTCCTGCCGATTTGTGCCTTCGAAAACCATAACTTGAGGTACCTTCCATAAAACGGGCATAACTTTTCGCTCAGTGCTCCGTTTGAGCTCAAATTTTTACAGCAGATTCCTGACTCCATTCTGGGGTGACCCAAACTTTGGTTCGGTCAAAAAATTCAAAAAAAAAACAGGAAGATAATTAAAAAAATTGTTTAAGTGTTTTCAGGAATTTCAGAGATCCTTTGTGAATTTCTCTAGGCCACAATACAACTCTGTATCAAGTGAAATTTTGTGTGCTTCCATCCTTTGTGTTTTTCGATCAGTGGTAAAAAAATTCAGAATATTTCGAGCTCTTTTGATGGTACTCCTTTTGAAACACGCCTTTGATTTCTACTAGTGCTGAAAAATCTGCCCTATTTACAGAACTGCCATTCCCACTAGATACTTGTACCTCCTTTCTTGTGCTTTAGTCCAACTGTTCTATTACATTTTCTAGGCCAACAACTAGGACGAGTACTTGTAACACTTATTCAGCATTGCTATCTGTTACTGACTTGTGTGCCACATATATATATTTAGTCAGCCTTCCCGTAGCTCCAATTTTCTCTCGAGCAGAACAGGTACTCCTTTGCAATCACACCCACACTCATTGGACAGTCACACCGGTCACCGTTTGCCACATGCAGTGCTGGTAAGAACGTTGTAAGAGCGGGGTAAGACGCTTCATAATTTGTATTCCACCACCTCCACCACCACCCCTGAGAGATAGTTGTAGGGTTCACATTGTTTGTTGTCTTTTTGTCTCTGTTTTGTGCTAACAATGACAGGACCAAAGAATCAAATGGACAAGGACAAGGGGCCTAAACTTAACGACGATGAGTGTGTCTCTCAAATGGAATTGAAGGAGATGATGCGCGCGATGACTGAAGCTTTTAAAAAATACCAGGACTGAAAGTGCATTCATCCCTTTTGTGAGTTTTGGTGATTTGGATAACAACACATTTAAAGGTCTAACGAGTTTGCTAAGTGTTGAACAGGAAATTCAGTATAATGAACATACTTGAATAGTGTATAATGATCAGTGAACAAAGGTTCAACACGAGGTTAAATAACCAATGAGACAATGCAAATGGATATAATATGATCTCTACATTGGTTTGAATATATGGACAAGACCTGAGAAATCACTACATACATATGATCAGAATAGAGGATGAAGTGATTAAGAGGATAGGTCAAGCCAAAGTTAATAAGATATGAGGAATCGTGAATTGGCTTGACCATATTACTATCAGTCCATATATGCTTCTATGAGAATCAAACTAGAGCTTGATTAATCTTAACAGTTATATCTAGAAGACATTCAAGCAAGGTTCACAATATTGAAGAAATGATTCTCTCAATGGATGCTCAAAATGATGTGACTCAAGAATGGCTTGATAGGGTGAAGATAGCAACACTACACCAAAATAAGAAACTTCCGAGAGGCAAATAACTTCCTACGGTTTCTTTTCAAAACCGTAGGAAATTACTAAGTTCCGAGCGGCAACTAGTGCCTCTCGGAAGTTAAGTTAACTTCCGACGGTTGGTCTATCGCCTCTCGGACGGTTAGTTAACTTCCGAGAGGTCATCAGAAGTTAACTTAACTTCCGACGGTTGGTCTATCGCCTCTCGGAAGTTACCTATGCAGGCGTTGACCGATCCGGGTATGCCTTAACTTCCGACGGTTTTGCACTGTGCCTCTCGGAAGTTAGCAATTTTAGGCTAACGGCGCGCGCCCGTCTCTGTCCGTCTCACATTTTGCAGCGCCCGCTCACCGTCTCCGCGCGCCACCGCCGCCGTCTCCGCGCGCCACCGCCGCCTGCTCGCCCGCGTGCGCCACCGCCGCCGCCGCCTGCCGTCTCCGCGCGCCACCGCCGCCTGCTACGCCGTCTCCGCGCGCCACCGCCGCCTGCTCGCCCCCGCGCGCCACCGCCGCCTACTCGCCCGCCTGCTCGCCGGAACGCGCCGCCGCCGCCTGCCGTCTCCGCGCGCCACCGCCGCCTGCTACGCCGTCTCCGCGCGCCACCACCGCCTGCTCGCCGGAATGCGCCGCCGCGCTCGCCCGGCCTACCCTCCGCGCGTTCCGGCGCCTCCACCACCGCCTGCTCGCTCCACCCGCCCGCCTGCTCGCTAAACCGCCGCCCGCTCACCTCGCGCCCGCCGGCGAGCTCCACCGCCGCCCGCTCGCAGTGCGCCCGCCTGCTCGGTCGCGCGCCCGCCTGCTCGGCCGCGCGCTCGCCTGCTCGGCCGACGCCCGCTCGCTCCACCGGCGCCTGCTCGTCCGCCGGCGTGCCCGTCTGCTCGGCCGCCTCCCCACCGCCGGGTGCTTAGCCGCCCCACATCCCGTCGTCTCCGTTCCGCCCCGCCCCGCCCGCTACTCGCCCGGCCCGGCTCCGCCAGTCACCGTCGTCGCTTCAGGTAACTACTTCCGATTATTTATATTATATTTTTTATATTAAATATGCAAACTTCCGAGAGTTAACTGTTTTTAAACCGTAGAAAGTTATGTTAATACGGTTAATTAACTTAATAAGCTAGGTGGTGCATGTAATTGAATTATGTTAGTCTCTTGTTTGTTGTGTGTTAGTAATATTTTTGCAAATTCTGGATAGGCACGAGTCACATGATATATACACATATGACTCGTATTGGTCCGAAAATGTCCCTTTTTGGATAGCCTGTTAATGGATGATAGAGCTATGGATTTATGACGATGACGGGTCCGAACGGGATTTCGGTGACATAACCCTGTTGTTCTCTATTGCACCATTTATGGGCATGTAAATGGAGAACAACGGGGTTATGCTGCTGAAATTTCGTTCGGACTCGTTGCTCGTCATAAATCATTGCTCTATCGGTCACTCATGGGTGGGTTTAGGAACTATCTTTTTCTATAGATGTAGTGACACGATCGATATGTGTTTAGTACCGGAAAAAATTTATGAATCATGTGTTCTACTATTTTAGAATCAAATATGGTGGGCGAGGACCGTCGATGGATGTATGAAGGTTGGCGTATGAATGATCCCTCAACAGATTGGATAAGAAAGACAGAGGATTTTATTGATCGTGCTTTTGCTATATCAAGAACCGGCACGGATGTGCGTTGTCCATGTAGTATGTGTCGGATTTGTAGATGTCAAGACAAGAGAACTCTGTCGGGGCACCTTTGCAAATATGGCTACATGCCTAACTATGAAGTATGGGTGTATCACGGCGAGGACTTTCCCCGTGAAAATTTGCCGGAAGCCAACAACACTGACGACGTGGAGTACGATAGAATGGACGAGATGCTTGAAGATTTAAGGGAGGATCCTGATTTGGTGTTTCCACCAAATCATGAGGAGCCGCCTCCTCCAGAGGTTAAAAAGTTCTTCGACCTCCTTAAGGCTGCAGAAGAGCCATTGCACGAACACACAATAGTTTCAGTCCTCGCTTTCGTGACTCGACTTATGGCTATCAAGTCGAAGTTCGTGTTCTCGAACAATTGTTACAACGAGCTCTTGAACTTAATCAGTGAAGTGTTTCCACCAAATCACAAGATGCCGAAAGACGTGTATCAGTGCAGGAAACTGCTCTCTGGTCTAGGTATGGACTATCAGAAAATCGATGTCTGTCCAGATAATTGTATGCTGTTCTGGAAGGATCATGAGAATGATAGTAAGTGTCTAAAGTGTGGCAAGTCGAGATATGTAGAGGTAAAAAACGATGATGGTGAAATGGTCATATCAACTGTAGCCCAAAAGCAACTTCGTTATATGCCTCTTGCGCCTCGTGTTTGAAAGGGAAATGTGCCCTTGGGCCATTTCTAAGTATTTTGGTGATTGAGTGCCAACACAAGTGCTTAAATGTGAATTCATGCTTATGGATGGACAAAGTGCAAAACAAGAGCAAAGGTATGTTTCTAAGTCTTAGTACATTGGTTTTGTGTACTAATATACTTGTCTAAGTATTAGAAACAGAAAGAAGAAGAAAAGAGAAGAGTTGGCTGTGTACAACCAAAAGGCTGTTTCGGTCTGGGGCACCGGACTGTCCGGTGGTGCACCGGACAGTGTCCGGTGCGCCAGGCTGCCTCGAGCGAAGTAGCCGCTCTCGGGAATTCACCGACGGCGTACGACTATAATTCACCGGACTGTCCGGTGTGCACCGGACTGTCCGGTGAGCCAACGGTCGGCCGGGCCAACGGTCGGCCGCGCGATCTGCGCGGGACACGTGGCCGGGCCAACGGCTAGAAGGGGGCACCGGACTGTCCGGTGTGCACCGGACATGTCCGGTGCGCCAACGGCTCCAAGTCTTCCAACGGTCGGCTTCGCTATTTAAGGAAGGAAATCGGGCACCAGACTGTCCGGTGCACCCGACGACAGAAGGCAAGAAAGGCCTTCCAGATCTGCTCTCAACGGCTCCTAGCTGCCTTGGGGCTATAAAAGGGACCCCTAGGCGCATGGAGGAGTACACCAAGCAACCTTAGAGCATTCTTGATCATCCACACTCAGTCTTTGCGCATTCGTTTGTCATTCTCAGTGATTCGAGCTCCGTTCTAGTGAGAACTTTGAGATAGTCTTTTGAGCTCGATTCTTGGCCGTGTGTGTGCGCATTTTGCTATGGATTTGTGTGTGTTGCTTCCCTCCCTTACTCCGTATTTCTTTGTGAATCTCAAGTGTAAGGGCGAGAGACTCCAAGTTGTGGAGATTCCTCGCAAACGGGATATTGAAAGGAAAAGCAAAACACTGTGGTATTCAAGTTGGTCTTTGGACTGCTTGAGAGGGGTTGATTGCAACCCTCGTCCGTTGGGACGCCACAACGTGGAGTAGGCAAGCATTGGTCTTGGCCGAACCACGGGATAAACCACTGTGTCACCTCTGTGTTTGATCTCTTGTGGTATTGTGTTTTGTTGAGACTCCTCTCTAGCCACTTGGCAATTATTGTGCTAACACTTAACAAGTTTTTGTGGCTATAAGTTTAAGTTTCCCAGGATCACCTATTCACCCCCCCTCTAGGTGCTCTCAATTGGTATCAGAGCCGTTCTCTTCAAAAAAAAGGGACTAACCGCCCGAAGAGATGGATCCTAAAGGCAAGGGGATGGTGATCAACGACAAGGAGAAGGAGTCCTTCGTCAACGAGCCCAATGATGACAAGCCCACCGACTCAGGCTCGGGCCACAAAATAAAAGACGGGAGGAAGAAGAAGACAAGGCGCATCAAGGAAATTGTCTACTACGACAGCGACGAATCTTCCTCCTCCCAAAAGGACGACGACGACTACGATAGACAAAAGACGGTTAACTCAAACTTTTCTTTCGATTATTCGCGCATCCTGCATAGTTCAAATGCTAAATTGCTCCCCATTCCACTTGGCAAGCCCCCTCACTTTGATGGAGAGGATTACGGATTTTGGAGCCACAAAATGCGTACTCACCTGTTTTCTCTTCATCCAAGCATTTGGGAGATTGTGGAAAGTGGAATGAAATTTGATAGCTCAGATAGCCCTGTGTTTATTAATGAACAGATTCATAAAAATGCACAAGCTACTACTGTGTTGCTAGCTTCTTTGTGCAGGGACGAGTATCACAAGGTGAGCGGCTTGGACAATGCCAAGCAGATCTGGGACACCCTCAAGATCTCTCATGAGGGAAACGATGTCACCTTGCTCACCAAAATGGAGTTGGTGGAGGGCGAGCTTGGACGGTTCGCGATGATAAGGGTCGAGGAGCCGACACAAACATACAACCGGCTCAAGACCCTTATCAACAAAATAAGGAGCTACGGGAGCACGCGATGGACGGACCACGACGTCGTTCGCCTAATGCTAAGGTCATTTACCGTTCTTGATCCTCATTTGGTGAACAATATTCGTGAAAATCCCAGGTACACCAAGATGTCGCCCGAAGAAGTTCTTGGGAAATTCGTTAGCGGGCGAATGATGATCAAGGAGGCGAGGTACGTGGACGACGCCTTGAATGGTCCGATCAACGAGCCGCAACCCCTTGCTCTCAAGGCAACACGAAGCAAGGAGGCGCTACCTAGCAAGGTGGCACAGTTTGAGGCGGCCGGACTTAATGATGAAGAGATGGCTCTCATCATCAAAAGATTCAAGACGGTGCTTAAAGGTCGCAAGGGACAACCAAGCAAGACCAAAGCCAAGGGGAAGCGCTCATGCTTCAAATGCGGTAAGCTTGGTCATTTTATTGCTAACTGTCCCGACAATGATAGTGATCAGGATCAAGAGAACAAGAGGGAGAAAAAGAAGCATTACAAGAAGGCCAAGGGCGAGGCACATATCGGAAAGGAGTGGGATTCGGATTGCTCCTCCTCCGACTCCGACAATGAAGGACTCGCCGCCACCGCCTTCAACAAGTCATCTCTCTTCCCCAACGAGCATCACACTTGCCTCATGGCAAGGGAGAAGAAAGTAAGCACTCATGATACTAGTACTTATGCTTCTTCAAGTGAGGATGAGTCTAGTGATGATGATGAGATAGATTACTCATGCTTATTCAAGGGATTAGATAGATCTAAGATTAATAAGATTAATGAGTTGATTGATGCTTTGAATGACAAGAATAGATTACTAGAAAAACAAGAGGATCTTCTTTATGAAGAGCATGACAAATTTGTAGAAGCACAAAAATCTCATGCTTTAGAAGTTAAGAGAAATGAAATGCTTTCTTGTGAATTATCTTCTTGCCATGAGACAATTTCTAGCTTAAAGAGCATAAATGATGATTTAAATGCTAAGCTAGAAAAATCTAGTAAATTAACATCTTGTGTAGAACATGTTGTGATTTGCACTAGGTGTAAAGACTTTAATGTTGATGCTTGTAGTGAACACCTAGAGTGCATTTCTAAATTAAATGATGAAGTAACTAGTCTTAATGCCCAACTTAAGACTAGCAAGAGTAATTTTGATAAGCTAAAATTTGCAAGAGATGCCTACACAATTGGTAGACATCCCTCAATTAAGGATGGTCTTGGCTACAAGAGGGAAGCCAAGAACTTAACAAGCCATAAGGCTCCCATCTCCGCCAAGGAGAAAGGGAAGGCTCCTATGGCAAGTAGTGCTAAAAAGAACCATGCCTTTATGTACCATGATAGGAGACAAACTAAAAATGCTTATAGGAGTTATAATGCTTATGATGAGTTTGATTCTCATGCAATGTTTGCTTCTAGTTCTTCCTATGTGTATGATAGAAATGTTGGTAGGAGAAATGTTGTTCATAATATGCCTAGGAGAAATGTTGTTAATGTTCCTAGGAAAGTTAATGAACCTTCTACAATTTATCATGCCTTAAATGCTTCCTTTGCTATTTGTAGAAAGGATAGGAAAATAGTTGCTAGGAAGTTAGGGGCAAAATGCAAGGGAGACAAAACTTGCATTTGGGTCCCTAAGGATATTTGTGCTAACCTTGTAGGACCCAACATGAGTTGGGTACCTAAGACCCAAGCCTAAATTTTCCTTGCAGGTTTATGCATCCGGGGGTTCAAGCTGGATTATCGACAGCGGATGCACAAACCATATGACGGGGGAGAAGAAGATGTTCACCTCCTACGTCAAGAATAAGGATTCCCAAGATTCAATAATATTCGGTGATGGGAATCAAGGCAAGGTAAAAGGGTTAGGTAAAATTGCAATATCTAATGAGCACTCTATCTCTAATGTGTTTTTAGTTGAGTCTCTTGGTTATAATTTGCTATCTGTTAGTCAATTATGCAATATGGGATATAATTGTCTTTTTACAAATGTAGATGTGTCTGTCTTTAGAAGAAGTGATGGTTCACTAGCATTTAAGGGTGTATTAGACGGCAAACTTTATTTAGTTGATTTTGCAAAAGAGGAGGCCGGTCTAGATGCATGCTTAATTGCTAAGACTGGCATGGGCTGGCTGTGGCATCGCCGCTTAGCACATGTGGGGATGAAGAACCTTCACAAGCTTCTAAAGGGAGAACACGTGATAGGTTTGACTAATGTGCATTTCGAAAAAGATAGACCTTGTGCAGCTTGTCAAGCAGGTAAACAAGTGGGAGGAGCGCATCACAGCAAGAATGTGATGACCACTTCAAGACCCCTGGAGTTACTACATATGGACCTCTTCGGACCCGTCGCCTATCTAAGCATAGGAGGAAGTAAGTATGGTCTAGTTATTGTTGATGACTTTTCCCGGTTCACTTGGGTGTTCTTTTTGCAGGATAAGTCTGAAACCCAAGGGACCCTCAAGCGCTTCCTAAGGAGAGCTCAAAATGAGTTTGAGCTCAAAGTGAAGAAGATCAGGAGCGACAACGGGTCCGAGTTCAAGAACCTTCAAGTGGAGGAGTTTCTTGAGGAGGAGGGGATCAAGCACGAGTTCTCCGCTCCCTACACACCACAGCAAAATGGTGTGGTAGAGAGGAAGAACAGGACACTCATTGATATGGCGAGGACGATGCTTGGAGAGTTCAAGACCCCCGAGTGCTTTTGGTCGGAAGCCGTGAACACGGCTTGTCACGCCATCAACAGGGTCTACCTTCACCGCCTCCTCAAGAAGACGTCGTATGAGCTTCTAACCGGTAACAAACCCAATGTATCTTACTTTCGTGTATTTGGGAGCAAATGCTACATTCTAGTGAAGAAGGGTAGAAATTCTAAGTTTGCTCCCAAAGCTGTAGAAGGGTTTTTGTTAGGTTATGACTCAAATACAAAGGCGTATAGAGTCTTCAACAAATCATCGGGTTTGGTTGAAGTCTCTAGCGACGTTGTATTTGATGAGACTAATGGCTCTCCAAGAGAGCAAGTTGTTGATTGTGATGATGTAGATGAAGAAGATGTTCCGTCGGCCGCTATACGAACCATGGCGATTGGAGAAGTGCGGCCACAGGAACAAGATGAACGAGATCAACCTTCTTCCTCAACAACGGTGCATCCCCCAACTCAAGACGATGAACAGGTTCATCAACAGGAGGCGTGTGATCAAGGGGGAGCACAAGATGATCATGTGATGGAGGAAGAAGCGCATCCGGCACCTCCAACCCAAGTTCGAGCGATGATTCAAAGGAATCATCCCGTCGATCAAATTCTGGGTGATATTAGCAAGGGAGTAACAACTCGATCTCGATTAGTTAATTTTTGTGAGCATTACTCCTTTGTCTCTTCTATTGAGCCTTTCAGGGTAGAGGAGGCCTTGCTAGATCCGGACTGGGTGGTGGCCATGCAGGAGGAGCTCAACAATTTCAAGCGTAATGAAGTTTGGACACTGGTGCCTCGTCCCAAGCAAAATGTTGTGGGAACCAAGTGGGTGTTCCGCAACAAACAAGACGAGCACGGGGTGGTGACAAGGAATAAGGCTAGACTTGTGGCAAAAGGTTATGCCCAAGTCGCAGGTTTGGACTTTGAGGAGACTTTTGCTCCTGTGGCTAGGCTAGAATCAATTCGTATCTTGCTAGCATATGCTGCTCACCATTCTTTCAGGTTGTACCAAATGGATGTGAAGAGCGCTTTCCTCAACGGGCCGATCAAAGAGGAGGTATACGTAGAGCAACCCCTTGGCTTCGAGGATGAACGGTACCCCGACCACGTGTGTAAGCTCTCTAAGGCGCTCTATGGACTTAAGCAAGCCCCAAGAGCATGGTATGAATGCCTTAGAGACTTTCTAATTGTTAATGCTTTCAAGGTTGGGAAAGCCGATCCAACTCTCTTTACTAAGACATGTGATGGTGATCTGTTTGTGTGCCAAATTTATGTAGATGACATAATATTTGGTTCTACTAACCAAAAGTCTTGTGAAGAGTTTAGCAGGGTAATGACGCAGAAATTCGAGATGTCGATGATGGGCGAGTTGAACTACTTCCTTGGGTTCCAAGTGAAGCAACTCAAGGACGGCACCTTCATCTCCCAAACGAAGTACACGCAAGATCTGCTAAAGCGGTTTGGGATGAAGGACGCCAAGCCCGCAAAGACGCCGATGGGAACCGACGGACACACCGACCTCAACAAAGGAGGTAAGTCCGTTGATCAAAAAGCATACCGGTCAATGATAGGGTCTTTACTTTATTTATGTGCTAGTAGACCAGATATTATGCTTAGCGTATGCATGTGTGCTAGATTTCAATCCGATCCTAAGGAGTGTCACTTAGTGGCGGTGAAGCGAATTCTAAGATATTTGGTTGCTACGCCTTGCTTCGGGCTCTGGTATCCAAAAGGGTCTACCTTTGACTTGGTTGGATACTCAGATTCCGACTATGCTGGATGTAAGGTCGATAGGAAGAGTACATCGGGAACGTGCCAATTCTTAGGAAGGTCCCTGGTGTCGTGGAAATCTAAGAAACAAACTTCCGTTGCCCTATCCACCGCTGAAGCCGAGTACGTTGCCGCAGGACAGTGCTGCGCGCAACTACTTTGGATGAGGCAAACCCTCCGGGACTTTGGCTACAATCTGAGCAAAGTCCCACTCCTATGTGATAATGAGAGTGCTATCCGCATGGCGGAAAATCCTGTTGAACACAGCCGCACAAAGCACATAGACATCCGGCATCACTTTTTGAGGGACCACCAGCAAAAGGGAGATATCGAAGTGTTTCATGTTAGCACCAAGAACCAGCTAGCCGATATCTTTACCAAGCCTCTAGATGAGAAGACCTTTTGCAGGCTGCGTAGTGAGCTAAATGTCTTAGATTCGCGGAACTTGGATTGAATTGTAGCATACATGTGTTTATGCCTTTAATCATGTTCATTCTGCATTTTGTTGCTTATTGTGGTGCTCAAGTTGTACAAACACTCCCTGGACCTCACAAGTCCGTTGCAAAGTGATGCACAGTTTTAGGGGGAGATGTGTTACAACTTGACCCTTTGAGACTAACCATATGCTTGAGTTTACTTGATTTAGTCTCGAAGGAGAATTGAAAGGGAAAAGGTGGACTTGGACCATGAAAGACTTCCACTGCACTTCGATGAGAGGGTAACTTATTCCAAGTTCATCTCATGAACTCTTATTGCCTTTGTATTCTTATTGAAGATTTTGGTGAGGCAATGGGGTTCAAGGGCCAAGATTGATCCCGTTTTGGTGCTTGATGCCAAAGGGGGAGAAAATAAAGGCCAAAGCGATAAATGGATCAGCTACCACTTGAGAGATTTTGAAAATAGTAGGATAGAGCTTTTGGTTTGTCAAAACTCTTTTGTTGTCTCTCTTGTCAAAAGTTGGCTTCTTGTGGGGAGAAGTATTGATTATGGAAAAAAGGGGGAGTTTTTGAAATCTTTGATCAATCTCTTTTGGAATGACTCTCTTTATGCTTCAACATGTGTGTTTGACTTAGAGATAGAGATTTGAGTTTGATTTGCAAAAACAAACCAAGTGGTGGCAAAGGATGATCCATATATGCTAAAATTGAATCAAAATAAATTCGAGTTTTATTTAAAGTGATATTGCACTTGTTCTAGTTGCTTTATGTTGTGTTGGCATAAATCACCAAAAAGGGGGAGATTGAAAGGGAAATGTGCCCTTGGGCCATTTCTAAGTATTTTGGTGATTGAGTGCCAACACAAGTGCTTAAATGTGAATTCATGCTTATGGATGGACAAAGTGCAAAACAAGAGCAAAGGTATGTTTCTAAGTCTTAGTACATTGGTTTTGTGTACTAATATACTTGTCTAAGTATTAGAAACAGAAAGAAGAAGAAAAGAGAAGAGTTGGCTGTGTACAGCCAAAAGGCTGTTTCGGTCTGGGGCACCGGACTGTCCGGTGGTGCACCGGACAGTGTCCGGTGGTGCACCTGACAGTGTCCGGTGCGCCAGGCTGCCTCGAGCGAAGTAGCCGCTCTTGGGAATTCGCCGACGGCGTACGGCTATAATTCACCGGACTGTCCGGTGTGCACCGGACTGTCCGGTGAGCCAACGGTCGGCCGGGCCAACGGTCGGCCGCGCGATCTATGCGGGACACGTGGCCGGGCCAACGGCTAGAAGGGGGCACCGGACTGTCCGGTGTGCACCGGACTGTCCGGTGTGCACCGGACATGTCCGGTGCGCCAACGGCTCCAAGTCTTCCAACGGTCGGCTTCGCTATTTAAGGAAGGAAATCGGGCACCGGACAGTGTCCGGTGTGCACCGGACTGTCCGGTGCACCCGACGACAGAAGGCAAGAAAGGCCTTCCAGATCTGCTCTCAACGGCTCCTAGCTGCCTTGGGGCTATAAAAGGGACCCCTAGGCGCATGGAGGAGTACACCAAGCAACCTTAGAGCATTCTTGATCATCCACACTCAGTCTTTGCGCATTCGTTTGTCATTCTCAGTGATTCGAGCTCCGTTCTAGTGAGAACTTTGAGATAGTCTTTTGAGCTCGATTCTTGGCCGTGTGTGTGCGCATTTTGCTGTGGATTTGTGTGTGTTGCTTCCCTCCCTTACTCCGTATTTCTTTGTGAATCTCAAGTGTAAGGGCGAGAGACTCCAAGTTGTGGAGATTCCTCGCAAACGGGATATTGAAAGGAAAAGCAAAACACTGTGGTATTCAAGTTGGTCTTTGGACTGCTTGAGAGGGGTTGATTGCAACCCTCGTCCGTTGGGACGCCACAACGTGGAGTAGGCAAGCGTTGGTCTTGGCCGAACCACGGGATAAACCACTGTGTCACCTCTGTGTTTGATCTCTTGTGGTATTATGTTTTGTTGAGACTCCTCTCTAGCCACTTGGCAATTATTGTGCTAACACTTAACAAGTTTTTGTGGCTATAAGTTTAAGTTTCCCAGGATCACCTATTCACCCCCCCTCTAGGTGCTCTCAGTGTTAAGCGTTTGTTTCTTTCGAGGAACACATCTAGGCACATGAGATGGCATAAAGAACGTGAACGAGGGGACACTCATGTGATGACGCACCCGTCTGACAGTGATGCGTGGAAGGCTCTAGATGACTTTGATCCAGAATTTGCTAGTGAAGCGAGAAATATTCGAATTGGGTTGGCGACAGATGGTTTCACACCTTTCAATACGAACGCAACATCATATTCTTGTTGGCCTGTTTTTGTTATTCCATACAACCTTCCACCTCATCTGTGCATGAAATATGATTACATGTTTCTTTCCCTAATTATTCCTGGTCCAGACCATCCTGGGAAAGGGCTGAATGTGATGATGCAACCCTTGATCGATGATCTCAAAAAGTTATGGAAAGGAGTCGAAGCATACGATTGCTACAAAAACGAGAAATTCACACTTCGAGTTGCATATTTGTGGTCCATTCATGATTTCATGGCATACAGTTTATTTGCTGGATGGAGCTGCCATGGAACTCTGACATGTCCAATATGTGGTAAGGATACAGATTGTTTCCGCCTTGAGTTTGGAGGGAAGATCTGTTACTTTGACTGCCACAGATGCTTCTTGCCCCAAAAACACCTGTATAGGTTCGAGGTTAACACCTTTAAGAAGGGCACTATCGTGACAAAGGGACCACCCAGGCGTCTTAGCGGAATAGAGATTGAGGCTATGCTTAATAATTTGAAAGAGAATGAAAGTGGTGATGGATACATAGGTTTTGGAACCGAGCATAACTGGACACATAAATGTGGTTTATGGGAACTACCTTATGTTAAGGCATTGATTCTGATGCATAACATTGACGTCATGCATCAGGAACGTAATGTTGGTGAAAGCATTCTAAGTACCTGCATGAATCTAGGTGACAAAACAAAAGACAATATAAAGGCCAGAAAGGACTTAGCAAAACTTTGTAACCGACCAACCCAGGAACTCGACGAAAATGGAAAAAAGCCACGTGCTCAATTTTGTCTAAAACCTAAACAGAAGAAAGAAGTAATGGAATGGTTGAAAATTTTGAAATTCCCAGATGGTTATGCGGCCGGGTTTAGGAGAGCTGTGAACTTAAAGACAAATAAAATAACTGGATTGAAGAGCCATGATTATCATATAATGATGGAAAGGCTCCTCCCTGTAATGTTCCGAGGGTACTTGAAAGTCAGTATCTGGCAGGCTTTAGCTGAGTTAAGCTACTTTTATAGGCAACTTTGTGCTAAAGAAATAAACAAAGATGTGATGGAGAAGTTGGAGACAGAAATTCCTGTCCTTATATGCAAGTTGGAAAAAATATTCCCCCCAGGATTCTTCAATCCAATGCAACATCTACTTGTCCACCTTCCATATGAAGCTAAGGTTGGTGGTCCTGTGCAATACAGGTGGATGTACCATATTTAAAGGGCATTAAAGAAGCTTAGTTCAATGGTTGGTAACAAAGGAAGAGTTGAAGGGTGTATAGCTGAAGAATTCAAATATAAAGAGGTAGCGGCCTTCACGAGTGTATACTTTGCAGACGAGCACAATATCAATGCCCCTACATTGAGGTATCATGATGACAAAGTAGGGACCCGCAGCAATCTCCAAATTTTTGAGATTGAGGGCAAGACTGTTGGGGCATCCACAGAATATCATCCTGAGCGCGAAGAAAAGTTGGACGCTTTGCTCTATATGTATGAAAATATGGATGAAATGACTCAATATTTCAAGTAAGATGACTCCATATTTCAATTTGTTTACTTGTAGTAATCGTGTTCCGCACCTCATTTGTTTACTTGTTGTAACAGAGAATTCCAATCGCATCTTAATGAGAAATTGTCCTCGAGGCAGTATGAAAACGCGCTTCGAGGAAGACATGGGAAGCCCAATTTCATTAATTGGTTTCGAAATTATGTAAATAACCTAACACTCTTGTTCTACTTTATATATTTTGTTTTAGAAATCTAATTTCACCATCTGATTGGCAGTGTGACAAAATTCCAAATTTAGACGAGGACTTGCTTCAGATGTCTTACGCAATCGTAAAAGTCAGAAGCTACGGTCGTTACGACATTAAGGGGTTTCGTTTTCGTTCGACCAAATTTGAATGTACTCGTCCATTTGCGGCGACAAAAAATACTGGAGTTGTATGCAGGGCAGTCGATGATCGTGGAAGAGAGATGAATTATTATGGAGTTATTAATGACATACTCGAGTACGACTTTGCCGGGAGCAAAAATCTTAAGGTGGTGTTTTTCAAATGTGATTGGTTTGATCCCAATCAAGGGACTGTAGAAAACCAATTTGGCATGGTAGAAGTCAAACATGAGCTCAAAACAAGTGCATGTAGCAAATTTGTTCTTGCTCACCAAGTTGACCAGGTGTACTACATACCATATCCATCTATAAAGCTGGAAGCCACATGGGTAGTGTACAAAGTGAATCCTCGTGAACAGTTACACACCAGGGGTGAATGGTTCGAGGCGGAAGTTGAAGAAATTTACCAAGAAGATGAACTTCCGACCAATTTTAATATAGATACTGAGGTTTTGGCAGAATCATTAGTGGGAGATCCTGAAGATGTAGTAAGCCCCAAAAAACGGAAACGGAAGTCAAAGAAGAAAACATCGAATCGAAGAAAACAATTTGATCCTAATTTTGAATACGACTAAAAAGTAATTATATATTTATTGTTCATTTCAATACATTATGTTCATTTACATTATGTTCATTTCAATACATTATGTTCATTTACATTATGCTCAATTACTAATTTGATTTTGTTTTAATAACAGGATGTCTAAAAAGGTCAAGCAGCTCGCTAAGGGACTAGCGCGGAGAGCCTCCATTTTTGGTAGAAAGGAGGACTTAGTGTTCCAGGGCACTAGTTCAAGCTCGAGCAGGCGTAGAGCTTTGTTGGAGCATGTTCCAGAGTTGCAGGGTCAGGCAGTCGGCGTACAGAGGAATGAGGTAACCAATATATTTGTTTTGTAATGTAATATTTGTATGAGTTCGAATAACTAAATTATTAATTTTGATCTATAGGATGAGCCTGAAGATGAGGAAGAGACAGAGGAGTGGAGACAAGTGGAAGATGAGGAAGAGACAGGGTGGGGTGAATGGCCCAATGATGGAGGGTCGGGAGTTGGGGGAGCTAGTGGGTCAAGGGAAGGAGAAGCTGGTGTTTCAGGTGGAGGTTCTGGAAGCGGGGGAGTTGGAGGGTCTTCACGGGTCCGGAAGCCGCGGAAGACTAGTTGGGTCCCCCCTCCTAAAGAACCAGTTAACAAGGTTGAGATAATCCCGAGTGGAGATGGGTAAGAGCATATTTGCTTTGTTCTTATGTCTTACACATTGATGATAAATAATTTTTTTTGAATTTGACAATTGTGCTTGTGTTGTTAGGGCTTGGCTGGATAGTAGTTTCACCGGCAAAGATCGTGTAAGGCAAGTAAATAAAGTGTTGGGCAATATCTGTCGTATGAGATGGCCTGGATTGGTGATTGAGAATGGTATTGAGGTCCCTGTCACAAGATGGGATCAATACGGCCTTGCGGTTAACGCGCAACATGGGAATGCGCAAGGTGCAGTTTGGCACGACTTCTGGGTATGTTTATCTATCTTCTTGCGAAGTTATCAGCTCAATGATTGATTCATATTATGGATTCTTGACTATGTTTCTTTTTCAGAAATATTATAAGTTGCCTGATGGAGATACTCATACCGAGCATGCACACTCCGTGTTCCATAAGAACGCGACAGATGTTGTTGCGGATATGATGTACTATGTTCGAATCCAGGTGATTAATCAAGCTATGTTGAGTAGTGAAGGACGACGAGCAACCAGTAAGAGCGAGGCGTCACAATATGGACTTTCTATGACTGAGCAAGATTTTCTTCAGGTAATCGATGTTTTTGCTTATGTTGGAAAAAATTGATGTTTTTGCATATGATGTACTGTGTTCCTTGTATATGTTACAGTTACTTATAAATGAATTGTGTTTCCATAGCATTCGATTCCATGGATAGCCGCCAATGATGTTGCTTGGCGTGCCTTATGCCGTTATTGGGCTTCAGATAATTTCAAGGCAAAGTCTATACGACAAAGTTCCAATCGTGGAACCGAGTCGTATCACAAGTATGGAGGTGATGATCACTTTCGTTTGGCAAAACGAATGGTAAGTACAGGAAACTAGCAGTGGTGTAGTTTTGTTGATTGTATATGACTTGATGTCATTTCTGATTATAATGTTTGTCAAATGTACGTACAGGAAGCTAGCAGTGGTGTAGTGCCCAGTGATGTTCAAATATACCTGAGGGGGCACAGAGGACCTGATCCTGCAAATCCATATGTGTTGTGTAGCCAAAAGGCAACAGATCGTCTGGTGAGTGTTTTGAAATGCTTGGTAGATTTTGTTCATATGAATTTATGTATGTGCCCAGTGATGTAAGATTGCATTGTTCTTTTGTATGGAGGCTGCATATGCTGAGGCGATGTCTAGTCAGCACGGATCGGACTATGATTGGAGGACCGCACCTATTGATCCTCAGGCTGTGTATGCAAGTGGTGGAAAACCCCATGGAAGGTGTGGACTCTACATACCTTATCTTATTTCATCGGTTTAAGTACAATAGATTATTTTTGAATCTGTCGTGATGTTACTTGTTTGAAGGTACTCGATTTTCGATAACGTCATTGACTCGAGCCAGGTGACGGTTCAGAGGGGAGGTTCGTCGAGGTCTGCTGCTCGTAGCTCCCGTCGCTCTACTCAGGATACTGCAGAAGTTGAGCAACTACGAGAAGAGCTTAGGCAACATCAGGAGCGGCAAAGGGTTCAGGAGGAATACTTGAGGCAGCATGCTGCTCAACAAGAATACTATGCTACTCAGTTTCAACAACAGCAAGCACTGATACAAGTAAGTTCAAAAAGATCATTCATTTTAAGTTATGTATTGATTTAAAACACTGACATTAATGTGTTCGGAAATTTGGTAGCAACTAGCACAAGCCCAAGGGATACAATTTCCGATGGCCCCCCACCTCCACCTTCCATACATTTTCCTTGGCCTTCACCTCCACCTCCACCTACCGGACATCAGGTATGCAAATTTATCATAATTTACTTGTTACATTACGATGTAACTCCGTGAATGTCATTTGTATAGGTATATGAGACTCCTCCAGCTACCTTGCCGGCGCAGCAACAAGATGATGGGTTAGACTTTGTCAATACGCTCTTCGCGAGTGGAGGTAGCGAGCATCACTCTTCGATATTTCCTGATGTTGATCGACAGTAGTGGGCTTCCATTCGATGTGTTTTGTGAGACTTCAAACTTGTGTCTTGTGAGACTTGTGAATTCTTATGTCGAGGTGGATTTGACTTGTGAGACTTGTGTCTTGTGAATTCTTATGTATGTTAGATGATATATGTGATATGTTGTGTATTGTGGCTGTTATATATATTTGTGGCTGTTATATATATTTGTTATGTATGCAATGTGTTGAATTGCCAAAAACAAAATGTATATTAAGTGCTGGTCATATTAACTTCCGAGAGGCGTGGAAAACTCTCGGAAGTTAATTATTAACTTCCGAGAGGCCGTCGGAAGTTATTCCGCGGACGGAGTTAGTCCGTGCTGGACGGCGTCAGCAATTAACTTCTGAGAGGCGGACGCCCCCTCGGAAGTTAATAATTAACTTCCGAGAGGCGGACGGCCCTCTCGGAAGTTTCTTTAACTTCTGAGAGTCCGTCGGAAGTAAGCCTAACTTCCGACTAATTTGTTCCGACGGACTAACTTCCGACGGTTTCGGCTAACTTCCGACGGTTTGAATAACTTCCGAGAGTTTTGCGCTAACTTCCTACGGTGTAGGCCCTCGGAAGTTAGGTATTTTGGTGTAGTGCAAGGAAAGGGCTTCGAGGAACTAAGCGAAGGTGAAGGCCAAGCGACAGCTTGTGGACCGAGGTACCATGGCTAAGGTGAAGAAGAGAGTACTTGCACTTAGTCGATGAACTAATCAGCTATGAAGAGTTATAACATGTTGATGCATCAGCAAGGTGACTTGAAGCCATGATTTGAACTCATACATGGTGATATGGTACAAGTCACAGGGTTTGATTTATGTTTGCTTCAAAAGGTGAGACAAAGATGTTTGCGATCCTTATGAAGCAACGCCATGGAGAAATCACACATGAGACGCCAATTACTCAAGGAGTTTACTTAATTATATTTTATTTAACTTGAGTATAGGAATCGTCGTACTATAAAGAGGGATCCAAAAAAAGAAGGTTGGTGTTTGCCAAAGCTCAAGCCTCTATATTCAAAAGCTATTTTTGAAAACCAAAAATCTCTTGAACGTTCTATGGTTGACCGCGGTTAGGTTTGAGAAACCTAGAGTGTTCTTGTTGAAAAGCAGCTGAACTTCTTCAACTGCAGCTGAGCTTTTCAGCTGAGCTAAACTTCAGCTGAGTTGAGCTTCTTCAGCTGCAGCTGAGCTGAACTTCAGCTGAGTTGAGCTTTCTCAACTCCAGCTGAACTTCAAGTTCAACCAGGGTCTAGGGCAAGTTCAACCAGGGTCCAGAGAGGTTCAACCGGTGTCCAGAGAAAGTTCAGCCGAGGTATTTTCCCCAGACCTCACTGGTCAAAACCGGTTGAACCGGTCCTAGGGGAGGTTCAACCGGTGTCAAGGTCACCTGACCGGTCTGACCTCCTGACTGGCAGACTGACTGCCAGTCTGACCCTCAGGCGGTTGAACCGGCCCTAGGGCCGGTTCAACCGGTGTCAGGACCTGTTTTTACAGTCTGACCTGCAGTCTGCCAGTCTGACTAGCAGACTATCTGTCAGCCTGCCCCAGGCGGTTGAACCGGTCTTAGGGGCGGTTCAACCGGTCTTGGTCAACTTGACCAGTCTGCAGGTCAGTCTGCCAGTCAGTCTGACAGTCAGACTGGCAGACAGTCTGCCTGACCTGCCAGGGGCGGTTCAACCGGTCTCAATCAGAAAAATCTGCCCAACGGCTAGTTTTGAGCTCCACCTATATATACTCACTCCTACCTCTCTCCCCACACATAAGAGCATGACCCAAACTCCATTTCTAACTTGAAGAACACCTCCCACTCTCTCTCACACATCTCTTGCCTCTCCCATTTCAAATCTTTGGAGAGAAATCTTTGAGTGAGTTTGAGAGCTGCGGTTTTTGTGCTTCATCTCCACATCTCTCTTGCTTTTCTTCATTCGAGCTTTGGTACTACATCGAGTTCTTTGTGGATTCATTACTCTTGGAGCTTCTAGCTCCTAGACGACTAGGTGTCTCTTGTGAGTCTCCAAATCTTGTGGAAGACCACAAGAAAGTTTGTATTACCCGCTCGTTTGAGCAAAGATTAGTGTGTGAGCTTGACCTTTGTGGTCGGCAAAGGGAGGATTAGGGTTGAAAGAGACCCGGCTCTTTGTGGGCGCCTCAACGAGGAAGTAGGGCACCTTGGTGGTGTGACCGAACCTCGGGATAAATCTTGTGTCTCTTGTGTTCTTGCTCATTGTGTTTGTTTGTGTTCTTCATTCTCTCACCATTCTGTGGAAGATTTGTTTATATCTGTTTGGTGTGTGGATTTTGAGAAGTGCCCTTCTCAGATCTACTACTTTGAACCATGTGGATCATTTAGAACATCTCATTTCCAAAGTTAACTGGGTGAATTTCGAGATCAATTCAATTTTACCCAGTTTGCTTCTAGTTTTTGTTGAAAAAGTTTTAACTTGCCAATTCACCCCCCCTCTAGGCAACTTTCAATTGGTATCAGAGCCTAATCCTCGTTCTAACGCTTAACCGCGTGAGGAAAAGATCATGTCGGGGGGACTAAGAAACGAAAGTGCTTCTAAGCTTGAAAAAGTTGAGATTGTCTCGACTTCATCTTTTGGTGCAGATGTTGATCCTAGGGCAATAGATCTTGCCATGAGAATCGTCGAAAAGATGTTCCTCAAAATGAAGGAAGATGAGGCGAAGAACAAAATTGAAGAAGAAAATGATCGATGGAGACCAAACGACAAATCCACCTCTTCACAAGGTTCGTCTTTCAAATCCACTTCTCATATGTGCTTTATTGCTAATGGGAGTGACAGTGAAAGCGAAAGTGAGGATGAGGAGGAGCAAGAAAGTGATAGTGAAGATGAGGATGATCTTCAACAATTCTTCGCTCAGCTAAGCAAGAAACATCGGATGAGCTTGCTCAAACTCATGAAAAGAGCGGAAGAACAAAAAGAAATGCTTCATAAGCAAGAAGACTTCCTCATCAGAAAAATTGAAGACTTAGAGAAGTTGACCAAAGAGCATGAGAAGCTAAAGTGCTCTCATGATGATTTGGTCCAAAGGTATGAAGACATTTCAATTGAGAAAATTAAAGTTGTTAATCATTCATCATATATTGCTCAATTAGAAAATAAAAATGCTATGTTCAAGAACACGATAGAAAGGCTAAATATTGAAAATCTAGCTTTGCAAGAAAAACATGATATGCTTGTGTGCTCTCATAATAAATTTATGGATTCACATATCATGTTAGAAATGGCTCATGAGGTTGTGTTAACTAATTTGAAATCATACCAACCTCACTTATGCACATGTACTCAAACAGAAACTATATTATCATGTGCTAACAAATGTTGCTCTCAAGAAGGCCAATCTTCCATTGAGCTAAAACTTTCAGGAACAAGTAATGTTTCCTATGCAAAAGAAAACAATGAGCTCAAGGAAGAAAATGAGAGGCTAAAAAGGAGCTTGATTCAATTGAAGGGAAAGTGTCATGCTCAACCTTCTCAAGATAACCGTGATAATATGGTGAAAAAGCTTGAGAAGGGGACAATAGTAGCATGCACAAAACCCCTTCAAAAGAATATCAAGCTTTCCAAGAAGGACATGAGCAAACATCAAGAGAAGAAAGCCAAAGCTCATGTCAAGTGCCTCAACCACGCCTCCACATGCTCCACACAAGGTAACAAACAAGTCACTCTTCCAAATAAGAGAAGATGCGCTAGAAAGTGTTATCAATGTCATGAGAAGGGACATGAGATTAAGTCTTGTCCCTACACAAAGGATAGTGGCTTAACTTTAGAAAGAAAGAGGCTCACTAACCATGTAGCAAACATGAAGCAAGGCAAGAAGGAGTCTTGCAAAATTAAAAATCAGATTTGCTACACTTGCCGAAGAAAGGGACACCTATGCAAGGATTGTCCCATGAGTGAGTATCCTAAGCCTATCATGTCAATTCATTCATATTCTCTTAGGAGACCCAAAAATGAGACTTGTGCTAGAAAGGTGATGAGTTCACCACATTCTAGGACTAAGGCTATTTGGGTGCCTAAGTCCTTATTGGCTAACCTTGATGGACCCATCATGAGATGGGTACCAAAATATACTTAATAAGATTTTGCAGGTACCTAGAGATGATATGAAGCTTTGGGGTGCTTGAGCAATTTAACTCAATCTTTATCTCAAGCTATCAATCTTACATTGTCTATCCTTTAAGATTGACCCAAAGATGAATTTAGTTGTTATATCACTAACTTCATATTCATCTCTAGCAAGAACTTGTGTTGTAGGGAATAAGGATTAACCTTTGTCAAGCAAAAGGCCTACAACTAAGGGATATCCAAAGGATGGTAAAAATTAAATCTTAGGTGCACATTGCTTTTAATTATTATATTCCTTTGTGTCTTTTGTAGCCACATAGGAAAAATGAAGCACATGAGAATGAACTTAAAATATTTTACCTTGCTTTGGAAAGAATCCAATTATATGGTAGATTGCATATTTGTTATTCTTATATGTGGCAATCTACATACTTTAATTGATGATAATTAATTCGTGGCATATTTCAAATGAATTATCGTATTATTGCCATGACCTAGACATAAAGAGGATTATCCCATGTTCTTAAATGAATAGAGTGCTAAGTAAGAAATTCAAATTCTTAAAGCACTTATCAAAAGGGGAATTCTCTATATGACTAGAGTTGTGAGACTAATGTTTCTATCTAAGTGTTTATGTAGTCTCACAACATGAGAATGTGTTTCTCAAATGGAGTGTGCCATTCAACATTCAAAGAAGATCGAACCAATACTATGTGATGTATTCATTCTCGTTTAAATTGGTTTTGAGTCTTCTACATTAATCACTCACCATGCTATGAATTAAACTTGCCATGTAAACTTAATTAAATAATCATGCTTTGTTCACCTTGTTTAATTTTGGTGTTACGCATGATGCTTGTAAGGGCAATTTAGTTCATATCATGAGGTTTCCTTATTTTAGTAACCTTCTTGTCATGCATATACTAGAGGTTTCTAAATAGGAAACTATTGTTTGTGTTTCTAATGCAATCTCTTCTAAGCCATTTCATGAAAATTCATAAGTAGAGATTGTGCTATTTCATTTGGTAAAATCACAAGCATTAAAGGTTAATCTTCACCTAAAAGAAAGATTAGGAATGCTCAAGGCAAAAGTATGGAACTAGTTGTTTCATTTGGTATGTGACCAATAATAGTTCCTTTCAAGTGGCATTCTTTCAATTGGTAATAATCTATTTTATGGAAAGAAATGTCAATATGAAGGTTAAATTCCTTTTGACTTAAATTTGTAAATTGGTGCATATTATTAATTCACTCATCCATGTGCATTAACTTAAAAAGAATTTAACTTATGCCTTTATGCCTCATAAATGATGATTTGTTTGCAATTCATATCTAAAGATCACCATTCATTAAACACTTCCATGTACTACTAATATCTCTTTTCAAAGTTCTTTTTCAACTAGTATTAAAAGGAAAAGAGATAATAAGCTAAAGAAGGAAGTCTCCACAAATGATGAAAAGAAGAATACTGCGATGACACCACCACAGATAGTAATATCTTTAAAATTGGTATAACAAATGGTACGCTCTACTTGGTGGTAAGTATTCTTAACGATAAGTTAATTCATTGCAAATTTGTCATGCCTTGACCAATATATGTAATGTACTCCTCATGAGACTCTTAACTGAATTGAAAGTGCATGTGGCAAGTCATTCAAATACTTGATGCACATATCTAGTGGGAGAACATTATATATCTTGTGTCGTAGAGAATAAGTTTCCCTTGAGTAAGCTATATTAAGACAATCCAAAATGGTAAATTTCTATCTCATTCATATGGATTGTAATCTTTGTTTTCTAAATAGCTACAATTGATGCAGTTTAAAATTCCCTTATCGTTAAATCTAAAAGTGCATAAGAATCCTTTTTGTTGATATTCATCACATACATATGCACTAACATGGATATGATTTTAAACTGTAAAAGGTACAATTAGTGATCCATACTCTCTAAATTTTGGAAACCCATATTTTGATATCTTAGAAATCTACTTCAATCGATATCCATATGCTTCACACTGGATTGGATCACTAAGTTGTAAATTCCATGCATAACTTGTCCTCATTGGTTAAGATATGATATGAATGCCTGTGTGACTAACCTTGATAAGCTAGGTGCACTCAAGGTCAAGCTAGGTACATTATCAAGAAGACGTTCACCAATTATGATGTATCAATAAAAGTTGAAGCCAAGAATAAGTCCCTAAGAAACAACCATGGACGAAGGGCACTTGGCTACAACCCATCTAAGCATATAACATGATCAACATGGGTTGTTTGAAGAGCAAGTTAAGTGAAATGTAACAAAAGGAGAAAAGGCTCCTATTCTTAAGTCTAGCTCTTATCTGTATTATTACATATTGACTTGAAACCATGTAAGATGGTTGTCAAGTATATGTGGGTACCTACACAATGAGAAAGGCCACAATAACGATTGTGTGGGTACTCAAGGCTCTTCCTACTAATCTCAAAGGACCCAATTCAAATTGGGTACCAAGATATGAAGCTTAAACTTGTTTTGCAGGATCACTCCTTCAATGGATCAAGTTGGGTGCTCGATAAGGAATGTATAAATCATATTTGGAGATAGTAGCAAGGGTAGTAACAACTGAATCTCAAGTGCATATTATTTTCAAATCTTATCTCTTTTGTGACTTGTGTAGCCACTAAGAAAAAAGAAGCACTTGAGGATATACATCAGTTGTTGATTATGAAATAAAGGTCTAATTGGAAGATGAATGAATATTATCTTATGGTGAACAATCCAAAATTATGTGACGTATTCTCTATCTAGTTAATTTGGATTTGATTCTTCTTTATTAGACACTCACCAAAATATGGATTAAGTCATCCCTTTAGACTTCATTGAACAACCATGCATATTATTCATGTCATTCAAAATATATTGTGCATGAGGGCTCAAGAGAAATTTAGTCCATATTATGAGGTTTTTCTGTTTTTAGCAACACGCTTGTCTTTCGCATATAAAGGGTTGCTAAATAAGAAACTAGTGCTTGTGCTACTAATGCCATCTCTTGTGTTGAGTTTATCCATAGAAAATCTATGTTAAGAGATGGTGCTTGTTTTAAATTGGATAAAACACAAGCTTAAGGATACTATTCAACTAAAGTAAGATGAAGTTGATAAGAGGCCAAGGTATGAAAACTTCCTCTCCTTCAGTTGTTTTAGTATTCTATCCTTAGTGGGATGTACCATAATATAGATTAATTTCATTGCAATATAAAATGTTCAATAGTGCATATAACTTTGACATCAACCATATATGTGCACTAATTTAAAATAATTTAATCTACCCTTTTGGGTTCTAAGAATGATGATTCATTTGCCATCCTCATATAAGGATCATCATTTGTGAAACCCTCCTTTGTGTTTCTAATGCTCTCTTTTCTAAGTGTTTCAATAAGGTCCTTCCAAGAGCTTTCAAGATGGATTCAAAATCTATGGATATAAGAGTCTTGGTTGTTTCAATCATTGAGTTTTAATTGATCGAATCAAGAAAAGATGAAAGAAGTTCAAGATCACTTGGTTGGATGAAATCGTAAAGAGAAAAGAGATCACAGTGATTCAAGAAGGGAGTTATACTTTTTTTGTCAACCAAATAATGAAGATGTAGTGACATATTTATATGATATCCTTCATTATGAGGTTTTGAGGTTCATATTAGCATGCTTTACCCTTCAGGATTTCAATTGATATACTTTCAATTCTTAAACTTTCAATTGGTTTAATTTTCATCATCTATGTAAAGCATGTTATGTTAAACCAAGATATAGTGCAAACATCTCCTTTAACCTCGTATTGTTGATGTGCATAAGTGTACTTTGTGTACTCTTGCATGCACAAATTGAGGGAGAGTTTAGCCTATATCTTGTGAGACTAATGAATTCTTTCAAGTTCATGTTGTGTAGTCTCACACCTTGGAGAACATCAAATGAGGATGAATGGTTCCATAGAAATGAAGAATTTCTCTTGATTGTTTGAAGAGGATAAGTTTCTCTCTGAAATGTCAAGCCTATCAAAAGCTAAGATTGAAATTCATGATTATAATGGAGACCATATAGCATAGAACAAAGGTGTGTCACTCCATGAACTATTGTATTACAATTGTGTATCTAGGCTCTTACATGCTAGTGTGTGCATGTATATGCAATATCTTAAGTCACGCCATAAGGTTGCACTTGTGGTGACGATTAAAGAATCTCTAGATATTTGATTAATACCTCTTGTGGTGATGTCATAAGTTTGTCTTAAGTCATCTTAGTGAGGTATGAGTCAAACATGCTAACTTCTCAAGAATCTTGGCTTAAAATATTGCATATCATGTCTATTAGTATACCTTTTGGATTATGAGCAATTCCTTCAATTGGTACAATTTCACATTTTCGTACTTTATTTGTACCAAGGTTCAAATTGTAGGACTTAATCCCCTAGCCTCACAAGTCGAAGTGCATAAGTTAAACAAGTATTCATCACTTGTATGCACACATTTAGGGGGAGAATAGTCTATGATTTGAATCTTTGAGACTAACTTCATTTTCAAGTCTATTATGTGTGTAGTCTCAAATTAGAAAGGAATCTTCAGGCAAAGACAATCGCTTCCACTACAAATTTGATGGGTATCAAAGATTCTTTGCTCCAATAAATGACAATCTTCATTTGATATCTTGGACATAAGTCACAACTATGCCAACAAGAGCTTGCTAATGAATTCTAAATCCAACACAAGTCTGGAAACCCCTTGAAAAGGTAAAAGACAAAGGTACATCACTTATGACACTTATCCATTACCTTTGTGCCATCTAAGGACCCTTTTCATAATAGTGTGTTCCCATCTTGCTTAATCATAATTTCTACCCTTTATATTCTTTGTATCCTTTTTGGAGATTTATGACAAAGGGGGAGAAATTTTGCATTAAAGCTTACCTTTAGTCTTATGTAACTAAGTGTAGAAGACTTTAAAAAGGGGAGAAATAATTAACAAAAGGGGAAGTCATAAGAAAAACATAAGATGTAGAAAATTGATGAGTGCATACTATGTCATGAACATCACGTTTATTTTATGACACAGTGCACCCCATGAATAGTATGATATAAGTTGTCTCCATACTTTGACCCAAATATGTGCTTTTGGCATTTGAGTACAAAAGTGTTATTTTTCTGAAATGCACATATTTAGGGGGAGGAAACTATATCATAGGATTCAAAATCTTATTTAACTTTAAATGTGTTGTCATCAATCACCAAAAAGGGGGAGATTGAAAGTGCATTCATCCCTTTTGTGAGTTTTGGTGATTTGGATAACAACACATTTAAAGGTCTAACGAGTTTGCTAAGTGTTGAACAGGAAATTCAATATAATGAACATACTTGAATAGTGTATAATGATCAGTGAACAAAGGTTCAACACGAGGTTAAATAACCAATGAGACAATGCAAATGGATATAATATGATCTCTACATTGGTTTGAATATATGGACAAGACCTGAGAAATCACTACATACATATGATCAGAATAGAGGATGAAGTGATTAAGAGGATAGGTCAAGCCAAAGTGAATAAGATATGAGGAATCGTGAATTGGCTTGACCATATTACTATCAGTCCATATATGCTTCTATGAGAATCAAACTAGAGCTTGATTAATCCTAATAGTTATATCTAGAAGACATTCAAGCAAGGTTCACAATATTGAAGAAATGATTCTCTCAATGGATGCTCAAAATGATGTGACTCAAGAATGGCTTGATAGGGTGAAGATAGCAAGGAAAGGGCTTCGAGGAACTAAGCGAAGGTGAAGGCCAAGCGACGGCTTGTGGACCGAGGTACCATGGCTAAGGTGAAGAAGAGAGTACTTGCACTTAGTCGATGAACTAATCAGCTATGAAGAGTTATAACATGTTGATGCATCAGCAAGGTGACTTGAAGCCATGATTTGAACTCATACATGGTGATATGGTACAAGTCACAGGGTTTGATTTATGTTTGCTTCAAAAGGTGAGACAAAGATGTTTGTGATCCTTATGAAGCAACGCCATGGAGAAATCACACATGAGACGCCAATTACTCAAGGAGTTTACTTAATTATATTTTATTTAACTTGAGTATAGGAATCGTCGTACTATAAAGAGGGATCCAAAAAAAGAAGGTTGGTGTTTGCCAAAGCTCAAGCCTCTATATTCAAAAGCTATTTTTGAAAACCAAAAATCTCTTGAATGTTCTATGGTTGACCGCGGTTAGGTTTGAGAACCC